>NC_045720.1:26075198-26392698 GCF_009834535.1 Camelus ferus
TTCTGTAGGTAGTGAAAAAGATGAAAAATATAGTTCATCTTCATATCAGTTATTTTTCTTCTTTCTTTCTCAGTAACTAATCTTAAGGTGGTTGTGATTGTCTTAACATCATGCTATAGCATGGATACTAAGCATAATCATGAAATGGGCAGATTGTGATTTCAGAGTTAAGACTTTATGGTTTCCTACCCATACCTGTAGTTCAAAAACATATTGCACTCAGGATTCTTAATAGCAAGTGCCAGAAACTCAACTTTAACTAACTTAGGCAAACAAAGGAAATGCTCTGGGCCATGTAACTCACAGGGTAGCTGGGCTGATCCAAGGCTTAACAACATCAGCTGGAATCTGTTTCTCTCTCTCACTGGCTCTCAGCATTGCTTTCTGTTCTGGCTTCATTCTCCGTCAACTGTGTCCAGAACGCAACCAGCCCTACGCAGACGACAAAGTTTTGAATCTTACAAATAAAGCAAAGCAGATCAGTCTTTGTAAAAGGAGTCTGGTTGGCTGTCCTAGGTTACATGTATAACCTTGTGCATCCTCCGGAGGAAGAAACCTCTCAAAAGGAGATAAAGTATCCAGTCAGCGGAAGAAGGGATAAAGGATGCTTGCAAGATAGAAATAATAGATATCCACCACAGGCATGTTTCCCTCATAGACAAAAAAGGACAGCAAGCCTGCGGTAGAATATCAGTTGGTTTGAGTTATTCAGAAATGAGCAAAAGAATAATGATGCTTGGAAGTGATTTTTCCTATCCCTTTTTAAGCTCAGATGCTTTGATTTGCCTGCCTAAGGGTAACAGTTAGTCTCCTCTTTGTTGCCTTTTCATCTTTATTTCAGGGCCATAGATATTTCCAAGGTGATGCCACTCACTAAAGTCTTCTAATGAGCCTTTGGTCAGCTGAGACCTCTAGTCCACAATCCATCTCTACCGGAAAAGCACATTTTCCATATTCTTAAAACCAATTCTTCCTTTTTTTGATTTAACATACCTGATAATTATGTAAACCATTTGATAATAAAAAGTAGGCTATTTTTCTTTTGCCTCCAATCCTGAACAGATAGAGGGGAAAGGCTGCTCTTCCTATAGTGAATGTATTACGTCTTTCATGTGGATCACTGCAAGAATTATTTAAACAAATGATTATCCCCTCTTTCTCTTTATTTATCCTCAAATCCATGCAATTCACTTGTTACTGCTTTCAGTATTTGTTTATGAACAAATTAATGTAATCCATGAATCACTTCATTTAAGCTACATTACATAGTTATATTGAAGTCATCAAATCCAGATCTTTTCCTTAATCTTCCCCCTCATTGACTTCTTTGCACATGGTCTTCCAGGAACTCCTCACTCAAGGTTTCTCACACCACATCTTCTTTTTTTTCTTTTTTTTTTTCTTTTTAATTGAAGTATAGTTGATTTACAATGTTGTGTTTGTTTCTGGTGTACAGTATAGTGATGCAGTTACACATTATATATATATATATATATTCTTTTTCATTATAGGTTATTACAAGCTATTGACTGACTATAGTTCCCTATGCTATATAGTAGGACCTTGTTGTTAACCTGTTCTGTACATAGTAGTTTGTATCTGCTAATCCCAAACTCCTAATTTATCCCTCCCCTAGCCCTTTCCCCTCCATAACCATAAGTTTGTTTTCTAAGTCTGTGAGTCTGTTTCTGTTTTATAAATAAGTTCATTTGCCTCACTTTTTAGATTCCACATGTAAGTGGTATCATATGGTTTTTGTCTTTCTCTGTCTGATTTATTTCGCTTGGTATGGTAATCTCTCGGTCCATCCATGTTGCTGCAAATGACATTATTTCATTCTTTTTTACAGCTGAGTAGTATTCCATTGTATATATACTACATTTTTTTATCCAGTCATCTGCTGATGGACATTTAGGTTGCTCCCATTGTCTTGGCTATTATAAACAGTGCTTCTATGAACAATGGGGTGCATGTATCTTTTCAAGTTAAAGTTTTCTCCAGATATGTGCCTAGGAGTGGGATTGCTGGATCACAGGGAAAGTCTATTTTCACTTTTTAAAGGAATCTCCCTACTGTTTTCCATGATGGCTGCACCAAATTATATTCCCACCAATAGTCACACCACACCTTCTTAATCCACGCTTTGTTATTCCTCTGTTCTTTACCTGGTTCTCCTTTATCTCACCGGTGCAGTTTTTAGGCCTTTTCTTACACCTCTCTCCCACTGTCTTTGGTTATGTGTATACTTGCTTTTCCTCCCCAACTGAAACACAAGTTCACGGAAGACTGGGACTATGGCAAATTTATATATATGTGCATTTCTTCAGTGTTCAACAGACGTTTGCTGCAGCATTAATGGATAATAAAAGGAAGGTGAATATTTAGATCTGAAACAGTGGGTCTAGCATTAAGTCCCCCAGTTTCATGAAGTAGAGAAAAGATGGAGATACTGGAGATAGGATGGCATGGCATATAGATCTTGTCTATCTCATCAGCCCACTTTAGACACTTGGACACTGGACTGCCTCTCCAGGGCATTTCTCTCATACTGAATTTCCTTTTAGAAGATCAGAACTACATTAGGAATGTGAAGTAATTCATAATTGAGTTCTTTAAGAGAAAAGAAACTATCATGATGGCGTCACTGAAGAGCTATTAAAAGCTTGTCTTTTTGATACCTGATATTTTCCCACTGTGGGAAAAAATGTTTAAGATGGAGAATTAAGTGGGAGTAATTCAAAGTCATTAATGCCCAAATTATTCTTTCATTTCATGACCATAGATAAATGTCATTACAGATCAACTAATGATATGACATAAAGATATAAATGTTCATTTTCCCCTCTCTCTGTACTTCGAGACTAAAACTGCTCTAGGTAATAGTCATGGGACATTAAGGATGCTCATAGTATTTGCGAATCAAAGATGCTTCTTGACTAAAAGACTTAGCTTTGATGGCCCTTTCCTCGGGGAAGAAGAATGTAGATAATTATGCACTTCAAATATCAGGCTGCTCTTTTCTTGCCTCTAAATCTAACACAAACATGACTTAGTTGTTGAACAGGTGGCAAGGTCTTGTTACAGCTGCAACTTTTTTCACTTCTCATTGAGTCCAGTGCTACAATGACAAATGCTCTTAATGTAGAATCTCAGATTCTCAAGTATTGTGAAAAAATTCATAATCATTAATTTATTTCCATAATCCATTTGAATGTAATGGAGTCAAAATACTAATTTGCATCATATAATAATGATAATAATAACAATATCCAAGATTTATTGGTACCTCTGTGTGACACATTCTGCATTCATTTTGCATATTATTTATCATTTAATTCTCATAGCAATCCAATGAGGTAGTATGTTACTTGGCAGCTTTTTGATTGTACATATAGAAATCAAACCTAAGCTAGTTTAGATGAAAAGGGAGATTTTCTGGCACAATAGTGGGGCGAAATATAATCTCCAGATGGCAAGGGTCCTCTCTGAACCTCAGGGAAATACTGTCACAATTCTGTCCATTTTGCATCAACATCTCTCTCCTGTGTAAGCTTTATTTTCCCACCATGCAGACAGGCTTCCTTTACAACCTGCAGAGTCCAGGGATCCCTTCTTTAAATAAAGATTGAATCCATCCCACTAGTTTGGGCTTTAAAAGACCCAGAGAACTTAGTGAGTTGCTTCCACAGACTAGAGAATGGAAAAAGGAAAGTAGCATCTTCCCAGTGGAGAATCTTGGTGGACACCACCTTAACCTAAAGATAAGGTTAACATCACCAGTGATGTCATGTGGATATTTTCTACCTCCTGATACAATGTCATAAGAAGGGCACCTCATCTCTATAGAATTATTCCCTCAAAATTATAATTCTACAAAATATCAGATAAATTCTACAAAATACCTGAATAGTATTCCTCAAAATTGACAGTCATAAAAAACAAGGAAAGACTAAGAAATATACCAAAGGAGACCAAGGAGATATGACAACTAAATCCAGTGTTAGATTGGGTCCTGGAACAGAAAGAGGAAATTAATGAAAAGAAGTAATCAAATCTAGAGTTTAGTTAATAGTAATGAGCCAAATGCTTAAAGAATACAATATTTGGCTGTTATAAAAATCATATCAGCAAGATCCAGGGGAAGGAACGTGTGTGTGTGTGTGTGTGTGTGTGTGTGTGTGTGTGTGTGTGTGTGTGTGTGTGTGTGTTCGTTCTGAGGTTGCTAGCCCAGGGAAGAAAGAGGGACATAATTTATCAATGTAGGCATACTTATCAGAGAGTCTGCATTTGATGTATTTGCTTGAACAGCTGAGAAAGGTTCTAATGGTTTATTGACTTGGTTATCTAAGCCCTGGTTTTACTGGGGATTATCCTGAATGAAGTTGAGGTGCTAGAAATTCCTATGTGTACTATAAAGGGGATCTCAGAAGTTATGGAGACAGGGATATTGGAGTGGCATTATCAAGGAGGATTGGCTCAGCCACTCCCTGCTGGTCCCCGAGAAGACCCAGAAGACTGTTCTTTCATCAAGACACTAATTGCTGTAGTGAGTCTCCTCTTTGGCCATGAATGAAGGCAGGAGATGTTGACACTGAAATGGTCCCTAGGGTTTAATGGAAATAAAGGATTATCAGGGTGGAGGAGGCCAGGCAGCAACTTAGCCACCAGAATCAAAGTGGGTGATTATTATAGTGGGTGATAAGGCTGAACTGGTGATAGAAAGTGTGATTCACAGAGAGCTTTGGAAGTGATTAAAAAGTCATAGTCTCTTTTGGACTGGATACCTTGGTATCACATTAAGATCCTACTTAATCTGTAGGTAGCTTGTGTTGTGGTGAAAACAGACCTGATTTAAATCACAATAGAAAATCATGACCTGAGTTAGAGCACTGGAGTGTAGGTACAGGCGGAGAGGGATCCTCCAGCCCAAGTAGACATTTAATTCTTTCTCCTAGTTTTCCCCCTACAGGACTTGCAATTATTTACCAGAGTGTCTCTATCTTGGAAAAAGGTAAAGTTCCCAGATCATCCTGGGGATTGTTGCATTCCTTTCTAACCCAGAGTGCCACTGTTGTCCACTGACAGGTGATAAATAGAAATTCTGCTTTTAGTAGGTGTCACAAGGGGCTCTGTGGTTCTGCAAACCCATTCTGTACTTAATTTCCCCCTTCCTGAGTGAAAAGTAGGAACATGTATACTCAGCAACTGTTATTAACTCTCTGACATTATTACGAAGGCTTTCAAGGCAGAAAATCACCCCCCAAAAACACACAAACAAACCAAAATACTCCCCAAAGACCCTAGACCCCAACCTCCTAGTGAAGTCATAAGTAGTGAGCCAAAGAAATATCACAACACTAGAGGAATCAGAGAGAAAAGTGTTCCCACTGCAGACTTGAAAGCTGCAAGGTAGTGACTGCAATCACATCCCCCACTTAACTCATGCACGTACAATACAGATACTGGGAGAAGACAGAGGACTCTCAAAAGCTTAATTAGGTGATTGCACAAATTGCAGCTGATTTTTCAAAGGTGACCTCATTACTGGAACAACTCAAGACAGCCCCTGACACCTGATATGCATCTATTTATCAACCAGATGTGTTTTTCATTGTATCTATAAACACAAAATCACAGAAGGTATTTGAGTTCACCTTTGATAGAAAACAGGACAATTTACTGTCTCATCCCAGGGCAAGATCAAACCTCTGGTTCTGTGCCATGACATATAATCCAGAGGTCCCTTTATTATGTCATCATCCCCCAGGTTTTAAGCGGAACCACTACACTGATGACATTCTCCTAGCAGGATCTGGTGATCCGAAAATAGTAGGTGCTCTAGGTCCCTTGATAAGACAGACAGGGGACAGGGAGGGAGATTCAGATAAAAATTCCATATATGTAAGGGTGTATTTATGGATATGTGTACTTATTATCCAGTCATTTATTTCATGTTGCTCCTCTCAACTAGACTGTATGTTCCAGCAGGGCAGGGATTGTGTCTGTCTTGTTTACCACCAATACCCAGCACAGTCTTGGCACTCAGAATAAATGAATGCTCATTGGAAAGGTGTGTTCTTTAATGTAACCCTCTTCCAAAGAACCGTGAAAGTTTTATTTTTTAATTTTTTTCATGAAAGTTTTGTAAAAGCTATCTTCTTCAGGTAGAGATGAAGTTTTTACTGCTCAACATTATAATTCAGACAATTTTGAATTCTGCTAAAACAAGATCTGATGCGAAACCATTTAGAGGAAGAAGCATGGTTTGGAATAGGTAATAAAAATAAATTTCCTCAATTCTCAGTGATTTGTGTTTGAAAGAACTTCCATTTATGAAAAAGGACAGAATAATTACTTTAAGGTGCTAGGAAGATACTGGTCACATCAGGCAATTATGATTTTTTTTTTTTTGGTGTATTTGTTGTTCACTTTTACTGCTTACTATTGAGCAAACAGTTCATGAAACATCAAAATGATGCATATTTAATAAGACAAGAGGTCAAGGGAACAAAAAAAGTAAGCAAAAATGAAACATCAGTAAGACATTATTTTATATCAGATTCTTTAAAAACAATTCGTTAAGTGGGGGTGTGTGTGTAATGTTTCTTGCTTATCTATATAACAGTGAAAATTTGGGCTTTTTTACTAAAAATTAAATTGCATTGTTTTAAAGCTTCTGGGGTAAGACAGAGATTTTTTCTCTAAATAACCAACATATTATGCCAACTGAGAAAAATCTTCCCAGAAAACCGGAAGTAGGTTATCTACATGCCATACTTTGCTAGCACAGGACAGATGAATTTGCCTCACCTGCCCCCTCCCATCACCTGTCTCATACCACTGACATCCCCCGCCTGACATTCAGTGATGTTCTCTTCCTAAACACTCTCAATTAATGATGTTCTGTTCATTCCTCTCTAATACTTAATGGTTGCAGTTGACTATTTTCTCCTCTGATGCCCAAACTGAGGGAATAGGTATTACTTCTTTCAGAGAATTTCTCCAACACTTGCCCAGTACCTAGGCACAATGTAGCCTCCAATAAAAACGGGTTGAGCAAGCAAGGATATTAAAGATGACACTTGCCATTCTTTCTACAGAGCATCTTCCCAGCTTTGAGGGAGAAGGAGCTGGTTGTTCTTGATGGTATTTTTCAACTTAGAGAAACAACGGGGAGGAGCGGGTCGACTGTGAGGTTAAAAGGCCCATATCCTGCACTTGCACTTTCTCCTGAGGATCAGCCTCATTTTGACCCATTCAGCCCTGGGAAGAAGACTTGTATTTTGACTGTAGCGCGAATTCACATACAACAGAGGAACCAATGCAGAGAGAGGGTTTTTAAAGGCATTCCCTGTTGTAACCATAGAAATAATCAAGTTCTTTCCTCCACTGCCAGAAGGTGTTAATTTTTTTTCCTTTCAGGGTACTTTTTATGTCCTGTCTGTCCCAAGGCTCTGTTTTTTAACGTTGTTGTAAATAGTATTGCTATTTTAATTCAATTTACAATTGTTTGTTGCTAGTATATAGAAATAGCTTCTTTCATATATCGATCTTATACCTTAGAAATTAACTTATTAGTTCTAGCATGTTTTTAATAGATTACTTAGAATTTTCTGTGTAGTATATCCTGTTTGCAAATAGAGACAGTTTTACTTCTTTCTTTCCAGTGTATGTGTCTTTTTTTGTTCTTTCCTTATTGCTGTGGCTAGAAATTGAATTATAGTGATGAACAGAAGTGACAGAGCAGACATCCTTGTCTTTTCTTGATCTTAGATAAACTATCCCTTAGGTATACCATTAAACGTAGCATTAAGTGTGATATGAGCTGTAGGTTCCTCATGATGCCCCTTATCACATTAAAGTATTTCCTTCTCTTCATTTTACAGTGTTTATAAAACTATGAAGACAGTAAAAGGGGGAAAGGGGAGAGATGAATATGCAGAGTAGAGAGGATTTTTTAGGGTATTAAATTTTCCTATTATGCAATGGATATCTTTCTTTAGTTATGTCGGGTTTTGCTCCATTAATTGTGAAGCTCTATTGTTATGTATACATGTTTAGGATTGCTATGTCTTATTAATGAGTTGCCCCTTTCATCACTAAGTAATTTCCTTCTCTACTTCTATGTCTCATATTAACATTGTTAGTAATATAAATATGAATAAAATAATACCAGCTTTCTTATCTTTACTGTTTATACAATGTGTCTTTCTCCATTCTTTTACTTTTACTCTATCTGCATCTTTGTATTTAACATCAATGTTCTGTGGACAATTTGTAGTTAGGTCTTGTTTTTTTATGATTTTAACTTGATTGTTAACTTCATTTGCATTCAGTGTAATTATTGGTATGGTTTGGTTTAAACACACCCTTTTGCTATTTGTTTTCCATGTGTGATTCTGTTTTTGTTCCTCTGCTGTTCTTTTCTTAACTTTTGGGGGGTTAATGCAATACTTTTTAATATTATATTTATTTCCTCTATTGATTTCTTAGCTATATGTCTTCCCTATTTTTAAGTGGTTGCTTTAGTGCTGCCCCTCTTTTATTAATTTATTGTATCTTTGGTGGCTGCTCTAGAAAATAAAACGCATTCTTAACTCATCAAAAACTAATTAAAATTAAATTGTACCATTTCACATCATACAAGATATTTTACACTTTCTACTTCCCAGTTCAAACTTTTCACTTTCCATCATCTCCCACTTCACAAATGTAAAACTCTTAGGATAATGTAATTTTATTTCCTTGTCAATCTCCTGTATTTCATGTTATTGTTTGATGTGGCCTTCCACACGTCATAAACCTCATCCTGCTTTAAGCAAAACAGCCAATTGTTTTTTAAGGAAAAATGAGGAAAAAACTCCTGCCATTTTCACATCTACCTACTTACCATTCATTTACTGTAGGTCGTTTTCCATCTGACATCACTTTCGATTTTTTTGTGGGGGGGAAGAGCTAATTAGGCTTATTTATTTTATATTTAGAGGAGGTACTGGGGATTGAACCCAGGACCTCTTGCATGCTAAGCATGTGCTCTACCACTTGAGCTATATACCTCGCCCTGACATCACTTTTGTTTAGCCTAAAAGACATCCATTCTACCTCTAGCCACAACCTAAAAGTGCATTTCTGTCTACAACATTATCTATGTCATATACCCAAGAAGGACAATATGATTGGTCTAACTTGCTGTTGTTGGAGCAATTGTTTTTATAATTTCATATCAGCTTATGAATTAGTTGCCCTTAGGCACAGAATTCACACTTGACTTAATGAACTGCAGATGAAGTTTGCAGGTGGGTAACAAAGAACTAAATATGACTGACTAGAACCACCTCTTCAACAGAGGCTGTAGTGAAACAGTTTCTCCCGAAATAAAATTAATACCGGCTAGTATTCATTGACAGGTTATGAGTTTCCAGTCCAGTTTAGTGGTCAACAGAGATTGTTTTATCTAATCCTTACAGTTACCTTAAGGAGGCAGTTATTTTTAGGTCTCAGATATGTTCAATACATTTCCTAATGTCACAAGATCATTTACTACAGAGCTGGAATTCAAAGCCTAAGCTTTACGACCTCAAAGACTACGCATATTTTTAAAAACCACCACCCTGTGCTGCTTCCTATAAAACTAACTGGTTGCCAACATTACTTACATAATCTACTTGAAGATGTGCTATGGGGCAAAAGAACGGTAACCAGGAAAAAAAAAATCCCTCAAGAACGATGAAATTTTAGTTGCAAAGTTTCGGCATTAAAACTATTTAGATGTATAGCGCTAACTCTAGGTAGTCATTCTACATATGGTTACGAAGTTAATTTTAAATGTGTTTTTTACCAGGAAGATATAACATGTAGAAATAGATGACGATGATTACAATTATATAAATGTTCCGTTTTCCATGAAAGAATTTATAGAAAAGTTTGGTCTTTTAGATAGATATTGGAAGGAATGAACGAAAAATAAACCAGAATTATTCTGAAGTGGTGATTTCTGGAGAGTGAAATTATGTCTTATGTATTTCATTATACTTTTCTGTATTTCTCAAAACAATAAGAAAGACAAACTTTACTATAAAATAATATTTCCTTTTTGATTATGTGAAAGGCTCAACACTTGAAATATGTAGCAGCTGTGATTTTTATTCCACAAAAGCATCTGTGCAGGAAATTTTTCCTTTGAGTCCACTTAATCCAATCAAAGCCCCCATCCTGCAGGGCTAATGGGAAATTAGCCTTAGATACTCCTTGAATTCTCCCTACAACAGAATTCTGCAATGGCCCTGAATGTCATATGAACAACACAGCATCTAAAGGTCCTATTTTTCATCATTGATCTACACTGGTTACTGCTCAATGGCCAGTGTCCAAGAAGACCTGGGTCCATGATGGCCAAAGACCTCTCACAATCTTACCACCTAGCACGTAGGACACTTTGACATTTTCTTGAGGTCCTGCTTTTCATAGAATCTATGATCCTCTTTTACTTCCTGGACTAGAGCAACTCATCACCTCTCTGCTACTTACCTCTACTCCCTCAAAGCACTTACCTCTCTTCCCTTCCCCTTGTGGGGTAATTCTCTGTTTGGTGAAGGCTTTCACAAACCATAGTAAGAGAACTTGTTTCGGGGTATTTTTTTAAAATCCCCATTTTGTTCTTTATGATGAGTAGATAGCCAAAGTTACTGCAGGGAAACACTTTCATTAGGTGCCAGAGTTGAAAGGAACTCACAATCTGACTGGGAAGATAGACCACCCATATGGATAAATAACCAGCCAGAGAGCACCAGTGCTTAAATATTAAGCATAATTTGGTGGTGTTGGTTTTACTGTCACAACTTTAAATTTTTTCAACATCTTTTTACTCCTCTTTCCTTCATCTGTACTTTCTTTCCCCCAACATGTCCTTAATCAGTATCCTCAGTCTTTTCCCGCAACTGGAAGCAGACACATTTCTTCCCTCCTACATAGTTTACTCAGTGGGTATGTCAGAGAGAGTTTTTGTTTTTCTCAAAAAGCAAATTAGAAATTGAAATGTCTGGTACGCAGATGTGTTCAAAGTTCTTTTACATAGAGGAAGAGAGATGATTCAACATCTATGCATACAGGAAACACAACAGAATTTAGTTCTAGTTTTAGAGAGTGTAAGTCTCATAAATTACAGTTCTGAATTATTTCCTCAAAAACTCCCCTTTCACAGGTATCTCAAGAAACACTACCTTGTTAAAAGAGTAAAGTGATACCCAACACAATTGACTGGCTCTCTCGTTTCATCCTCTCTGTTGTCCATTTGTGAAAAATTTTATGAGCATTTCTTCTTTCTCTAAATATGCATCCTTTAATGAAAGAAATCTAAGCTTTTCCTAAATGAGCTAGTTTGTCCAGTACAGTATAATCTCATCTAGTTTTTCCAGTCCCTCAGTGTCTGTCTTTTTAATCATTCAGAGAGCAAAAGATGTACAGCAAGAAAAAGAATAAGGAAATATAGAACTATCTACAATCCTCTAACATCAGAAGATTGGAATGAAACACAGAGAAAGCCATCTAACCCCTTATTCTCCCTGAAATATTCCCCTACGCTCATCTTTCTTATGATTCTTTGTTATAATTTTGAAGCACACATTGATTCTTAAAATTTCCTATTTTCAGGAGCACAAGAACACATGAATAATGTATGCTAAACTCATACTGAAATATGCATCATTGTTCTGAGTTGAAAGAAACTTTCTTCTTGGACATCGCAGTTTTAGTGTCAAGAGACTTGGGTTCTCATCCTCACTTCTCTTCCTAGATGGGTGATGTTGTGGAAACGACAGCTACTCTGTGTTTTTGTTTCCTCATTAGTAAGGAGGAAAAGAACAGAACTGAGTTCCTAGGATTGTTGTGACGGATACAAGAGATACTCCAATAGTAGCAGAATCTATAACATAGAAAGTACACATTTGGAATTTTAAAATGCTTTCTTGAATATAAAATAAAAGAGAAACTAGTTTATGAGTTAGAAGTTTAGGATTTGTCTGTATATTTTTGTCTCTTTGAACATATATCAGATACCACTGGACAGTTTTGGAGACAGCCTTTTAAAACTAGCATAATTGTGTGAAGTTCTCTCTGTCAAACATCTGATTTGCTTCTATGATGTCTTGACTTTGACTTCTGCTCATTACCTAACTGTGATACTTTTTGGTGTTTTCCATTCAGTTCCAAATGGTCAGCTGCCCTTTATTTTCTCTTCCTGACTCTGCCTGTGCTTGCCCAGGACAAATTGCTTTGCTCTTCTGACCTTTAGGGTGACCCTGGCAGTGATGTTTGGCAGAGCTCAGGGTCATGCTCTCCAAAGGAGCTTGGGAAGTAATTTACAAGCTGTTTCAGAGTCAGAGCCAAAGGAAGAAGTGTTAGTAAGACCATAATATTAAATTCTAGTATGTTACAACTAGCTTTTTATATTTGTTTACTTATTGGATTCATTTAGTTCTTTTCCATACGCACACAAAAAGCCAATTTCTGAAACTTCGTCATTCCTAAAATGAAAGAGAAATCTTATTTGAATTGTAAAAGTCCAAAAAGTCTTAGAGTGGCATCTAAGATAGTGTTTGTAGCTGACTACATTTGCTTGTTTATTTATTTTTCCAATTTTAGGTAAGCATTTAATAAAGGAAATGCATCAGCTGCTATGTAGGTACAAAGTTGAATCAGATGTAGACCATGTCTTACAGAGCATTACATGTTAAATAAAGAGCAAAAATGTTAGATAAAAAGTGAACTATTAAAGGAATAAAGTCTCACAGGAATTTAAAGGAAGGGGAGACTTATTTCTAGCTGCAAAAATCCAGAAAGGCTTCATATAGGAGGTAGTTGTCTATTTCTCTTTCATTGTAAATTGGTATTTGGTTGTGAAAAACAAATTCAGTGGAGGCTAAGAAATGAAGAAATGCCAAAGGATGAAGTACAAGGAAGCAAATTTAATGAAATAAAACTTATTTCCAAAGTTTATCCACGGAAAGGTGAATTGGTTAAGTTTGTGGTAAGAGTCAGAAGCTCAACTGCAGCTTAATAAAGCCCATGCGTTGGGCCATACAACTGTAAAGCCCAGGGGGATGTTAAATTTCACACATAACTAGATCCAGGTGTCCAAACAAGGTCACAGGCTCACCTGATGTCATCACTCTTAGCCTGCTGTCTGTGCTTTCTTTTGTATTATCTTTAAATTCAGGGCAGCTCTTCACACAGTGGCCATCATGGCTGCTGAGTGGTCTAGATTATACTCAGGCAGGCAATCAGCTATACTGGAAAAGGTGTTGGGGCTGATTTGTTTGGGTTCTGCTTAGCAAAACTTGGGTTACATCTCTATTCCTAAGCCAGCTACTATGACAGGGGGAAGGCAGTTCTTTGATGAAATCTACATTATTTGTGAGCCCTTAGAGCTTGAGAATAGGGTCAGCCCCAAGGTAACTCCACAGTCTGAGAATGGAGAGAGGCAGTTCACCAGAAAAAGCCAGGGAGCCGTGACTAGCGGAAGCATGAGTGGCTGGTGGGGCAGTAAGAATGCATTGCATTCCATCACCAAAAGGAAACTCCAGGTCATGGGGGAAAATGTCTGACTAAGCAGCCCTGACTGTCTTTTATCGCTGCCATCACCTCTCTGGCCCAGCACCCTTCCCTCTTTAACAGTCTGGTTAAAGTGTATTTGTTAAAAAGCAAGCAAACCTCTACTGGGTCTCTAGCACAGCTGAAGCCGACGAGAGTCCTTAAAAAACACTCAGGGAAAGAAAGGAAATAAATAGTGTTGAAAAATAAACAGAGGCGTATTAAAAATTTTGTTTATTTCAGCAAAACTCCATCTGAATTGGGCGGCATCAAACCAGAAGTGATTAGGAGCACTCTACAAGAGTCAGGAAAGACAGATGCAGAAAGTGCGGAAACAAGGAAAGGAAATTGTTTGACAGGCTACAGCTTAAAGCCTCAGCGGCTGTTGGTGATCGGTTGTCCTTGGGGTTTAATGTCTAACCCTAAGGCATTTACAGGCTTAGATTTCGGCTTGTTTTCATAGGCCACCACAGCAGTAGATCCACCTCAGTCTACCAGGCCTCCTTTAATTAAACAATACAAAAGAATATTCATATTATTATTACAAACTAAACCTTTCTCTTTTAAGAAAATCATGGAGGCAGAGGGAAATAGCTCCATGGTAGAGTGCATGCTTAGCATGCACAAGGTCCTGGGTTCAATCCCCAGTACTCCCACTAAAAAGAAAGAAAAGGAAGAAAGAAAAAGAAAAGAAAACCATGGAGTAGGGGAAAGTATTGGTTGCCAGCATCCCTTTCCTGCTCCCTTCTTTCCTGATAATGCCCAGATTTTTATTCCAATAAGCTCACCTCTCCAGTAGTGTCCAGGTACCACAAAGGAAGCTGACTGCTTCCTTGGCAAAAAAAGGCACTGACATAAACGTCCTCACCGGAAGGCATGAGATCCCACTGATAAAAATGAGATGTGAGGGAAGGTTTCCTGGGTTTTCTGGAAAGACAATTCCCTCCTTTTAACAATAAGCCTCAACAAGGAACACTTTTTCTTTTGAGGACATAGTGTGTAGACATTAAAACTTGGTTTTGTTACTATTACTTTGCTATCAGAAGGGAAACTTCCTCCTCTTTCTCTCTGTCCCTTCCTTCTTCTCCCTGTTCTCATCTTCCTTCTTCTGATCCCCTTCCTCTCCCTCCTTCTCTCCTCTTCTTCCCTCTTCGTCTCCCTTCTCCTCTTCCTCCTCTTTTTTGTTTTCTTTTTTTAAACTCCTTTTTGTCGAACGAAAACAACATAGCCAATGGAGAGTTATGTCTAAAAACTACTAGCTTTGTTGCAAAGAGATAGGATCATCTAGTCTGAGTGCTACCTCAAAAAGGAACTGTGTCAAAGTATGCACCACGACAAAACAAACAAACAAACAAACATTGTGCTTATTCCCAGGCTGCCAGGTCACCTGGTTTTATGTCTACAGCTCAATCAATGTGATCTGATTGCTTCATGACCAGTTAGATTTGGGCTAGTCATCCAGAAAGATCTTCAGACTTCATTGGTTAAAACATTTATCAGGGACACCTCCATCTCTGCATGTTTCTCTACCTTCAACTAGATTAATTACCCAATTACCCAAATGTCAATAACCATCTGTTTATAAATAGTTTCACTATAGGCATTCTTTAGGGCCATAGCCTTAAAGGTAGAATATCTTACTTCCCTGGGCTGTCTCTTTCGTTAGAGTCACTGTGGACAGCCAAATGTCAATTTCTGTATCTGTTTGAATGTTCAGAGCCTGACTGACATCGTAGGAGCGGAGAGCGGAACAGGGTGTGAAAGGTCAGGTCAAAATTCATCTTGCTGTGTAATGAGGAAGGGCTAGGATGGCTGGAGGGATTGTTTGCTCACTCCTCTCAGATGATATGTGTTTTTCCACTAGTGTGAAAATTTGTCAAAAGCTTGATGAGGATAAATGGAATCTAGCAAAACTGACACCTGGAAAGAAAACACTCCTCTACAGACAACATGAGTCACTCCTTACACCTATGAAAACCACACAGTATGAAACCCAATTATGTCTATATGAGAACATATGTGGGACACCCATGAAACCCATAGCCTATCACCATGCTGACAGTAAAGTGCTTAATAATGAATCAAAATAAGCCCAATTAGAATAACTATTTTTTTTCACATTTTGGGGACTCGTTTTCTTTACAAAAAGTATAACTAGATTTTGTCCATGAAGTCATGCAGATATTTGAACCATGCATGGGTTTAAAATGAAGTTTGTGTTATCATGGCTTTAACCCTTTATAGCCCTTATTAAGACATTTTGTTGGTTTTGGTTGTTCATGTTGTAGTCTTCAAACTAAACCCTGTGATAGTTCATTTTGCATCCACTTGAGTGAGCCACAAGGGTGCCTAGGTAAATCTTTGTTCTGGGTGTATTTGTGAGGTGTTTCTGGATGGGATTAGCATTTGAATCCTCAGACTCAGTAAAGTAGATGCTCTCCCGGATGTGGTTAAGCATCACCCAGTGTGGTGAGGGCCTGAAAGGAACAAAGGTGGAGGAAGGAGAGCTTCAGTCCTTTTTCCTGCCTCCCTGCCTGAGCTGGGACACCTCATCTCCCTCCTCCTGCCCTTAGACTGGGATTTACATCATTGCTGCTCCGGTTCTCAGGCTTTTGGACTTTGGATTACATCACAGGCTTTCTTGGGTCTCAGCTTGCAGATGGCAGAGCATGAGACTTCTCAGCCTTCATGACTGGATGAGCCATTTACTCATAAGAAATCTCTCTCAATCTCTCTCTTTCCCTACACACACACACACACACTCACACACACACACACAGTTTCCCTGGAGACCCCTGACTAATACCAACCCTATGCAACAATTTTCCAAAGTTTGTTCCCTGGATTCCGAGGTCTGAAGGAAACTACTAAATTCTCTCTGGAAAAGAAGAGATTTCCAATGTCTAACAAGTTTAAGAAATAGTAGGCATTGCAAGATGAAGAGGCTTCTCGACTTCAGCACTTTTTGGCGCCTCCACTAGGCTAACATGCATGAAGACTCCCACAGAGGGTAGATCTGATATGCAGAATATCCCTAAGTTATTTTGCCAGCAAAGTTTTGGTAATGAACCCTTCACAGGAGTACTGTTTCTTAGAATATACCGTGGCAACAGGTCATTATGTGGCCTTCAGGAAATGAGAATTATGGATGGCGACTTGCTTGTTTCCTTTTGGCTCAGACATTTGGAGTCTCTAGTAAGTAGATAAATTCTGCAACTCCAAATTAATCTACTCCATTTTCTTGTTTCCTGCCAGCTCAAAGTTCCATGTAAAAAAGTCATTATCAAAATGTCACACTCTAATAGCTTAGAGCAACTTAGAGAAAGTCTTGTGAAGTAACAGTTTGAAGTAACCAAGAATTTTTTTAAAGAGAAAGAAATGAAAGTTTCAAAAAGACTTCTAAATTTTAGAGACTATGTACTTGAATTATTTGCAACTTATTTGAAATCCTGAGTGTGGTATCTGTGATAGTAACATCATGGTCTCGAAAGTATGTTCTGAAGAATTTGACGACTTATCCAAAGAGCAGAAATGACAGCACATATATTTCTATTTCCACTAACAATGTGTGTAGAGAGAGTGAACTGATACTTGAAACTTTTAATGATTTTTGACATAAGTCAGATAAAGATTCTGCATTTTCACACTGAAACTCAGAAAGAATATTTACCAGATTATATTTAAGAGTTAGATTTTTTTTTTCTAAGTTAGAGTTATTTCAGCATCTTTGCAAATATAGAGCTTGCTGCCTGACAGTTGTACTGTCTGGGAATTTTACTTCACACTTCATTTATTTATATATTCATTATTCATATGGAATGACATATCCATATGAGTAAAATACTTATCAGCGTACCTGTTTGTGAGTTCAAAAATAATCATTTCTGTAAATTAGTTCTAGTATAATTTCCTCTTCCTCCCCTAGGCTGAGAATATCTGAACTACATACAGTACAGGTACTTACAGTCTTTCTGTGGCCTTATTACCATGTTTAAAAATTTTTTAATAAATATAAAATAATGTTTTTTAAAAATTTCATGTCAGTTGATGGTATATGAAAGACAAAAGATAACCTCACACTGTTCCTATGCTTGATGTCCCCAGTCTTCAGGGAGTCCTTCACAGGGTTCACAATAGCCCAAGAGGGAGAGAGCATTGTCCGTCCTGTCCAGCCTGCCAACCAGCATCTTTGCCTGCCACCGCCATGTCCCTCTGCCTTGCCAGCTCTGGGATCTCACTGTGGGAATTTCACCCTGGTCTCTAGCAGATATGCACAGGAAGCTCCATCAGTTGGTGCACAGTCTTCGCAATCATTTGGCTCCTTAGATTACTGCAGAGCCTGCTGATCGTGTAACCTTACTTTCAGCAGAACTGAAAGGGAAAGTCACAGCTTCTTTCTCTCTAGATCATCATTTCAACTTCTAAATTTAGGCTTCTTTATTTCTTCCCTTTTTATTTCCTTTCTGTCTGACCATTTGCACCCACCATTGTATAGTCACTTCTGTTCTTCAAAGATACAATGGGTTAGTGGAAAGAGCAGTCTTGGAATCAAATAGATCTGGATTTGAACTCTTATTAGCTAGCTGGTCTTAAAAATTAACTTAGACTGTTTTCCAGTGATGGAATAATAACAATAATAATAGTCTGCTAAGTTGTTGGAAGTATTAAATGAGATAAATATCTATTAAAACCCTTGGACATAATGGACATCCCATAAATATCAAGCCCAGATTGAAAATGCTCTCTTTCTGTGCAAACTCCACACACTTTTCTGCAATTATCTCCTACTCCAAGTGAAAGCATCAGAGTCCAAGCTATTTGCTGGTCATTGCATTGTACATTTCAGTGCAATAAATAATTATAAATTAATTTATTTAGCAAATATTTATCATGAAATCCATGTACATTACACTGTGACATAGTATAAAGGAATTTAAGCAGCAGCCTCTACTTTCTAGAAGTAGCATTACATCTATTTGGGTAGATAAGAAGTGAAACAGCAAAATATCAACTCAAAGTTACATATATAATTAACTGAGAAAGATGAGTGCTACAAGTGCTGTGGAATATTTTTCACAACTGGAGATTTTACTGTAGGGATCTTTGGAGAAGGCTTTTTGGGACTGAAATCTAACTATCTACAAAGGGATACTTTTGGTAAAATGATCCCATAAGGCTATTCTACTTTCCGTTTCAAACTTGATGTTTTGAAGTATTCCATGTTTGATATTCTGGATATTTTCTTCAATTTCCCTTGTGACAGAAATCAAAGACTTGTTTCAGAAGTAAGGTGACTTCTAATTCTGTGGGAAAATAATCACTACTTTAACTCTAAAATAAGAGATAATTTTTAAAATGTTTATCTAAGTTATAAAAAAGCAAGAGGTTATTGTATTTAGATGTGTAATAACTTTTAAATAACATTTTTGGGATACCTATTTTAAAATAAAGTTATTTACATGACCATAAGCTCTAGTTGTCCCACTCCTGGGTGTATAGATCCAAAGGAAAGAAAACAAGTTGTCAAAGATCACTCCTTTCTTTACTATAGCATTATGCACAACAGTCAAATGATGAACAACCTAAGTGTCCATCAAAGGATGAATACAATGAAGATATCACACATACACACACACACACACACAGTGTAATACTATTCAACCATGAGAAAAAAATCCTGCCATTTGTGACAAAATGGATGGACCTAACGGACAGCATGTTAAGTGAGATAAGTCAGACAGAGAAAGACTAATATTGTATGATATCCTTTATATGGGGAGTCAAAAAAAAAAAAAAAAAAAAACCACAACCAACTTGAAAAAGCAGTGGGGATGGCAGTTACCAGGGGCTGGCTGGTGAGGGAAGGGAAGAGATGCTTATAGGTACATACCTGCAACTAGTATATAAATAGGCCCTGGAGATCTAATGCACAGTATAGTGATTATAGACAACAAAACTGTATTGTAAACATCAAACTTAGTAAGAAACTAGATGTTAATTGTTTCCACCAGTAGAAGAAATGAAAATTACATGACATGATAGATGTGCTAATTGTCACTACAATGGCAATCACATTGCAATATAAATGTATCAAATCTGTATGTTGTACACCTTAAACTTGTAAGTCAATCATATCTCAATTTAAAAAAATATATATCAGGACCAAACTGGAAAAAAAAAAACACCAAAAAATAAAATGAAGTTATTTAATATTACAGTTTAGAAAGTACCATGGTTCAACACTATAATTCTAGCTCTTTTTTGATGTATTAATTAATTCACTCAATAAACATATTAAGTGTCTTTCAAAAATTAGAAGTGGTCCCCGTCTTCCTGAAGCCCCTGATTTAGTGAGGAAAATAGGCTTTTAAATACAAATATGTAACTAAATAAACAATTACACATTTTAATTAATGCTAATGGAGGACAAGAATACATACGATATGAGAGAGAATAAAAAGAGGGACCATATTTAGATTTGGGAAGGTGTCAGGGAAGATCCCTCAGGAGACGTGACTGGTAAACTGAAAAGTAAAGAATGAGCCGGAGTTTGCTCAGGAAGAACAGGGGGAAAGAATTCCAGGCACAAGGAACACATGGGCAAGGGCTCTGGAGATAGGAGGAGCCCGGTAAAATGTTTGAAGATTTTTAAAAAGGCCACTTAGGTAACAAATAAAGAGCAAGGGAGGAGTGGCATGAGATGAGATTGAGGAGGGGCTAGGAGATCACGGATTTTATTCTAAGTAAAAGAGGAGTCCACTAAAAGCTAAAGGTAATTTTTTATAGTGATTGTTATATAACAGCATGTAACAAACATGTAACAGACATAATAGAGTAGCATACTGTCTGACTGTTAGCAAGTGCAAATAAATGATGACGTTACTGTATCATTACCAACATGAAAATCAAATATATCTAAAATTCAATTCTAAGATGAATTTCTTAGAATTTTTATTGCTGCTCCTGAGCCTCTCAATTCTATGTTAATATAATAGATTATGACCTAGTTAATATTTAAATTTTTGGAAGTAGTTCTTAGAGATTCTACAGTCCTGAAAACTGAATGCCATAAAGATACCAGGATTCCTCAGTGAATCAAAAAATTCATTTTTTAAATGGTAATATCAATACTTGAGATATTTTGGGAGTATATTTCTTAGAATTCAAAAATTTGAATAATGTCATCACTAATTGCATGTGTTTATTAAGCACAGACTGTGTCTTAGGTAGAAAAGCATATAAGAAACAACCCTGGAAGAGTTTAGAATCTGAAAGATCAAGTCAAAACGCGCATGAAAAGACAGGAACATGCACATTGCAGGAATTTAGACAGGGAGTGAGTACCAAGAATGGAACCGCAGTCTGAATAGCCCTTTCTACAGGTGGAAGTTGAAAGTCAGGTTAGAACTGAGAAGAGGGCAACCTTTACAAACAGTACACTCAGAATGTCCCTACAGACACGTGATATTATTTCACTGTAAGATATTAAAGTATTGATGCAAATGCATTATTCAGAGAAATAAAAGTCTCCTTCCCACACTCTTCAGTGAGAAAATATACAATTGGGGAAATTCACTCAGATCTGATTAATTAACTCAATATAAATTCCTCACTTTAATTAGCTGCGAAGTTTACTGCCACAGGGCATGACAATTGCTTGGTTAAGATGGAAAAGTCACTGAATTTGTACAACAAGATAATTTGAGAGAGAAGGAGAGAGATTACATGTACCTAACTTTTATTACAATGTATTGTTATAATTGTTCTATTTTATTATCAGTTATTATTGTTAATCTCTTACTGTGCCTAATTGATAAGCTAAACTGTATCATAGGTATGTATGCAGAGGAAAAACATACTATATATACGGTTTGGTACTATATTTGCTTTTAGGCATCTACTAAGGGGCTTGGACCCTAAACCTGGCAGAAAAGAGGGGACTACTGTATTGTCTATTGAGGAAAGTATATAACAGACTATGGGAAATATAACTGACTTTTTCAGAAAAAGACTCAGCGCTTATAAGAGTCAACCTATTTTCACTCCATATTTTAAAATTAGTAAACTTAATTTTAAGAGCTGTTGAGGTTTACATAAAGTTGAGCAGAAAATACAGAGAATTCTCATATATCCTCTCATTCCCCTGCAACAGTTTCCCCTATTTATTAACTTCTTGTATTAGAGTGGTACACACTTGTTGCAAGTGATGAGTCAACATTGTTACGTTATTATTAACTACAGTCCATAGTTTGTGCTGTATAGTTACGGATTTGGAGGAATGTATAAGGACATGTATCCACTACAGCAGACTCATACTGGGTAGTTTCACTGCCGTGCACATCCCCTGTATTCTGTTTATTCTTCCTTCCCTCCTCCCCTGAAACTCCTCGCAACCACTCATCTTTTTTTGGCTTTCTGGCTTTTCCAGAATGTCGTGTAGTTGGCATTGTAGAGTATATAGTCTTTTCAGATTGGTTCCTTTCACCTAGCAAGAGGCATTTAAGTTTTCTCTGTGTCCTTCCATGGTTAGGTAGCTCAGTTCTTTGTATCACTAGATAATATTTCATTGTATGAATGTACTACAGTTTGTTCATTCATTTATCTACTGAAAGGACATCTTAATTGTTTCCAAGTTTTAGCAATTAGGAATAAAGCTGCTATAAATATGTGTGTCCAGGTTTTTGTGTGGACAGAAATTTTAGGCATATATACATTTATATTATATATTTATATGTATATAAATATACATATATTTAAAACAGTGCCTGTCACATAGTAGGTTCTCTGTAAGTGCTAGCTCTCATTGTAATTCAGTTCACAATTGACTATTTCATCCCATGTGTCAAGAAAATGTGTAAGGGACCTGTTACCTGGAGCCAAATAAACTTTGGTTTTGGGCAGAGGTTGCTAGATCTTCAATAAAATGAGTTTTCTCTTTTCTTAGGCACACAGTAATTCTAGCTTCACAGTCTCCTTTCCAATGCGGTGTGGCCAAATGCCTGAGTTTTAGCCAGTGGAATGTGAGCTGAACTGGTAAGTGAGGCTTGCCCCATTAAAAACCTCCTCCGTGTGTTCCCCCATTGTCTTTTCTCTTTTTGGCTAACGAGATGGCCCCCACCCAAGCAATCTCGAAACTCTCAAAGGTGGCAAGGCAGACATCAGCCTGAGCCCCAGACTCCATGTGCAGAGATCATCCCAACAACCAGAACGCTTGAGTTGGGCTCTTATGTGAACAGTGAATAAACTTCCATTGTACTTGGGCTAATATAAATTTTGGGAACACTCTAATACAGTGGTTAATTGCATTATCACCACCTAGAAAAACTGGTTGCAGTTTTGTACAAAGGTATAAAGCCAAAATAAACAAACATACCTGAAATCTACATATTATTTAACTTGATGTTTCACAAAATGTCACTTATAGGGACAATATGATTAAACATATTATGAACTGAACATATTAATGATACACAACTATTGTTGTTTTTGCCTTTCAGTTTGGGTTATATATCAAAGATTTGATCTTTTTGTATTATGATTTTGCCATTTAACATTGCCCATAATCATATGTAGTAAGTGCATAATATTTCATTTAATTGATATATTACCATTTTCTTAACCATTCTCTTATTTTCCTACAGTCAAGTGTTTCCTAAGTTTTATAATAAGTATAATGGTGCCATAAACATCTTCTAAGCATTTGTCCTTTAGAATAAATCCTTAAGTTACAAATCACCAGGTGAAATTACACAAACATTTTATGATTCTTGATATATTTCTTCCAAATTAATTTATTAGAAAGTTGTTTTAAATGACTACTTCACACACATGAGTTGTTAGACTATATTCCCAGCCACTTCCCCAAAATTTGGGCTTAGAACTGCAACATGAGTGAGAGACACTGATCTTGTGGTAACGACCATGAAAATCAGGTCACATCTCTGTATATTCACAAGAATCATAGCTCACCTAGCTCAGTGTCTGACATATTAAAGTGTTTAATGATTACTTGCTGCACGGATGAATAAATGAATCAGTAACAAGTAAGTGAATAAATAAATAAGTGAGTATATGGGACCATTAGTTCTAAGTTGATAGTTTCGCAGTATATTAAATGTACCGAGGTTTTTTTTTTTTTTTTTTTTAAACTTTATCATAAGGAGCGGGTTTGTAGTCCTATTAAGACACTGGTCAAGCAAGTGGATTTGGATCTCCAGGAATCAGGTCTGAGGGTGTTTACATCACTTGAGACAGTATAGAGAGGAAGAAACAGCAAAGAGAATCTGAGATAAAAGCCTTTTAAAAAGAGCCAAGAGGGAAGCTGGAAGGCCAGGCACAAGCACCGAGTCCAAGGCAGGTGTGGTTGTGTCAGTCATCTGTGGGATTATCTTCCCAGCTTTATTTAGGGGTACCACCCCTTGCTATCCACATAGTTTCATGGAAACATCCATCCATCCAACCATCTATCCATCTACCTACCTACCTACCTACCTACCTACCTATCTATCTTTCTATCTTTCCATCTACTATCATGACTCTGACCCCTTCCTCATCCCTGGCATGGCTGATTGGTTTGTGAGTGGACATAGGAGTCAAATTGTATGAATGAATCCTTCCAAAGAGACTTGGGGTGAAAGAGAGCATAAGATCAGTGTCCTCCCTGGAAGTCGTAGTTCTAAGAGTAAAGCACAGAAGCTGTGGCTGTGCAAATATTCTGTCAAGGGGAGCTTCATATAAAGGGATTTTTTTTTAATGAAGGAGCAGGTGTTTGTTTCTTGTGAGGGTCCAAATTAATTTGTAAGTTATTCCAATAAGGAAATGAGGGAAAGGTTGAGTGTACGAAAAGGTAGCTGTCCGTCAGAAGGGTTTTCCAACCAGGCGCCTTTATCGTCTTCTTAAGTAAAACTACGTAATAATTTGATTGTTCTTTTGCTGGCTTCTCAGGATTCTGCTTGTGAGCTCATGCTCCTTGTTTTAAGAATTCAATCAGAATTCAGGTAAAATGTCCTCAATGTCTCACCAACCACCTGTTTCTGAAGAAGTCAGATGAAAAAGGAAATTTTATAGTCAAATTCTATGAATAGTTCTCCATCTTGAGATAAACTCTTTTTTCTTTTATACACAAGATGATTAATTGACAGTGATGTTGGCTCTAGTGAATTTTTTTTTTCCAAAATGTGACTCTGTCAGGTCTTTGGACTTCTCCCTGATGGTCCTTCCTGGAAGAGCACTAGTTCTCCTGCCCTGTGGCTGTCCAGCTTGCCATGACTTGCTTTCTGTGAGTACAGGTAAAATATGCCAGCATGAGGAGAAAATTTAAGAACCATTTCGAGGTTCTGTCATTGTTCCTCTCCCTCTGTCGTAAGAATAGCATGTTCTACGTAGGGGCTGCTCCTTTTTTCTAAACCTTTGAACATGGAAGACATTAAGCAGAGCCCCAGCTGTCCCCCAGGCAACATGTAATATGAACAAGAAATAAACTTTGTTATTGTGAGCCACCGGTATCTTGGGGTCATTCGCATTATCTAGTGAAATCTGACTCTACTAGAGGCAATGACAGTTTTTCCTTGCTCACTGGGGCACTGAGACTGAGTTTTCTTCTATTCTCTCAGAGAGAAAGAGAGCTCAAAAGAGTACATGCAAAAATTCTCAGGATATTGTACAAGAGAAATACTTAGAAATATCCTGTGCTTTTATTCTATTTCCCTTGTGATGACATATATAAATTAGTTCCTGGAGGAAACCTGGATTAAGCACTGCTGTGCCATACCCTCTTCATGGTGGTTTACCGATGCCATATGTTCAAAAAAGAAGGAAGCAAAGCCACATGACAAATAGCTCAAACCTCTCTCAGTCTGATGGGGCAAGAATGGCCAGGAGATCAGGGCATATTCCACATCACAATTTTTTTCCTATTGATTGTGAGCAGATGGGAGCTATACTATTTAAGGAAGAGTAAATCCTGGTACTTGGCGATTATCCAAAGCCAAATGAAAGAAGGGGGCGGCATTCATATGGCTCAGTAACAGAAGACAACTAAAAATAGGCACCCAGCCCAATCACAGCAAGCCTGAGGGTTGCTAGGCAAGAAGGCATTTTCCTCAGCAGCTTAGGGCCCTCCATTCACAAGTTTTAAATTGCCTACTAATTTCTCAAATCTATTTGTTTCGTCATTGTGCTTATTTAACATGCACCTCTATGGTCTCTTTATTTTATATTAACCTAAGATCCAGATTAAGATGATTTATACACTGAAGCAGGTCCTGTTTTTCTCAGTCCATTGAGTTCAAGATGATAACTCCTGGCACTCAGAGGTTTCTATCCAAATGTTGTAGCTTCATTCTGAAGAGCAACATTTACACTAATAATGAGGGTCTCTGTAACCTTGAAGGTGTGGTCCTTGTGAGGGTTACTGATATTAATACTGGATGCTCTGATTCAGTTGCTGCTCATTTCTTGAGCAATTGTTAGAATTGCTAAGTCTTTTCCCATAGATGGAGGAGTAACTGAATATGTAACAAAGCCTCTTAGAACAGAGCCAGATATTTCTATCTTTGCTGCAGTGACTGTGACTACAGACTCCCAACAGGAGGAGGAAAACAACCTACTAGTGTATGTATAAGCATCGTGCTGGCAAGTGGGGCAGTTTGCTGACTGGAAGATCAAAAATGAACTGGCACCCCAGAGGGTCACAAGTGGCAACAATACCATTCTCAGCAAATCTCACTTCTTTATACATATTTGAGATGCTGTCGATAAATTTACACACTAAAAGGAAATAAACAAACTACAGGAACACAAAACAAGATGAAGGAAACTCAACAAATACTGCACAAAAAAAAAGCCAGTATAAAGGAAAGCATGTGTACAATTCCATGTATAAAGTACAAAGCCAGGTGACACTAATCTATAGTGTTAGAAGTCAGACTGTCTCTGCACAAGAGGCAGAGGCTAAAATTAGAAGGGGACATGAGGTGGCCTCCAGGGATGGTAGTCATATTTTATTTCTTGACCTAAGTGTAGTTACATAGATGTGTTGTTCTATTCATAACTCATCAAAGTATATCCTTCTAATTTGTGCACCTTTTTGTAAATATGTGATATGTTAAGGAAAAAGGGGAAAAAATCATACTCCAGAACTAAAGGCACCGTCTTGGGTGGTGGGGTCTTAATAATTTATTATGAGAAACTCTAACTTCTGTTAGTCCATGAAATCCAGTTTTATCCCTTTGAGAGCTATTTCTAACCAATTAACAACCTCAGCCTCTGGAACAAAGTCTGACCCACAATTAAAAGTTGACTGACTCGTGCATTTCAAACCACATTATACCATTGCTCATTCACTTACATAGTCTCCCTGTCCCCAAAGCTCAGCTGACTGACTCTTATTTGGGCAGACATTGGCATCATCTATTTCAATTTGACCTAGTTCTTTATTCCATGGAATTTTTTAAAGTTTGGATGACCCCAGTGAAATCCAGACAAACTTTATGTCCAAATATGATTTAGCTCCATGTAGCATCGTTAAAAGTCTGATCTCCTGTGCATACTCTGCAGGGGCTGATTCTTAATATTTCTGTTTACTTCTCCATTTGTTATTTTAATTATATTAGACTGATTCTTTATTTGACTTGAGGTTTTTAAAAATGAAATTTATTTTGAGATCTCCACCACTTAGGGTACCAGCAAATGCTTACTGAATATTTTACCCCTTAATAGAAACATCTATTGTCAGGATTTGTTGGATAAAACCTGGTATACTTTTTAACTTAGTCCTGATACCAGGCCCCTCAAGACTGACCTAAGCTTTATGCACACCAATTATCGTTAACATTTGTTTTTCTTCATAGGTTTGCTTCCCTAGGAACCATGGTAAAATAATCTTTCTCCTCCTGTAAAGCCGTCTCCACCTGCAGATGCCATCCAGGTGTGTGATTAGAGGTAATTCATTGGTCCGTACCTGGTCTCTGGTGTGGAAACTGTTTTTTTTTAAAGAGAGCCTCATGAGTGCTTTCCAGAGATGCTCTAAATAAGAATGGCTTTGCTTTCTATGCCTAGTGCATACTAGAGACCAGGGAAATTTGGGTAAATTACATCATAATGACAGCCTAGAGTGGTTTATCATCAGAAGGAATATGACTGGGGACTCAGGCTAGAAAAGTAAAACATTTATCAAGTAAGACTTCTTAATATCAAATAATTTAGGGGGTTAAAATTATATTTTCCTTATGCTTGTTCAGTTCCACATATGGTTTTTCTTGGGCTCTCAAACATTACTTGTTTATTTTGATTTTGATTTTTTTAATTGATGTAGAGTCAATTTACAATATTGTGTTAATTTCTGGTATACAGCACAGTGATTCATATATATATATATATATATATATATATATATTCCTTTTCATAATCTTTCTCATTATAGGCCATTACAAGGTATTGAATACAGGTCTTTGTGCTATACAGTAGGACCTCAAACATTACTTCTTATTTCATAATTGACTCATAATTTGCCTCCTGTTTGGTTGAACTGTCATTTTTACTTAATATTTTTTGGTGAATCATAAAGTCATGAGTCCTTGATCTGGTCTAATAAGTGGAAAATCTCACATGTTTATACTGTTTATACTGTTTATACTGTTCTTACAAATTTTGGCTTGTATTTTCATGAATCACACTTTTTTTTTGGTAAAAATTCAATAAACAAGCAAGCTTTACTTTTTTTCTCCACTTGGGCTTCAATAAAGAAATGTTCAAGTATTTTATTTGTAGGACCTTCATGGTGATTATGACAAAACATTCCTGGCATGGGAGGAAGGTTTGATTAATTGATCAGATTTATTTCCCTCACTTCATTTTCCCCCATCCCTTGGTCTTATCTGCTAGAAGGCAGATAACTAAGGAGATAGTACCATAAAGGCTGGGACCATTAAGGCCAGCCCCAAAAGGGGATTTTCTATTAACAGAGCCAAACCTGATAACATGTCAGAGTGGTAAGGATTTTGATCTGGGACTTAAATAATCTATTCCATAATTCTATTCTACCCATTGCTTGAAGGTGAAAATCGTTTTATATTATTATACACCCACTTACAGACAATTCTAGTTGTAAAATTTATTCCCTAAGCAGCTATTATGGGACCAGGGATCCTGAATATTTGAACAACATTCTGCATAAGATTACTAGTGGTGGCTGCATTAACCAGAAACATGATCCCATAACCTGAATGAGAATGATATACAAATTTATTTAACATCTAGATGGCATAATATGTCCCAGCAATAGACATACAAGTATTGTTACACATGTGGAAAGACATAAAACCTCAGTCATAATAAGAAATGTATGTAAGTTAAAACCAAACTAAGGTGCTATTTTTCATATACAAGATCAGCAATAATGAAACATTTAGTAACATTTTGTTAATGTGGGAGGGAGTATAAATTATTACAAATTGTTACTCTCTTATGGAGTGTAATTTGGCAATAGCTATCAAAATTACAAATGCACCTATACTATGACCTAGCTGTTCCCTTTCTAGAAATTTATTTTACAGATGTACTTGCACTGTGCAAAATGATGTGTGTAGAAGAATATTCATTAGAGCATGATAGCTGTGATAGCAAAAGACTGGAAGCAACTTAAATGTCAGCCAATGTGAGAGCCATGAAATATAGAACACGACATTCATACAACAGAACAACATGCAGCCATCTCAAAATAATGGAGAAGCTTTTTGCGTGTTGAAATAAAATGATTTTCAAAATACATTTATTATTAAAGCAAGATGCCAAACGGTGTGTGTAGTATGGGACCATTTGTGCAAACATGTGTTGAGAATAATAAATATTTGCTTACATAAGCATAAAACATTTGTGATGGGATATGTGAGGAACTGATAACACCAGTGGCCTTGGAAAAAAAGGTGGCTGGGGGACAGGGATAAGAGGGAGAACTATCATTCTATGTCCTTTTGTGTATTTTGAATTTGGAAATTTGTGAATAAATTATCTACTCGAAAAAGAAACACAGTTAGAAAAAAATAAAGAAAAGGAAGTATTTTCCTGATCAGCAGTCTCATCCAATCAAGATTTAAAATATCATCCTAATATTAGAAATAACACCTCACTTAGCCTCCAACATCTACAATGCATCTGCAGGACCTGTCAGTTTCCATATTAGACCAAACTGCCGATTTAAAGGGAGAGTCAGTTGAATGGATTATGCAGTTCCTCTCACTCTCAGATCTCAGCTGTGATTTCCATCACTCCTTCTGGGTCCCGGTACAGTTTCTTATGTATCACTGTGGTTTGGTCAGGGAGCTCCAGAGGTTTCTGTTTCTGTGCTGTTATCACCCTGCACATTACCTGCATTGCACGTCACAGCCAAAGTTCCTCCTTCCTGCGATGTTACTATCAGTACCAATTATCAGAGAGGAAGATCTACCCCAGGGAATATCTTTAATTCTCTGTAGCCAACAAAAAATGTATCACAACTCATAACCTCTGAATCCTTACTTCTCCAAATCCTTCTTTGATCCAAGGGGTCTCTCTCTCATTATCCTGGAATTAGTGCTCCCTCTGAACCTGTATCTTAAAACTCCTGAAACGACTATATTTATATATACTCTCTGAAATACCTGGGCTCTGGCAAAGGACTAATGTCTTTCTGGGAAGACTTGATATTGTACATGGAGAGAAGAAAATCAGGCTATTTAGGTTTCTCCTTAGACTGATCAGACTAAGCAGGATAAATTGAAATTAGTTTACCTTACTTAGCATTGTCCCGTAAAACTGGAAGGGAGTGCTGGTCGGGTTAATTATTAAACCACTCTTCCTGTTACCTAGTTGTGCCCACACATGAAATCTAGAAGAAAATGAAAACTTTTAACTCAGGCTCAAGAATCACATTTCTAACCCACATTGCATCTGTAAGAACTGCGGGGGGTTGGGGAGGGGGAGTCTGCAAGTGGCTCCTTTGTTCTTTTCTAATTCTTCTCAGTTCATAGGAAGACCAGGGAAAAAGCACTGGACACTTCACAAGGCCATGTCTCTTGTAATTTCTAGGGAACAAACCCATTTCTTTGGACTTTTTTTTTCCCCGTTTCCTTCTTTCTTCCATTAATGCTTTGTTTCTCTCCCTCCAATTTCCACATTTTCTCCTCAGCCTCTGGTGTAGTTTTCTGTCATTTCATTCCATTCAGTCCCACTTTGGGTGAAGAAGGTAGGGCGGGGCTGGGGTCCTTGAATCCTGCCAGTGGACTATCGAAATCAGCCTCCAACCCTGGGCCCCGAGATATCTCTGATGATGCTGAAACAGACTTTTTCTTCCTCTGCCTTGGACTCCATTCCCAAATGCTGCTTTTTTCTGTTTTTAGTAGATGCTAGCACTGGAGGAAGGGGAAAAACCTCATTCTGCTCTACACATTTTTTTAGGAGAAAGAGGCACTTCATATTTAGCCCTAGCCTGAAAGCACGCCTATCTAATCTAGAGTCAAATTAACCAGACCAGGCAGCTTTGGCTGCCTCTGAATTCTCCCCGCTCCTTATATTTCTGCTTTGTTCAAGAAAAGTATCTATCTTCTCCACCAGCTTTTCCTCCAACTCAGCTCTTTACTTACTATGAATAATTAAAACTCTGCAACTAAGAACATCAGAAAGCCTAGAGTCAAGCTAATTTATTTTAATTAAAATTTGATTCACAGAATTCAAACTGGTCCCACTAGGCAAAAATATGCAGTGGAATTCAGAAGATGCTTTGGGAGCCCAGAGAAGGTCAGTCAGCATTTCCAAAGACCAATACCAATTTAAGATCATTAAAATGACCTTAGGGAAAGTAAACAGTAATTATGAAATAGATATAGATATTAATGTATACTTCAATGTTTGGTCTGGTGGGACTGTAGACTCTTCCAGGCTTCTAAGTTTGAAGATCTTAACAAATCTGGAAAATCATCTGTATATTAAATATTTAAAATGCATGTGCACAACTATAAATTTGGGGGTCAAAATTAATGTGAAGGTAAAAATGGATATCATGCCTGCATCATATGGAAAAGGAATCCCTTATTCTATAATTATGATTTAATTTTAAAAGAACCATCTCTGTAGTAATTGTACATATTAAATAGCATCAGTCAGCTTTGGGAGCCCATTTTATAATAGGATCATGTCCTAGATTTTTCCATCTATTTCATCCAAATCCCCGTGGCAATGTTAACCAGTCAGACACCCAATTCTCTAACGCTCTCAGGCACCGTGTACTAGCTTAAAGCAGTTTATGATTATTTCAGGCTATTCAAAATTGTCCACAATGAGTAAATCTTTCTCAGCGATGGCATGCCTTGTTCATTTGCCAGTTGCTGACTAACACTGCATCTTCTCAAAATAGCTGTCTCTACCCTGAACGGAGCGGAATCTCCTAGGACTTTGATTGGGCCTTACTTTTAGCAGGTTATTAGTGAAGGAAATGAACCAGATGTTGAAAACATCCCATTCCTTTGGACTTAATTGCTATGCCTGGCATACAGAAAGCACTAAAATATTCATATGTTTTTAGTGAAGGTGGGATGAATATCTGATGAGAAATATCTTTCAGTCATGCTCGTGATTTATGGCTTCGATTTGACATCCTGCTGGACCTTGTGCCTGTCCTTTGTTTTTTTTCCACTCTTCATAGTCCATACAATGTAGAATTACCACACCTTCCATCTGTGGTGACAGGAAGAGAGAGAAGGAGGCAGTCATCACAGCCACAACTTAAAGAACAGATTTACCGAAATGGCCACTTATGTGAAGTTCACACTTGCATAACTCAAATGTACCATATTTTATTCATAGGGGAAAATGTAGTTGAGACATTGAGGAAAAAGAAATATAATAGAACAAATAGAAAATAGAAGAAATAAATCAAAAAGAGAATTATGGTTAATACATTTTCCAGATGTTTATCACTCCTGCTCTATCAGGGCAAGTTCTCTTTCGCTCTGAAAAACCTTGAAAGATTTTAACAAATTAGAAGTGATGGTCTTGACAGAGATTTCCCACTTAAAACAACAGCCTGATATAGTTACATAAAAGGAAAAATGGCTAGGACAGGCAAAGTTGGTGTCTGACCTAATTTGGAGAAGACCCAGTGGATTTCATCCTGTCAAGACCATGACTTGCTTGAGGATAGTAGGCTTTGTCTGTCTACTTCATTTAATCCCCCAGGGCCAACAGTATGAGTTTTGTAGGTGCTAGGCATTTTTGCCTTTGTGGGTCCCTTTCTCAGTAAAAAATATTAAAAGTTATATCTTCAACTGGTAGAGTGACAAATATGTTAATATTATATATTAGAGTTTTCTCCAACCTAAACATACTGTTTTTTCTTCTGATTAAAAAAAGATCAAACATTTTGATTTGAGAGCCCCCAAAAGCACTCTGGCCCTGGGCACAATGCTTTTTGTGCCCAGTGGATGGCTGGCCTTGTCTTTTCCAGTGTGTCAGAAGAAAGATGACTCAGTGTTGGAGCTGGAAGGATGTTCAATGTGTACTTGTACTGGGCCAAATAACACTACATTGAAATGAAAAATAAACTACTGGAACATTTCTAATTTGTGCCATTCAAGGATGGATGGTCTTTCTTTAGCGATCTTAAAAAGTCAGAGCTTTGCAAAGGACTAACTGTAAACGGGTATATATTCATTAAATATCATCATCTTTTAAAGAAGACTTTGCATTGAAGTATAACACACAAGCCACAAAGGACACATATCCAAAGTGAACAGCTCAGTGAATTATCACAAAGAGAACATACCCCAGTCACCACAACCAGCAAATGCTATCACCGTGTCACCATGAAGAACATGCAAGATATACTTTAGAATTTGGTGCTGAAAATATGTTTAAAAAAACAAGGGTTAATATTTACTGTGATTCTAAGAATATATGACTCTAAAATGGCTTACACATTTGTGTAAGTTTTCAATTTTATTTCGATATCAAGTCATACTTCTAACAGGTATCCCTCCCCTGTCTACTCCTACTCTACTCTTAATCCTTGACCCTCAACTCACTCCTGAGCTGATATGACCCCTGACCTCCCCTCCCTTCATCACTGACATGTCCACTCCTGACACTACCCTGTCATTCATTCATTCATAAATTTTTGAGGACCTCTATGTGCCAGACACTGTACTAGGTGCTAGGATACAGCAGTGAAGAAGTCAGGACCATCCTGGACCTTCAAAGTTAATACAAGAGATATTGACATTTCATGACTAATTATTAAGTTCAATTATTCTAAACATTAAGAGGGAAAGGTGCAGTATGCCATGAGAGTGAATGATACGGAGACCTAATCTAACTCTGATGCTTTATTCATTCTTTCCGTTTTTTTTTTAGACTAAAGATTGTAATGATCATACTAGTGACCAGTGACAGGATGAATATGAGACTTTGTACCAGATGCATAAACATTTTCATGTTAAACAATGAATGAAATTGTTGTAAACCCTTGGGTTTTGGGGTTTTTGTTTTGTTTTGTTTTGATTTTTATCTTTCAGAATTGCAGCATCAGAACAAGAGCAGCTTCATTTCCATGCTACTCAAATCACTGTGTCAAATGCCCTTCTATATCTTCTCTCTCTGTCTCTCTCTCTCACTCACTCACACATACACACACACATACCACAGCATATCCCGAAACCACTATTTTAAGCAACTCCCAAATCTCCACAATTTTTTCTCTTTATTTCAAGAAAGACGGAGGATGAAAACATCTGGCCACTTACAAATCCTCACAGATTTACACCAAATGAAATCAGAAGAGGGCAATCATATCACTGCCTGATCCCTTCAGCCAACACTTTTGGGACCCCTCTCAGGGGAGCTAGTGTGTGAAACCATGTGTGCACTTCCCGTGTTACTCTGTGTCTAAGCCCTGCTTGCCCGTCAGCTCTCAGTACCCAAATCTGGCCGGCCAGCTTGCACAGTGCTGCTCTTCATGCATTTTGTCCTCAGAGACAAATCCATGTGCAGCTTTTCCAGACATTTCTTTCTCTTATACCCAACTAATGGAGTTACAGTTGATCATATTCTTGGCTTGATTTTACTAACATCAATGGTCTCTTGAAAGACATGCCCTGTGACTTTATGGTTGGAACTTTGTGAAAGGAAGTAACCCTACCACCTCAGAAACATCTCCAGCCCATGTGGACAGAGAGAGGAGAGAAACCCAGAGGAGATCAGCTTGGTTCCCCTTTCCTGCCCATCCTCTCACACAATACCTGTAAGCTAATTGCTGCCATGGTGTGATAACCCTCCCCTGTTCCATAAGCATCCTTTTTTTTCACTAAGTCTTCTGCTTACAACTTTTCTTAATGTTTATATTTTCAGTCCTTGAGCATGCTTGCCCTTGTCCTGTTCAATTTCAGCAGAGTTGAGCTTGGCCATAATTAGGTGCAAGACAGGTACACAGAGGGATGCATCCAGAACCCCCATTCTCTGAGGCATGGCTGTGGTAGGGAATACAAACACAAATCCTGAAAACCATGAAGACTTAAAAACAACTGTGTCCGTTTGGTTTTTTCCCTCTAGATATCAAATTGAGGTCCCTGAGCGCCTGGTACCTAGCAGGGACTCAGTAAATATTTGTTGAATGAATGGATTTGTTTTCATTCTTCTCCCTATGTGGTTATCGGGTCAGCATGATTTCCTCTTCACAAACTGGGTTGTCTTTGGTTAGAAGGTTTAATGTGTGCAGGGGTTCAACCTTTGCAGTGGGTCCCTGACAATAGTTTCCACAGTCTCCTGGGGGCTCTTCTCGTGTTGAGGGTCTCATGGCAAACTCTCCTCCTCCAGCATCACTGAATTCATAAAGGGTTTTCTTGATTGTTTGTTTCATTTTGTTTTTTGTTTTTATTTTTGCATTTTGGCTAACAACTCAACGATTTCCTCCTTGAGTTAATTTCAGACTTTCAGGTAGCTAGCATCTGGTCTCACCGATTTAACTGCATTTGGTTTGTTCATAATCTCCAGAATAGTCTGGGCATTTGCCAAAGTTTGCTCAAGCACTTCCTACCTACGGCCTTCAAAAAATAATTTGGGAGTGAGAAAACTCTTACCAACTTCTTCCCTAGGAAAGTTGACCAATAATTTGTTTACCCTCTCTGCTCTCTGTTCTGTTCCTTTAATATGCCCTGCATATCATGATCAAGTGATTGTCTTCTGTCTCTACTAGAGACACAGCTTTCACTTGAGCCCCTGGATGGTCCTTTCTGTCTTCATTTCTCATACATAGCACACCAGTTACATTCTAATGCATCAAAGTTGTTTTTACTTTGCTGAGATTTATTTTTTTTTAAACAGGGAATAATCATAGGATAACTCAGATTTTCCAACTAAGATGTCAAGGATGTTTGTTTGTTTGTTTAAATATATGGTATTTTGATAGCATATTTAATCTCAAGGTTTTAATCTGCTATCTTAAATTCCTAGAATTCTTAGAGAGTAATAGATTTCTATGTAGTTTCATTGAAATTTTCTATATTTTGTTTCCTCATTTATCAAAAATATCTATTTGTAGGGGAAATCTATTTATAGTGTCATGGATTTCAACTAGACATATGCAAAATGTTTAACGGTATAAATATGGGTAAACAGAGCACTGGGATTGATGATTATGTTAATCTTATAAGTTGAAGAGTTTGATGATGGGAAAAAAATGTCCTCAAGTGCCTTTGAACATAGCAGGCATAAAATAATTAAGGGATTGAATCAACCTTAAGAAAAATGTCTGGAGTCAGGCCACAGGGCTCTGTAATTGACCTTCTGCTGACTGAGTAACAGTTCATTCAAAGAACTGATGTAATCTTGGGCTACAAAAATAGTATAAAAAGAAAAGAAATCAGCCTATGTTCTTGTCACATTTATAGTGTGTTCTACTGCCTGGGTGTCAGGACTTTTTTTTTTTTTAATTTAAGAAGGCACTGTCAAACTGCAGTATCATAGGATAAGTATTACTAAATAACACCTAGCTTGAAAACAATGATGAAAAAAACAAGACGCAGTAGCCCAAGTGGGGACATGAAAGATGACCTCGAATATTTGTGGGATGACACAGGGAACAGGGACTTATCCCAACTTAGTACCAGGGAAAAAAAAAAAAAGGAAAAAACACTGAGGGTCAATGATTGGAACTGAAGAGGCTTCCAGTTTCAGTTCAATTTAAAAAGTTTTTAAAGGTTATTCCAACAAAGTAGTGATGCAGCCCTGTGAGGGAGTCAGTTTCTTGTTGCCAGAGCTGTTACAACAGGTGCTGAATAAACTGTCAGAAATCCCATCAGATTGGAGGTTAAAATATGTTCATAATTCCCAGTTCCAAATCAGAGATGCTTCCTGTTTGATTAGTTTCACTTTCTGCAACTGGAGAAGCAAGGCTGATTTTCCATGCTGCACTCACTTTCCAAATCCATGCAGAGGAACTCCCCACACTCACCAGTCATGGCATCTCCAGTTGCCCAGATGGTTGTGGGCTAGCATTCCCTGGGCTCTAGGCGCTTATATCTAGAGGAAATGTTAAGGAACAGAGAGCGTGCCCACTAGGACCTGGACCTGTGTGATGGCTGCTGGTCATCTCCTTTCTTCATCAGCAGGTGCAAGCATCTCCTGGTTGAGGGCCATTTTGACCACCGCTATTGCTGGGAAGCTGCCACAGACACTTTGCTTGGCTGACCCACCTCCCATTTTCAGCCCTCTCTTCCTGACCTCCTTCTGGGTTGTCATGAAATAGGAGCAGGGTCCTGTGGTGAGACTCCTGGGAAAGCCTTTGCTTTCTTGATCCAGGCACTGCCACTTCCTCCTTCTCCAGGCTTTCATCATGAAACCTGATGATGGAATTGCAGCCGCCAGTGTACAGCCATGAGGAAAAACCCCTGGAGGACTGTAAAAACAGCAGTTTCGACAACGACTGCCTTACAGACACCCTCCACCTATTTCTTTAAACATTTCCACTCAGAGTTTTTGGTGCCAGCAGCTGAAATTATTCCTGACTGATATCCTTTGTGATTCCTCCCTCAGGAATGCAATCTTTCCAGTCATATGATTGCTTACACATCTTCTACCACTAATTCTTTAAAGTAACCCTCATCTATAACTGACAAGATCTAAGGACCACATTGGACATTTATGGAATCAAAGAAGCTTAGACTCAGAAGGAAACTTCAGAGCTCATTAAATTAGAAAAGTTCACAAGTACAGGAGTTTTCTTTTCTAAGATCCTTGATAAATGGTCATGCTTTTGAATAGTAACTCGTAAAATCTTAATTGAGCTCCTACCAGATTTAAATGCATTCTTTTAAGGGCTCTCAGTACCTTAAGTATCAAGGTAATCTTTGAATAGCTCTGATTGATAGAAATTCTTTTGTTCATGAACCAAAATCTTTTGATTTTGTAAAGGATATCATTGAAAAAAAATCTTGGTTTTATAGAGTGTGCAATCTCTGCAATAGCTAACAATATAATTTATAGGAAAATACCTTGCCACAGTGGAGCCACATGATCTTTGAAGGAGAAGGTAACAGCTTGCAGAAGCCATTGGCCACTGCCTTTTACTGCCTGTGTGACACTGGGCAAGTAATTTGTGCTCGTTGTTCTGTTTGCTCCCACTTCCCCATCCTGCTTATTCTCTCTGTGCTGAACTTCTCAGAGCGCATCACCTGGGCTCCCTTTCCTTCTGTTACTGGCTAGGTTTGGTCAATGGGAGGCACGTGCAGGAGACCAGAGGACAGGAGGAGAGACAGTAGGGATCAGGGTACTTGCTCCCCCGGCGGACGACGTCCTCCATTCCCTGCGGTTCTGCCAGAGCCTGCTCCTCTCAGTTCAGCTCCAGTAGGATGTCCTTTCTCCCTTCAAACTTTCATGTGGCTCTCGGAGCATCCATGGCTCCTCTTTTCCCTTTGTGTCCAGGTGTGGTGATGGCTCCCTTCTGTTGCATGTTCCTGCTGCCATTATCTCATGTCCTTTCCACCTCTTTCACCATCCCTGGTTTCCCTTACCCATTTCCACCTTTGAAAGTGTCCCTTCTGCATATGTCACCTGTTTCCTGTGGGTCCCCAGCTGCTACATTACTAAATCTCTCTGAGCCTGTGTATGCAGGTGCGGGGGGATACTAATAGTGACCTTCAAGAGTTCCTGTGAGGGATTACATGCCATTACCTCTGCTATACAGACCTCTGGCATATACTAAGTGTTCCATAAATGTAAGACTATAAATATTACAGTTGAAGACATAATTAGCATAACTAGCATAGTAGGGAGGGAACCGAGACCATCCCCATTTTTACATACTGGCATGGTGGTGTCTTTTTCCAACATAAATACAGCCTATCACATAGGAGTAGAGAGAGCATGCAGTGTAGAGAGAGAGCGTGTAACCAGGAGCATTGCTTCTCTGAAGAGCCTCGCTCTCCCTTACCAAGCCCATCGATCTTTTTCTCCCTGGGTGTCTGTCCATTCGAGGATGAGTAATAGGTACCACTTCACAAGCTGAAAGCAGAGCACCTTCATTCATTTTATGACCAGTATAATTACCTGACTACAGACAACTGACAACACTGCATCACTACCATTGATTCTGTTTTTATATACGGCCAAACTAATGCGTATCAGCCTATATCCACCTGAACGGAAAGAAAATCGTTACGCACATTCCTGCCAACCTGCACGTTCTTCTCTTAGGATTTGCACCTAGTTCTACGTATCACTTAGGAAAGATTTTATTTTGCAGTTAGTTGCTTGCATATTGTTCTTCTCTGTGAGGATGTTTACCCACAGCATCTTGCAGAGTTACCCTCAATGTAGTAGGCACTCAATAAATGTTTGCTGAATGAATGGCATATATAAGTTAGCAGGGACTATTGCTTTTGTTTAGGTTCCAGAGTAGACACAGATGGCTGGGCAGATGGCTCATAAGGTCATGCGATGCCTTCCCAGGGAGCCTGAAGTTATTCACGGAAAGCCAGCCATTGCGTCACCACTGTGGCCAGCTTGAGTGCTCCTGTGAATCTGAGCAGACAAATTAACTAGCAACAGGGTGACTTGTGGGGAGAGTTCAAGCCTGTTTCAAAAGACAGTGTAGAAAAGTAAAAGAAATAATGGTCTGAGACACCAGCATAGGTCAGTTAGAGAGAGGACCATATCTTAAGTTGGACCACTGCCAGGGGCAGGTGCATGAAAAATGATGTAGTCCGCTTTCTTTCTAAATGAGGTCTTTTGGGGTCAGAAGTTGAACATACTAAAATAATGGAAAAGCCCAAAAAAGGTGACTATGACCAATTTGAAGTCATAGTTGAAAGTATATCAGCCAACAAATCCAAGGTCTACTGAGAATTCCTTCACTAAGATCACATTCTTTTATACTGATTGCCAACATCATTCAAAAGATACGTGGTGATTTAAACAGTACGGGTACTTCACCTTTCCTGATTGATTTGTCACAGTGCAAAGGGAACAGCATTTGACCTCTTTACCCTCCAAACCTTATTTCTGATGCTAAAAAATCTTTACTATCAAATGCTCTGTGGTGCACCAACCATGGCATACTTCATCATGTCAGGCTTCTGCCACTCCTGTACCCCTGCCTAAAATGCTCCCTCCCTTTTTCTTTATCTAAATCCTGAATGTGAAGCCTTCCATGGTTACATGGCCAGGGTAATTACACCTCCTATGTGCTTCCACTATGAAAATACCTTTGCACAGTAAACTTCTGCAGTAACCTGAGGAAATAGTACCCTCAGGCAAGTTCACATATAGGGTAGCTACAATTACTTAGAAACAGTCCAGTCATACAGGGTTCCTCTCATCTCTCATCATTTTTCCCAATAGTCAAGGTAGTACTAGAGGTGCCCTCCAAAGATGATCTGGCTCTGTGTGTATTCTCTGTTCCCACGATGGAGCAGGTATCTTCTTATGGATGCTTTGATGTAGTTTGCAGGACAGAAAATAGAAGCCTGGTTCACCCAGCTTCAGGGAGTGCTGCTGGTGGGCAGCCCTCACTGTCAACCCTCTCTAGAGATGGACTCAGCTGAAGAGAGCCACCTGACAGAGCTGGCTGTCTCTGGGGACGCAGGCTCCTTTCTACAACTTGGGACATCTCCGTCTCTCGATAGGGTCGACTGAGGCTTGGCTAGGGCTGTGTTGCTGTTCTCATTCTCTCTCCACCCAGTTCTACTGGCTCCCCTCCCCTTCCCTTCCACAAGTACTGAGCCAACCAGGTCTCCCTAATAAATCTCCTGTATGCAAATCTCCATCTCAGAGTCAAAGAACCTCATCTGTGAGAGGGGGTGGTAGGAGTGACCCAAGAGAGCCCCCGCAGGGACAGGATTTGGAGCAGGCGAGGACCCCATTACTGGGGGCAGGCAGAAACAGAGAGCCTCTGGCCCAAGACAGTGTAATTGCTAAGACTTTCACCTTGGAGAACAGGGATGACATGCCGGTGGACGGGAAGGCACTAGCTGGCATGATGCGGGCAGCCCTTGAGGAGGAGAAGAACAGTCACTATGAGGACGAGTGGGGTTGGGTGGCTCTGGCCAAGCTTCACTGATGCTTTGGAAAAATACATCAAACAACTGAGAATAATTAATATTTACTTAAAGGATAAGTTTGAAAGCCAGAAGGCCCCCCTTGGTAGCATAAAAGAGGCTCTTATCTCCTTCAACAGAAAGGGCAGAGAAACTGTGGACTGAGGAATAGGACTCTAAAAAGGCCCAACTCCTTCCAGGGCAGGTCTGCGGCACCAAGACCAGGGCCCTGGTTGAAGAGAAAAAAGGGGACCATAACCCATAGGGTGGGATTGACATCCTATAAAACCTGAATTCCCAGACCTCCTGGATTCCTTCGGGCCTCCAAGAAAGGCGTATTTCTCCCTATTAAAAGCCAGGAACCCTCTTCCATTGGGAAATAATGCAGAAGCCTCTCTCCTCTCCCCAAAGACAGTATGTGTCTCCCCATTTCCCCAGGATCTGCCCTCAGCTCCCTTCTGTCCATGAGGCAATAACTAGGATTATTTATGAGTTATGACATAACCTCACTAGGGACATGCTGGGCCTGATAAAGAAGGAAAGAACCTATAGCACCAAACTGCCACAGGACTTTCTGACATGCATCCTTAGGACCCTGGATTTGGGGAGTGCTTTCAGGTGGGGAAAAACCTAAGGGCTAGATAGGGGAGAGTTTGTTTATGTATTGGGGATCACTCTCCTGGGATAGACAATTGAACACCCTGGCAAGGACTCGGGAAAACAGTGAGGAAAAACTGTTAGTCATGGACCACATATGAGGTATGGATACTAGAATCTCTAAGACCTATAGTGTAAGTAGGGATTGGAAGGCTCAGAGACGTGGGTGTGGTAGAGGGATTACATTATAAATATGCTATGTAAGGCTGGAATTCTCACCAGGGGACTGTGTTCCATAGAAGAGTCCAGAGGATACAGCAGCCACCAAAACAATAGTGAATGTCCTGGTAAGAGGGCTACCAGCATCAGTTAACAGGCCAGTGGTGGCCATCTTCTGTAGGCTAGGGCTAATGGCAAGGTTTGCAGTGGGGAGGCAAAGATCTTGGAAACGGCAGAGCTCAGTGGCACTACTTAACTACCCGAAGTCAGGTAGACACATTTTAATGAGTGGCAAATTTGGAAGGGCTGCCAGGTAGCGCTTGACTTGCAGAAAGTTACAGAAGTTGTTCATATAACGTGGTGTCCTGAGGTGTGCAACATAACTGGGCAGCTGGCAAAAGTACTACCTAAAATGCAGTTAAAAGAAATCAAGAACAAATTATTGGGAAGCTGAGGGAAGTTGCCCTCCAAAAACTTACAATACCTTGCCTAGAACTGAGACGCTGTTGGATCTGGAAACTCACTGAAGGAGAGACCTGATGGCCAGAAGAAAGAACCCAGAAATACCACAGCAAGTGTACACATTATGATTCTCCCAGGTTTTCCCCAGTCCTTTGTTTTAAACTACTGAGTTTGGGAGTGGTTTGTTACACAGCAATCCCGATAACGGATACAGCTGCTCTGGTCACTTTGTGCATAAGCCCATTGAACAAGCACTAGGGTGAACCATCTTTTTTCGTTTTACAGAATGGGAGGCTTTGGTGAGAATTCATGTGACAAACACTTAACCTCATACACTGGGTGTATCCATAACTTTTCCCCAAACTTGTTTGTCACTGATCCCTCTTTTTGCTCCCAAATCCATGACCATCAAGTCAAACCATTTGTTCTTCACAAATTGGTGAAGATTTTGTTTTAGGACAACTTTCCTTTTAGGCAAAGGGGACAAAGACATTAACTGCCCAAGGTTTTTCCTACTGATAAGACTTGCTTTACCCACTGCCTTCTAAGTGAAACTTAGTGGGGCTGTAACTCCAGCAGTCCACTTCCAGCTGATGCCAGCCTACTGAGCCAAATCATCTCTAAACCACGTAGCTGTGGGTGGAGGAGGAGGAGGCAGTGTGCCAGGACGAGACTCGCAGGCTCATGCCTTGAGACAAGAAATCTGGGGTCTGAGTGCCTTCCCTGAGTTTTTAGCTGACAAGTGCTATTTAAAGCCCTCATCTCACTTTACCCTGCAGTCATTCAATACCTCATGCCTTTCATGTGCCATTGGTGACACTGATCTCTGAAATTTTGCTTTCAGTGGTATTTCATCCTAAGGGAACTCGGGATAATTTTATTAGATGTTCTGTCATGGCAGGTCCTAGGCTATGAGTTTCCTAGCCTTTATCAGTGACTGGATGTTCCCTACCTCCCAGATTTCCTGGAGAGTCTATGCTGCATCCCCTAGGTACCACTGTCTATGAAGTCAGGATTCTTACTTACCACCAAGAGAAGCTGACTTTGGCTGAATTAAACTGAAAACTAATTTATAGACTAGATATTGGGTTCCTTGAATAATTTTTTTTTGGCAAAAACAAGGAAGCAGTCAGAAAATGGGCAAGTATTAAAGATGATGGTAAAGCCAGAATCAAAAAAGAAAACCAATTCCGAGAAGCAGTCTGGTGAGCAGACTAGTAACAGGGCCACCTGGCATGAGTGAGGTAGCCTGCTCCCACACTGCGGCTGGCACTGAGCACTGGCTGTCACCATGGCGACACTGCCAGTCCTACCTCCGGACACCGGATGTTGCTGCTGCTGCTTCTGCCACAAGAATAATCCCTCTGCTTCTTTATGTCACTAGTTCCAGACTCCAGATCCAAGTCAGGTGCACTGACCGGCTGAGCCTGGATTACAAGTCCGAACAGTAGCTGCCTCAGAGGCTCAGGAAGACATGGACTTGCCGTTTTGGCTTTTATAGTAAAAGATGAACTCTGGTTCCCACAAACACCCAAGTTCAAAGAATTTCTGAAACCTAGAAGGGAGGTCCTATATTAGACACGGAAGAAAAAGACAAATGCCCTCTGTGTAAGTCTTCTCTGCTCTGTTTGGCCCTGGTCCACTTCTCCCACTAGATTATATGTCACTCTCCTTCACAAATCCCTGATATTTTAGGATTTGGGATAATAAACGTCCTAATCTTGAACGCGCTGCCCTGGAGGCTGAACTTCTGCTGTGCTCTGAGGAATTACAAAGCTGGATATCTAAGTAAGGAATTACATTTTTCTCAGGTGGAGAAATTTGTACAAAAGGAAATCCATATTACAGGAACACACGAATGTTTTGAGTTTGAGAGTGCTTTATTTCAATAAATTCTACAGTTTCACAGAGTTGGAAATTGGCACATTGTATGAATGAAAATGAGTTATGAAAAAGAATTGCGTCAGAAGCATTAGAAATGAAGTTAAGTTCAGATGAACAAAACTGAGTATTTTGAAGATATCAGAATCTGAACTTAAGGTCTTTCATAAAAGAGTGAGTCATAATGAATGAAAAATAATTTTACATCTTCTGAGACAACTTCCAATGAGATAGTTAAATATAATTTGGCCTCTGACCTCCTTTTCACATATGAACCATACTAAATACAGAGAAGAGGTGAACACTTGAATGCAGACATTGTAGAAGACAGAAATGATGGATTAAAAAATTCCTTTTACATGTGGCTGACGGCATTAACAGCTAAAAGAAATTCACCACTGATCTATCTCATGACCTGGGCTTGCTTCACAATTCTGCTTCAAGCAGAAGTGTCAACAGAGGCTACAGTTAGAAATTTTTGTTCTGTATGGATACGTGAAGTGAGCGGGTAGTTGGGTGGTGAGCAAGTCAGGAAAGGTCATGGTGTCCTTCAGAAACACTGCAAACACCATGTGGTGGGCCTGAAACACAGGTTCTAGCACAGGAATTATGCAGGGAGATCACTGATGTGCATGACACATGCTCACAGAAACCAGAGTCACCAGGATTACTCTTCCCAGGTCTAGTCAAGCTGCCCTCACCAAGTCACCACCAGTGGTGTTGTCACATTCATCTATCACCTATTTCTGTAAAAGTCTCTGTTTCTCTATTGTTATCTATTTATTATTATTATTATCATTATTAATATTATTATTATTATTATTATTATTACTATCATCATTTATCCATCATTTATTATAAAGAAATTCAACCACAAACAGAAAAAGACTACTATAAACCCTTACATACCCATTTTCCAGTTTCAGTAAGGATCAATTTCTGGCCACTTCCACCCTCCCATATAAAAGCAAATACCTGACCATATAATTGGATCTGCAAATATCCTAGTAGATACCTCTAAAAGTTTATTAACTTTTAAAAAACATAACTTCAATACCATTATTACAAACAAAATTAATAATGTTTCCTTAGTATTATCCAATACCCAATCAGTGTTCTAATTTCCAATTATCTCATAAATGTCACCAGTATGAGTATGTTTTTTTGGGGAGGGGGTGAAATCAAAATCCAGGTAAGGTTTATACATTATGACTGGTTGTTTCTTTAGTCTTTCCCTATCTGTAAACTCCCCCTTTATCTCTTTCTCCTCCCATCACTTTGTAATTTATTTGTTGAAGAAAACCAGGTCATTTGTCCTATAGAGTTTCCTAGTCTGGAGCTGTGAATTTTTGAGAACAAAAAATAGTAATATACGAGGTGTGATTGTTCACAGCCTTGTGCTCTGGCTCTTAAGAGAAGTCTGACTTTGCCATATAAGTTCTTGGAGTTTTGTGCCACAGATTCAGGCAATAACGGAGAGCAACGGGCTTGGGAAAAGCCAAGATGGAGGACTGGCCTCCAAAAGTGACAAATACACTTGCCCTGGTGCAAGGAAGAAAGAATGAAGGTGAAAGTCAAGAGAAGGGGAAAGAAAAAGAAGCCTTAGAAGGAGCTGAGTCTGTGGCTGTGAGCACCTCTAGACGGAGTTAATTGGGAGAGAAAGAGGTTTGGAGGAAAAGCTGACATTTCTATGGAAAAGGTTGAGGTCACAGAAACAGAGAGAGGCTTTTAAAAAACTTTTTGATGTAAATTAGATACATGCTAAATTCATCCCCAAACTTTTGGGTTTTTTAAGAAGCCAAGGAAATTTTAGAATTACTTGTATTTGTGATTTTTTTCCTTCATTTTTAAAAAAATGTGACACTGAGTAGAAACTGGACCATGTGGGTTCCCAACCACCTTCCTTTGGCCTTTTTCTTCAGGTGCCTTCAAGCAGAAGGGAGCCAGAAGGGTGTCCTTTTCATCCACTCTCTATACCCATGGTAGCTAGAAGTCAGAGTCTATCCCTTTACCTTTTTTCCTCACTCTGCTCTATTCAGTAGGGCTCTTTATCAGTTGATAAGCTTTTGGCTGAAAGCCATAAAAACCTTAACTCGAAATCATAAAAATAAAGCAAAGTTATGATGTCCTATAACAAGGACGTCTGAAATAGGGCAGGTTATTTAAATCAGCTTTATCCCAAACAGCTCAGTCTCATCCTCCATCTCTCTTTTCATGGTCTTAAGAAGGCTGCAACAGTTTCAACAATCATCTCTTCACTGAATGATACCCAGAGACAGGAAACAATACATTTTCTTTTTCTGTGTTTCCCTCTAAGACCAAGAATCCTTTTTCAAAAGGCATAGCTCCTTGACCAGTCTTCCCCTCTTGTCTCATTCTCCAGAACTGAGTGCCATGACTCAGTCTAAGCCAGTCACTGGCAAGGGGAATAGAATTACCATCATTCCATTGGCTTGGACTGATTAAGACCCACACCCTTGAGGTTAGAGACCCCGACAACTCCTATGAGCACAAAGTCGTGTGGAGAGCAAACATCTGAGTAGGAGTCTGTCATTAAGGAAGGCTGAGCTTAGGGGATCCATTCACTGAGGCATCTAACAGTGCCTGCTGTGGGCCCTTTCAGGCACCAAAGATAAAGGAATAAAATCTACTATAGAAATAAAAACATTCATAGAGAGAAGAAAACTTCTTATTAGAGACTTACTGATATCCTTTTTCCCCCCAAGACTCCTGCCCCAGACATCCCCCAGCTTTAAGTATCTTAAAATTATAAAATCTAAAGCATTTTATTTATGGGAATTAAGTGATCGAAAAGATTATGAAATCCCTTTCACCCTTATCAGAACAGCACTTAGGGGATAAATCTGGGGATGGCACATTTTAGGCTGGGAAGTGGGGAGTTTCAGCTTTTTTAGAATCAGAAGGACCAGAGCTGGGCTCAGGGGAAAGAAGGCAAAATTAAGATGGGTAAAGGTGTACAGAGGCTTTCCCAGGAGACGTGACAAGGGAGAAGGAAGAAAGTTTTGACAAACAGGTTTGATCATGTAGGTCTCTGGATTCCAGAAACAAAATTCAACATTTTTCACTTATTCGTTCATTCATTTAATAAATATCCCAAACTCATCCCCTTATGACTTCTCCTCTACCTATGCCCAGTCTTGTTTGCATAAATAAAGCAAGGATTATTTCTCCTATAAACCAGGAAGAGACTTACATCTAATTGTTCTCTATGAACAGCAATCATTACCTCTCTGGTTCTGGGTGCATCATACTCTGTATTGAGACACAGTTCTCTTTTCTATCCTTACTAAAGCATTCAGTCATGTACTATATAAGATTATTTCCTCCACCATCTTTTTTTTTTTTTCATGCTACAGGCTTTCCCTGCATATTTCCACCCACGCCCAGTCTTTAAACTCCATTTACCCATTGATGATTTTCATACTGGTATGTTTAGCCCAAACTTCTTTCCCATTATTAAGCCTTAAAACCAAGTGCTAAGTGAGCACGTGTATCTGAAAATCTCACAGGCTTCTCACATACTCCATCCTCAACCAAAGTGGAACTTCTCATCTATGCTCCCTACTGGATCCTTCTCAAGTACTCCGAATGCAAAACACTTGTTAACTCATTTATTCTAGCAAGCTTGGTGCTAGGTGCTTTGAGAAATCTATTGATTCACACGTCATAGTTCCCTTATAATCTTACTCCTTGATTTTTTACCTTCTAATGAGAAAAAAGAAGAATGAGAGAAAAAAATCAGTAATAACTCTCTCCCTTGTTTTCTCAAATTCTGCATTCTTGCCAACATATTTAAAAGGGCATATGTTTTAATTAGTGTAAGTTAAAAAAATATTTCTGCTTTTATTTCAATAGAAATGGCTTACGTAAAGAATTGAGGTTATGCCAAATAAATACAGTAAATTAGTTAAAAGATGAAATGGCATGGTGAAGCAATGTTATTTTTATTAAGATGATTGGTGTGATTGGTGGTGACCTTGAAAGCTTTCCTAAAGCTTTTGAATGGGCATAAATTCAGAAGACAAGATGGAGAAAGCAATGGCTCATCCGTATCAAGTGGGAAAATGTCTTAACAAGAGGAGAATTCAAGTGGGCAAAAACTGAATTCAGAAAGAAAACTTGGACCACGTAATTAGCTTTCAGGGAATCACTCTTTCTCATCTGACAAAATCTTTCATGATGATATGATTTGAAAGATAGTATTCTCTGTTATTTCTAAGTATAAAAAGTCCCTGTACTATAACTTCTTAATGAAGATGACTTAATGGGTAATGCCTAAATTATTGCAGGAAATATTTTTATAGACATGGGTTAGTGATAATTACAATGTAAATGAAGCTAAAACATGTAATGTGACTAAATAATATGAACTAAGAAAAAACAAGGGTTTATTTTGAAGTCTTCAAGGGCACAGTCTGCCCTTTAAGCAGGTTAGAAATTAGTAGGGAAATGAGTCATATTCACAGGCTCCTTCCACACAAGGTAAATACTGGTAAGTTTCTCAAAATACAAACACAGAGCTATGGAAATTCAAATAAAGGGAGTTCATATCTGATAGGTAACAAGGAAGTCTTCATGGGGAAGGAACCACTTGAGTGAGGTCTTGAAGGTCAGCTGAGCAGCCTGTGCAGGAGGGAGCAAGTTGAGTATGAGGGGCAGGACAACATGTAATGTGAGTTACTAGACAGCAAATTCCAACTGTCTTCCAATCTAAGGGCTAGCTGATAAACGACGGTCATGGCAGAAGGAAAGAAAAGGAATTGGAGAAATGAGTAAGAAGTTTGGGGGTAAGATGATTAAAGGACATCTAGACAGACTTCCCATTGGATCCCTATGTGAGTTTATATCAGTAAGCTCTGATTACTTAAGGAAGTTCACAGAGGATAGGTCAGAGGTCTGTTTCCAACAGGAAGAAGGGCATGAATCAGACTGTAAATCTGGATAAAGTCTTGACTAATCTGAGAAGCAATCGGAGGTCCACTTGGACCTACATTTAGTGTATATTTAGAAAGAGAGATATTCCAACAGGAACCTGGGGGAATGGCTGCCTTTAGAGGTTAGAAGGAGGAAGTGGAGCCAGGAAAGAACTAAGCCATGTCAACTGTCGCAGGAACACCAAGAGATGTACAAACTGGGAAAATGACCTTTGAAAGACCAGCTTTTCCAAAGGAAAAAGCTAAATTTCAAAGTGGGGATGCACATAAGTGTGGCAATGAATAATGCAACTCCAACCACAGTTACAACTGGAGCCCCTGTGTTCTTAACCCTTATTTTATTCTTGATAGTTTCAAAATTACAGAAGGAATCATTTTTTCTACTTATTAAGCTTATTTGTTTTGAAATATTTACTTAGAAATTTGGTATCTTGGACAAAAATGACAAGTACCTCTTTCCCTGGAGCACTCAGCTTGGTTGGGGTTGAATGGAATCAGTGTACAGGGCTACAAAAAGAACCATGGAGGGAAAATCTGCCAGAAAATCTATTAGAAACCAAAAGAGAAAGAAAGATGAGGTCTTTTATTGGCTATAGTATCTGAGTTATCTACTGCTGCGTCACACCACTTCAAAACTTGGTGATTCATAACAATTACCATTTTATTATTTCTCATGATTCAGTAGGTTGCCTGGGCTCAGCTGGGTGGTCCTTCTGCTCTACATGAGCCCGGCTGGGAATTCAGTGATCTAAGGAGACCACTGAATGCAATGTCCAAGATTTCTGACTCATGGGGCTGCAAGTTGATGCTGGATCTTAGAAGGGGCTCTCAACTGGCGCCTCTGCACATGGCCTTCCATGTGTCTTGAGCATCTCATAATATGGCAAATGGATACTGAGATGAGGTGTCCCAAGGTGACCACTCCAAGAGGGAGGGAGCAGAATCAGCCACCCTCCTAAAGAATAGGCTTAGAACGGGCACAGGGTCCCTTCTACCTCACTCTATCGTTGAGTAGTTACAGGGCCAGCCAGATTCAAACAGAGAAGGAATAAAGTCCACCACTCAATGAGGAAAATGAGAAAGGATTTGCAGCTAACCTTAATAGAGTGTGTGCAAGAGCATCAATTAGGCAGTTAGAGAAAACCAAGGCAAAAAGCTCTTCCGCTGTGAATTTTTTTACTGTTTATATATACAGGGCATGAAGAATATCGTGCGATAACCAAAAACACATAGAGAACTCTCTTAGATAAATATATTATACCTAAACCAAATTTGGTCAAGAAAGGAAAGGTGCTCCTACCTAAAAGGACCATTGTATCAAAAGCAGAATACATAGCAAGAAAAAAAAAAAAAGTCAGTTTTTTTTCACCACTAGAAGGAGAAAATCCACCGAACAAAGGTTCTCAGAAGAGACTACATAATAGTTTGCCTGGGTAGATTGTGGCTCAAAATTATTTTAAAATTGGCTGTCCAAGTGACTTTCATTGAGAAGTAAACAGAGCATTTGTTGTGATTCTTAGGTATGTATTGCATTTCTAACTGTGGGTTAATATTTTCTGCACGAAAGTGAGGCACTGCCCTGGCAATAGCCCTGAAGACACTATTCAAATGAAATAAAACCAAGAAAAGAATGTTACCCGTAGGAGTAAAAATAATTAACCATTAATTATTGTCACCTTTTACCTTCTCTGTTTCATCATTAAAAGTATTCCTGAGAACAGAAGTCAGATAGAGCAGGATTTTTTTTAAATGTAAATCTCTAAAGACTGACTTATTAATATTTTTAATCTTTGAAAATATTTGCAGTAAGAAAGATCCAAATTCAAACTTAGAAAAACAGAGTCCTGAGGCCTTCAAATCCCCAGGCTTAGGTATGAGATCACAAAATGCATGGGTTCAGCAGGGTACCACATTTATTAGTAAGCAACTGATCCATCCAACCATTCATCCATCCATTTGTCCAACCATTCATCTATCCATTCACTCATTGAAACATGTCTTTAGTGGGTACTACTACACTTCATGCCCTGGGCTAGCCCTGGATGTACACTGGTGGGTGGATAATAGAGCTATATTTCCTAACTTCATGGAACTTTTAGGCTCTGGGATTCAGGCCATTATATGGTTATTAATATAAATAATTATAATTAAATTTTACTTAAATAGGTCAGGCCTAATTTTAAAGGAAATCATGCAAGGACTAAATGATGATGATGATGATAATAATAATAGAAAAATTAAACTATATTTTTGCTTCCTTTTTAATCCTATCTCAGATTTTGAAAATCTTTGAATATTTTATTTGTGAATAAATAAATAAATCTATGGGATGTGTAGGTACAATTTTTTTAAAAGTTTGTCATCTTTGCTCTGTTTGGAATTCCATCACCTCTCCTGTCTGTCCTTTTCATTATCTAAAGTGCGTAACGCCCACCTCACTTTACCAAGTGCATTCATGTCACTCTTTGTCCTAATGACTCCACTCTCTAGTCTCTCTAGAACATACAGAGTGTTATCCATGTCTCCTTAATCATCCATCTCTCTCATGGTCAAACTCCTAGTCTTTGAGGGTAGCTAGTAAGAGATAAGCATTCGGAGTGTCTTCAACTGCTCTAAATATTTCCAATTCGGGTCTTCCCTGTACTCCACTATAAATATAGCTGCCTCTTTCACATTTCCATTTGGGTACCTCAAACTCACCATTCTAAAAGCTAAGCTGGCTTCTCTACAGCACTTGCAGCTGAGATTCATATACATATTCACCAGCTATTCCTTGAGTATCTACTATGGTCCATGGAGTGTGCCAGGCTCTAATCAGATTAGATTATAACCAATTCATTACTTGTCAACCTCCCTCTCTGCATTCAATCACTGATTTTCCAGGTCCTAGTGCAAATTAAGAGAACACTAATATCTGTTTTTTTGTTTTGTTTTGTTTTGTTTTGTTTTTTGTGGGGAAAAAAACAAATGGTTTTCCCAGAGGATAATTCATCTCAAAGTTCCTTGTAATTATCATCTCTTCCCTCCTCTTCAGTGTCTCCAAGCTCTGCCATTCGCAGTTGTCCTCAATTTATCTTTCCAGCATCCAGAGATATTCCCTAGATTTTTCTGTTTCTGTAAGGTTAGCAATTACAGATTGTGAAGTTTCTATTTCTAACACTGTGTGGATATTTAGCAGTAGCTTCTTGTAGGCCAAATCATAGAAAAAAAAAATCTTTAGCTGTTATGTTTCAAGTAGGGACAGGTACTGATAAAGTGTCTCAGTAAAAATAGCTTTTAAAAGTGTACCGTTGGAAGGTTTTCTGCAGGCCTCTCTCTGCAGATGAAAATGCAGTCATACCATGTGAGAAATAACTGGAAGAATGGACTTGTTTTCAAAGTGTAATTCTCAGCTGGTAAAATATAGAAAAATCGCATGTGACTGGGATCAACCACTGTTTGACTCCTAACTTTATGACTGACATAAAGGTAACTTGTGAATGTTCTTATTTAATTGTTAAGGTTTTTATGTAGATTTTAAGATTTTACATAGATGTTAAGGATTTTATATACATTTATAAGTGAAACTAAAAGAAGATTCTTCCCTTTGCTTTACCAGTGCTATGATTTGCTTGTTACCACTGAAGAATCTTTTCTTTTATACCCATGTTTGAGGAAGGGCAGATTGTTTAATAAGAACCAGGGCTGCTTTTGGCTAACTTGCAAGATATATGTGGAAGGATGTTTAGTTTAGATCATTTACTCTGACTGTGAAAGTGTCCATTTTTTTAGAACATTATGCTGAAGAAAATCTTCGGTCCAATCTAATTTAACCTCTTTATCTTACCAGATTTTTAAAAAGGAAGTGAGGGCTTGAGCAATTAAGTGACTTACCCCAGATGACCCAGTTTTATTGGATGGGAGGCATGTGGTAGACTTAAACTAGGCTGTAAGCACCATGAAGTAGAGAGTATGTCTGTATTACTCCTCACTGTATCTTTAGTGCCTGCCGTAATGGTTGTCATAGTATGAGTATTTAATCCATATATGTTGGATGAATGAAATAATAAAGAGTGAGTGATTCCAATCTTTTTAAAATTTTTCCAAAGTTGCTAAGTCCATGAAGTCTCTTCAATCTCAAATTTATGCATTTGTTTTTGCTGCTTATTTCTTATTATAACTAAATTGGTTTGTTTTAGCAAAATAGTGGGTTAAAGGAAGTATGGCCAGAACCTAGAGATTTTTGAAACTATAAAAGCCAAATCAGGTGAAGAAACAAGCCCTACCCACAGGAGGAGGAGGAAACCATTCTGCCTGCATCTGAGAATCCAGCACAGGGATGATGGGTAAGTAGGTAGTCCATATAAGGCAAGTTTGAAAGCATTTTGCTTGGTAGTGTGTAGAGCTTGATACTTAGGAACTTTGGAACCAGAGTAGGTTGAAGGCCACAAACACAGTTACTCACTGGCAATTTGACTCCTGGGTCATTGGTTTGAGGTTCAGGGTCAAGATTCTTATCCCTAAAGAACCATGGAAGTCCCTGTGATTATCAGAGAAGAAAGGAAGTTGAGATGCTAGTTTACCAAACCAGGACTAAGCATTGTATGACCCCAACAGGGATTGAAATACTGAAAAAATAATGAAGTTATGGCTCCTGAACAAACTAAATGTGAACAACAAAAATTATAAGTAGGTTAAAGTTTTTACATAAACTTGGGCTCCGTTGGAACATTATCCTTTTTTTGGTAGCACTTTCAACAGAACATGTTCACAGAAAGGAGCGAGGTGTTAGCCTCAGCATAATATTATAGTCAGGAAGTGGGAGCAGATAAAAACGGTGACAGATTGATGACCAGCACTGCTGGTTCCAGTCTCCTTTTATTCCTCTAATTTATAGTCAAGGGTGCTAGTCAGAGACCTTAAAAATTCAAAACTTTTTTCTCTTCTGTGATACATAAATTTACAACAAGTATTTAAGACTTGAATTTTGCCACAAAATTCTTTGAAAGATGAAATTAGAATGTTCCTAAGGCATTTCTATAGACATCATGTAAAATTTAATGATTATGAGATGACAAATGAATTGAAAGCTAGTGATGGACTGCTGTGCATCACAGACAGTGACAGAAACTGGGTTATAGCTCCTTACTAATCCTAACATGAAAATAAGCTCAGGCACATAAACCTACACCTCAATTGAAGGGCAGCAGATCAAATAGCCCAACAGATGTCCCATTTTATCTTGTTGAAAGTTTGGGATCTTACTGTAAATCTCTTGGGCACAGATTATTTCTTTGAAATAGCTTCCTGCAGAGCTAGTGCAACAAGCCACTAACACGACGATTTACTCAGGAATGCTGATTGATGAAGTAAATGGCAGTAGTGGGGGAATGACTGATTCGATAAGATGCCTAGGAAAAGGAGAAAACTGTACCCCAAATCCAAGATAACTCAAGACAAAATCCCAACATCCTTGTTCTCCAATTTTCTGGCCATTATTATCTGATAATTTAAGTGGCTTGAATGATCTGATTCACCTGCTTCTTCTTCCATTCCACTTTGCTGCTATAAGCCTGGATTCACAGTTGTTGGCAGGGGCAAGAGTTTTCAGGGCAGCAGCGTATGTGGAGATTGACCTGCCCTCCCTTCAAACACACCCCATTATCCCCACATGTGGGCTTAGCCCCAGTTGAGATTCTGAGACTATTTCTCCATGTGTTGTGATTTCAGAAACTCTAGCTCAGCGTTTCAGGAGATGCGAATCAAGTCAGCCTTGTAACTGGGCCTGCTCTGACACTATCCTAAGTTCTAGAACCTAAGCCTTCACTCAGTCCTTGTGAATAAGCCTCTACTTATTAACAGCTGTTCTTGAGATACGAGCATATATCTGCTCATAGGAATAAGAGTCAGGCTCAAGGGACAGAGTAAAGATCCAGTAACAAGAACTGGGACCTGAGGTGGGGATTCACTTTAAGATTTAAAGATAATAAGATGATATTCCAGGTGGTAGAACTGGACATCATTTCTGTCTGGGCACAATCACCAGCATCTTTTACCTAATGCTGAGTACCCTGAGTGTTACAAAAATCTACTTTAATCCCTCCTGTGTGAGGAATGCAGCCTTGGGTTAAAGGAGAGGATCAAGCTGTCTCAGTGGCGTGGAGAGGAACGTATTTGGTGAGTTAGCCAGACATGCACAGTATACTTATACAGTGTGTCTCTTCAGTTACTTGTTGAGCTGGAAAGTGACAAAAAGATTGAAAGAATTATTGCTATTCTGCACCTAGGCTACATGAGTCAGAAAAATACCAGTAAATGATTGAACAGGAAGTGGATCCAACATGCCATCTTTTTAAAAGGCTGCATTAGGAGAGAAGCAAGATGGTGGAGTAGAAGGACGCTTATAGCTCACCCTCTCCCACAAATACACCAAAACTCACATCTACAGACCTACTCAGCCAACCAGAGCACCTGCCAAACTCCAACAGAACATCGCCCTCTTCGAAAGACAAAGACACCAAAAATCTGGTAGGAGAAAAGGAAAAAACAAAGAAGAAAAAGCAAAACAATGTGAGACCGGTCCCGTAGGGAGGGAGTGGCAAAGGAGGACTGGCGCTCGTCCGCTGGGTCTCCCCTCTCCAACGGAGAGGCCAGCAGGACGGAGGGGGAGCCTCCAAGGCTCAGATCTGCCCAAGCACCCCTTGACCAACAGAACTGAGTTAAACAGGCACAAAGGGTCCCTGCGACACCCAGCCCGAGACGCAAGCTGGTAGCTGGGGGCCGGGGCAGGCTGCCCAAGCCAGGTGGACTGGGGCGGCTGCACCGAGCCCGGGGACTGCAGGATGCTGTGCACCATGGCTGGGAGGGGATATGGAGCAGAACAACATCGGTCCCCCATAAATTGCGAAAAAAAAAGCAACATGGCTGGTGTGCCCTGGGGGAAGGGGTGCCATAGCCGCCATTACTGGTGCTTCTAGTGAGAAGAGAGGTGGGGCTCAGCCACAGCCACCATCTCCTCCTGTGCGCAGCGTCCAGGTGGGGGCAGGGCCGAGTCCTGAATCTGCACCCAGGGGCTCTGAAACCTCCTGGGCAGGACTGAGACTTGTTTACAGACCGAGGCAGATAGGATCTTTCTGCCCTGGCACCTCAGAGAACTCTCGCTGCCAAGACAAACAAGGAGCTGAGATTTGGCATGGAGCAGGGGTGGGGACGTTCCTTGGTCTTCCCCGAGCCTGCCTTCTGGGTGCCTACCCGAGGTGGAGCAGGCTGCTGCACAGAGCAGTAGAACAACCAGCGCTGGGAGAGGGCGAGCAGCCACCCCTCTTCCTGGCAGGAACACAGCTCCTGACCACAGTGCTGGGAGGGGGCATGATCCGCCCACCTGCCACCCCCGAGCGCAGCATCTGACTGCGGCATCGGGAGGGGAAGTGACCTGCTCAACCACCAGGTAAGAGCTCAGCACCTGACCTATTGTTGGGAGGGGGCGCAATCTGCTAACCAACAGCCACTGGGAGCAGGACAGACGAGGGCGCCAAAAGAGGGCCTCTGGAAACGGCAAGCTGAGTTCGCGAAACAGGGCAAAGACACAAAGACCTCTTGATAAAATCAAGAGCAAACTGTCTCCAGGAGAACTAGATAACTGATACTCCTTAAGCCACAGTGCCAGAGAGATATGAGCAATATGAAGAAGCAGAGGAACCACTCACAATTAAAAGATCAAGAGAAATCCCCTGAAAGCACGATCAAGGAAATAGACATTGATGGCCTACTAGATCAAGATTTCTAAAAAGGAGTGATCAAAGTACTGAAGGAACTTAAACAATAGTGTTGAGAAATACAAAATATGTCAAAAATGAAATAGAAGCTATAAAGAAGAACCAAGTACAATTAGTAAACTCATTTGCTGAGATGAGAGCTGACCTAAAGGCTGTACAAAGCAGGCCAGATAATGCAGAGGAATGAATAAGTGACCTAGAAGAGAGGACAACAGAAAGCACTCAATCAGAACAGCTGAGAGAAAAACAAATAAAAAACAATGAAAACAATATAAGGGACCTATGGGATAATATAAAATGTGCCAATCTATGCATAATAGGGGTTCCAGAAGGGAAAAAAAGAACAAAGGGGATTGAAAAGGTATTTGAAGAAATCATGACTGAAAACTTCCTAACCTAAAGAAGGAATCAGATATTGAAGTACAGGAGGCTCAGAGGGTCCCAAAAAGGAAGAACCCAAACAGACGCACATCAAGATATATCATAATCAAGATAGCCAGAATCAAGGATAAAGAAATGATCCTAAAGGCAGCGAGAGAATGACAAAGAGTGAGTTACAAGGGAACCCACATGAGGCTCTCAGCTGATTTCTCTACACAAACACTACAGGCCAGAAGGGAGTGGCAAGATATATTCAAAATCCTGAATGAAAAAAAGATGCAGCCGAGGATACTCTATCCAGCAAGGCTATCCTTTAGAAGAGGAGGAGAGATAAAGAACTTCATAGACAAGCAAAATCTAAAAGAGTTTAGCAACACTAAACCCATGCTAAAAGAAATATTGACAGGTCTACTCTAAATAGAAAAGAAGCAGGATGCTACAAAAATGAGAAACTCATAACTGGAAAGGAGATAACTGAATTACAAAAAGAATAAACACAAAATTGTAAAAGAAGACATCTAAATCATTAAGAGTGGGAGAGGGAAGCAAGGAAAGCCACTATGGAAAACAGTATGGAGATTCCTCAAAAGACTAGGAATAGACTTACCATATGACCCAGGAATCCCGCTTCTAGGCATATATCCAGAAGGAACCCTGCTTCAAAATGACACCTGCACCTCAATGTTCATAGCAGCACTATATACAATAGCCAAGACATGGAAACAGCCTAATTGTCCATCAACAGATGACTGAATAAAGAAGATGTGGTATATTTGTACAATGGAATACTATTCAGCCACAAAGACTGACAACATAACGCCATTTGCAGCAACATGGATTTTCCTGGAGAATGTCATTCTAAGTGAAGTAAGCCAGAAAGAGAAAGAAAAATACCATATTAGATCACTCATATGTGGAATCTAAAAAAATAAATAAATAAATAAATACAAAATAGAAACAGACTCATAGACATAGAACACAAACTTGTGGTTGTCAAGGGGGTGGGAGGTGGGAAGGGACAGACTGGGATTTTAAAATGCAGAAGTAGATAAACAAGATTATACTGTATAGCACAGGGAAATATATACAAGATCTTGTGGTAGCTCATAGTGAAAAAAAAGATGTGACAATGAATATATGTATGTTTATGTATAACTGAAAAATTGTGCTCTACGCCAGAATTTGACACAACATCGTAAAATGACTGTTACTCAATTTAAAAAAAGTAAAAAAAAAAAAAGCAAGGAATCTACTGATAAATAAATAAATAAATAAATAAATAAATAAATAAATAAATAAATAAATAAATAAATAAATAAATGGCTGCATTAGAAACTGGCATAGACTTCTCTGCCAGTAACCAGGGGTACAGTTAATAGAGATCATTTTGGCTGAGATTCTAGTCTAGATTGCTTTTGTACACTTGTGCATGAGTACGTGTGTTTTCCCTTGATGGAATTTGGTATATCTGAAGAGAGATTTTTGTTTAGAAAAACTCTGAAAATTTGAACATCTTAAGTCTGAGTCTTCTTGGTCCTAGACTCCTGCAGCTCCTTTTATCAGATCCGGCACATTGCACTTCTGGCATGCTTACTTCCAAGGTCATTCTTCTTCTTTTTCCTATTTCATGTATGACTTTTCAGTACTATAGAGATTCCTAAAATGTGGTTATAGTAAATATTAAGCAATAAAACCATTCTCTGGTCAAAGGCACTTAGGAAATGCTGGGCAGAATCAAGTTAAATGTTTTTTTTTTTTATGGTGGGATTTTGCAGGGTCCTAAAAATGTGAAAAGTTGCAAATCTCTGAGAATTAAAGTGTTGGATCTTTATTTGAAAAAAAAAAAAGAACCTTCATATTTTTTCCCCACTCATGAGGAGCTCTGGGAACTATCTTGTATTGGAACATATTTTGAGAAAAGCTCCTGTGGAACCCAAGGGAAAAGGCTTAAATAAGACTTTTTATCTTGTCAAGTTGGTTCCTCCTTTGCTGCTCTAAAAAATCAGGTGGAAATAGTCCTTGTAAATCAGATTCCTTGGGATGAGCAAAAAGCAGACCTTTGGAGTTTGGACTTGACATCCCTGTTCCTGTGTCTGGCCCTGATTCCTTTCCTCTGAGGCATGATTTTCCTTTTCTAAAACAAAAAAGGTTGCTGCAATCAGTGAAGCACACTCCTAGCTCTGAGAGGATCATTTTTAGATACTATTTGTATCATAGATATGACAGCCTATATCCTAAAACCTACAGTAGACACTTTTATAAAAAACAACCTTCAGTAAGGTAATATTACTGAATGTTTGACATGTTTACTTTTGGTACTAAAAGTGTACAAAGTAGTAAGTACAATAAATAACATCAGGGAGATTGAAGTATTATATAATATGAACTATAAACTCATGTTAACCAGTCTTCATGGCAAGGAAAGGCATTTCTTTGTAAACTAGTATAATGCAAAAGTGTGTGAAAATTATGGGGAATTTTTTATAGAATTCACAAATTCTCCACATTAATTATTACTATGTTATCGTTTAATCTTGATTTGATTGTTTTGAAAATCTCCTTATTTTATTTTTTTGTCCATGACAATAGTCATTAAGATTTAACAGGGCTTTACATAATTAAAGGTACACTGGTCTCAGTTACTTCCCAAAACTCTGTGAGGTACAAATACTTATTCATTCCTTTCCAGAGGTGAAAAGAATACATAAATAACTCAGTTGTGACCAAGTATCAGTAAGTCTTAGAGCTAAGATATGGATCTTACAACACAAAATCCAAAAGTCCAGTCGCCATGATCTGTGCTGTTGGAATAGCCTTTTTCATGCAATGTATATATTTAATGTATACAATGACTAGATATTTAGTACTTTGAGTCTTCATCTAAAAATTTGTGAACAAAGCATCCAATTACATGACTGGCAGTCACACTTCAATTAAGTCGGTGGTACATCTTTTAGATTACGATTATTTAAAATTCCTTTCTCCTTATTCTCCTTGCTTTACCTACTTTTCCCCTCCATTTCAATGCATTAGAAAAAAAGGCAGAGAGAAGATTCCACATGAAGTAATAGAGAAATTATTCATCTAAGTTGCTTGTAGGGTCTGCTAAATAATTCTGCAGCATATACCAGTGCAATACACTGAGTTGTTTAGTATTTCAGAAAGCACAGGGGTAACCAGACACATCCCTCTAGAGCAAATGCCAGAAAATTCCCGGGTTTATAAAAGCACCATTCAGTTGGATAAGTAAACCATTTTGTTACACATCTGGTCTCTTGCGTTTCTATCCTCCTTTTAAAAGATCATTCCTAAGCCTGCAAGCTTGTTATGGCACCTAAACACCCAACAGGGACACATCAGAAATGATGTGTCTGTACAAGCATCCTGGGTTTACCATAGCTGACCTAGGTCATATGGCTGGAAGTGACCAATGTATTTTGGTATATTTCTGAGTCAATTACCAGTGGGTTGTTTCCTTCTTTGCCACACATCCTTTTCCAAAGAGTTGTCATGGTTCCCCAGGAGAGGGGATGGTGACATTATTTTTTCCCATTCTGACCAAAGATTTTTACCACATGCATTTCCTCTTCTCCCACCTGTTGTCATCAAGACATATATAATGAGGAGATGCTTTTCTTCCTAAAAAAAGATCTCCTTCTGTTAATGACAACCTACCTATAGTAGTCATTAGATCATAGACAGAGCTTTGAAATATTTCAAACGGATCCAAATCAACCAGATTTAGCATCTACTAAACATGTTATCTTTTTTTAAGCAGCTGTATATAATTTCCTGCCTGTAATAAATTCATTCTCAGTACCCCCCCCCCAGCCTCACAGGGAAAATACCATATATTAGCTTCTCACTAAGATTTATTGGTAAATTCTCATTAGAATTATCATGACTTTTTTTTTTTTTTTAGGACAGAGTCACATGCTCTCTATTTTATTGCCATGCTGATCTCTAAACATAATTTTATTAATTTAAAAAGTATTTCTATTAGGTGGCAAATAATTTTATGGATGGAAAAGCAGGGCCATATGAAGTTAAAGTTAGCTTAAAACCACCAAGCTTGAAGAGACATGGAGGAATGGAACTTCTAGATCCTTGCTCTGCTTTTGATATTTCACTGTTCGACAGAATATGAGAATCACGGTAAGAAACACAAGTCCTGGGCTTAGATTTAGGAGCCTGAGCTTGAATCCCAGCTATGCTGGTCACTAGCTGTGTTAACTCATGAAATTATGTGACCTCTCTGGGTTCAGCTTTCCTTCTCTGGATGCTGGAGAGAATTAATTTAGAAAGTTTGCAGGAGGATTAAGTGAGACCGCCTATGTGAATGTATCTGGCATTGGGAGGTGCCTGCTAAGTGTTAAATGGTATTTTTATAAGTTTCCAATAATCAGCTTCAATGAGGGGAAACAACACTATCTGCCTCGTTTATATATCTGACATTGAGATAAATGGTTATTAATGGAAGAGGCATTTTGATTTCAAGACAAGACTGACGTGCATCAAGGCAGATGCATACTCCAGTCCAGAGTCCCACCGTGTGAACATGGAGAAAATGTCTGTGCTAGGAGCTTGTCTTAATGTAGAAAAGATGGTCTGAACAATGCATCCCAGGAAATGCGGCCAAAGCACTAAGCAATTTGATCATATCCTCAAATAAGAAAGAAGGAAAAGAGAAATGAGGAAAACTCCCAAAGACTCCAGGAGAAGGGTGGGGGGCTGCTTTTTTTGTAGAATGGAAAGAAATGGATAGAAATTGGGCCACAGAAAGGGAACAGAGGATACAGCAGAATAGCCCCAAAGAGATGATCTGAAAGGCAATGTCCCTTGACAATAATGTCAGAACGCACTGTAGGGTCAGAACAGAACAGACCTAAAGGATTCCAACGTCTGCACTGGGAACCTGTGGGCAGCTTCTGGTCTGCGCGTGCCCCCGCTGTTAGAGCCCTCATTACAAGGAAGTGGCCTGGAGTCAGGGAGTTTTATGTTGAGGTTTTACCAACTATATTATGATGAAAAGGTACAAAGAGCTGGCAAAAAACTGGTCCAGAGGCATGGTCGGATTCCAGAGCTGGGACAGAGAAGAATCTGGAATAATTAATTCAGATAATTCATATTCTCATCATTCAGCAAAACTTCCTTCTTCTGAGATTTGGTAGTGAAAGCATCTAATTCTGTATATATTGTTCAACTTACACAACTCATCTCAGGCTTGAATTGTTGGCATCTATAATGTGAAGAATCCTTCAGACAGAGTAGAAAACAGTAAGAGACTGAATATCAATGAGAGATTGACATCACTGCAACCTGTAAGCACACAGCTGTGGAGAAGAAACTTCTTTTATACTACAGTATACTTGATGTTTTCAGATGTAACTACAGAGAATTAGGAAAATCTGATCTGCTATTAAATCTTCAATAAAATCATGTATGGCTTTCTTTCCCTTTCATGATATATTTTAACGCTGAATTCAAATTATGAAAAAGTTGGAAAAACCAAAAAAAAATCCTATTCCCTGAAATAAGTTTTATTTTAAGCAGTTACACTGTTCTGCAATATGACCAACAATTTATATAATCTCTTGCGAGTCACCAAGGGAAGCTGGCATGACTGACCTCAGCACTTTTGGTGTGAAACGAAGGAGCCCAGGAAAGTAATGGAAATGTGTCTGGAACCCCACAATAATGTTTACTACTTTGGGAGGATTCTCTCTTGGGTCTCCTTTTGCAAGACTCGTTCAATACCATGTTGATCATATAAATTACCTTTAATTAAGATTAGACTTGAATCCCATTTTTCTCTGTTTCCTCATTTTGATGTTTGGGAGTACATTGTATCAAGCATCGAAAGCAATAATGTGACAAGATACAGAGAAAGAAGATAATGAATCATCCTATTTAAGATGTGTTCTTGAATCAGATTTTTTTTTTTAACCTCGAATTGATGCTTCATGGCCCAGGGGAAGGTCAGTATTTTCAAGAATGCATAAAGTTCCTCATTTTGACAATTTGCAGGAACCCTTGGGGATTATTAGACAGGAAATGCTGGCTACCCAAAAAATAAGGTTTTAAAATGGTGATGAGTTTCCAGAAAAGTTACAGAAGTTGTAAATGCTTCTTAAAAATAATTTAAACAACTCTGAAGTTTGCACAGTAAGAAGTGAAAGTCTTGTTTTTCATCTCCTCTCTTACAGTTGCTATGTGCTCCTGAGAAGGCTTTCTCGGTGTTGATTCAAGCATGTATAGTAGCTTTGCTGTTGTTACAAAAACTAAAATAGAATCAGACTGTGTATATATTTCTTCCCTGAACAATATGAACTTTGAAAGTGTTCCTTTTTAGAACACAGAGAAACATCTCATCCTTTTAATTACTATAAAATGTAGTAATATAAATACACCATTGTTTAACCCTTCCTCTCTTGATGACATTTATATTCTCTAATTTTTACATTTTCTCTTTTTTCAGGAATAAACATTCTGTACATATGTCCATAAATAGTACTACGAATCTTTCTGAAGGATAGATTCCTAGATGTGAAGTTATTAGATGAAAGAATTGAGTATTTTAAACCTTGATAATTGTCCTCTGAGAGATTACACTGATTTCCCAGTATATGAGAGGGCCTGTCTCCTCACATGCCTATCCTGGGTGATACACCTGTTCCTAACCTGTGATAAATTGATAGATGGTAAGTGACACATAATTACTGTTTTAAATTGCCACAAAAGAAACCATAATGCTATTCTCTTTGCTTTATTCACTTGTCTTTTCTCTTGGCCAGTTCTCTAGATAGAATTATTTTATCCCACATGTTTTAAATATTCCCTGTATTCCCACTGGATATATTATTATAGAATCATAGCAATTCAGAGTGGGGAGGGAGGCGTCTGGGTAGAAATCTATTCATTCCACCTACCAGGTGTTTGCTAAATACCACCAAGAAGCATTTGATCATCTTGAACACTCCCAGTGATGGAGAACTCATGATCTCATGACCTGTCCCACCTTTCAATAGTCCTTCACTACATGAAAGATTTTTCTAAGGAGGCAAAAGCTCTCACTCTACAGTTTCTACCCATTATATAGCTCATGAGCTTTCAATGTGAAATGTATGGTCTAGGTGGTTCCCTCTTGCCCTGGAGATTTCTTCTGGGGGTGCTTTTCTCGATGCTGCTTTGCAGATCTATCAACTAGTTCATATTAATTGCTAAATGGAAGCCTGGGTTACATTCTCCGGGACACTACAAATATCTGAGGCTGGGGGTTTAACTCCTTATGCCGACAGTGGTCATGCGCTGTGTCTACCTCCACGCCTCCCACATTCCTGTTGTTTGTGGCTCAGGGTGCTATGGCATCAATGTATACATTTTCCAAGATCAAGAGAATAAACAGAGGCATTCATAGAAAGCCATATACCTCTAAAAGATACTGATTACAGCTAATTAGATTTGCTCGTTGGGGAGTAGATAAAAGTTAACTAGACTGAGTATGTTATGAAAGATCTAAGGGGGTAATTTACAAAAGTGAATTATCAGGTTGGGTCTAAAGAACAGAGAGACTTTTTGTTTTACTTTTCTTTTTCATTTTTTTGGTATTTCAACCTCTGTGTATTTGTGTTTTCTTATTCCATATATTTAAGATAAGTACCACTTTTATCTGGGTTGTCTGTGCTTCTTGTTTTTCTTTTTTTCAAAGTTGAAATTGAATTATTTGAAATACAGGTATTTCATTCCCGATTCCTGGAGTCAAGGAAGTAGCCTTTCTCTTCACTTAGGAATTGAGAGGAAAGGGGAAGTGAGTGGGACCAGCTCTTTTTTCTCTTCCCTCTGAAAAGCAACCACAGGGCACCTAACTTGACAATTATGGGTGTGATAGTGTTGCCTTTCTCTGTTCTTTATTTTTGTCATATTCCAGGTAAGTGGAATACTATTGTACTTTCAGTGTTGGATGAAACAGTCTCAGATTTTGTCTGTTTTTTTTTTTTTTTAATTTAATAGCTACATAAAGAGAACCAGGTGGTATGGAAAGCAGAATCCCGGGGAAATTTTAAAATTTAACCCAGTATTCCATACCCAGTTAAAATATTTCTCAAAAATCAAGGTGAATTAAGTATGTTTTCAGATAAACCAAATGAGATAATTTGCCAACAGAAGCAAAAAAACTTTTTAGAAAAGCAATATTCTAAAGAAAAATTTTCAGTCAGAAGGAAAATAATCAAAAACAGAAAAATGGAATGTCAGAAAAAGCATATTAATGTGTAAGCATAAATGAATATTGCCTATATAAAATATTAATTGAAATACTATATAGAGTTTATGTACAACAAAAGTATACAACAAAATAGATGCACAACAAAAATGCATATGATGATACAGAAGACAAGAGGGGGTAAATGGTATTTACCATGATATAATTTAAGGAAGAAATTAACAATTCCACAATTGGATTTGGAGATTTCAAAACTAATCTCAGTAACTGATAGAACAGCTGCACAGAAGATCAGTAAAGACAACACTGATCCAAAAAATCCTATCAACCACCTTGATCTAATTGATATTTATAAACGCCACACCTAATAAAAAGTTGGTTGTTTTGTTTTGGAGTTAAGTGCAAAGGGTATCAAGATCATATCTTGATCTCTCAAGATAGATCATATACTGGCCTATAAAGCAAATCATAATATGTTTTAAAAGATTGAATAATTCTAGGTATTTTTTTCTGAGGGAAGAAAAATATACAACAGGAATAAGGTGCCTAGGAAATCACAACATACTTGGAAATTAAATAACATACTTCTACATAATCCAGCGTAAGAGAAGAAATCATAACAGTAACTAGAATGTAGTTTGAACTCAATGATAATGAAAGTACGGCATATCAACATTTGCGGGATGCAGCTAAAGCAGTGCTAAGGGGAAAAGGTATAGATTTAAATGCTTACATTAGAAAAGAAGAAAGATATAAAACCTATGACTTGAGGTTCTACATTAAGAAACTAGCAAGTAGAGCAGAATAAATGCAAATAGCTAAAGGGAAATTAAAAAGGTAAGAGCAAATAATCAGTGAAATAGAAAGCTGAGAGTAGATTTTGAAAAGACCAACAAAATTGATTAATCCCTACCACGCTGATCAAGAATAAGTGAATGAACACAGGTATATAAACTTGATTTGACTTTAGAAAATCAATCAATTTATTTCACATTATTAACAGAATAAAGAAGAAAAACCATGTGATCCCCTCAGTAGATGTAGATAAAGCATTTGATAAAATGCAACATCCATTTATGATAAAAACTCTCAGGAACTAAGAAGAGAAGGGAACTTCTCCAACCTGATAGAGAGCACCTACCAAAAAAACGTACAACTAACATAATACTTAACAGTGAAAGGCAGAATATTTCTAAAAATAGTTTTCTAATATTTTGAACTAGGCAAACAAGGGTGTTCACTCTCATCACTTCTATTCAAAGATGTACTATTTTTGAATAAGTGATTAATTTATATACAATGTTGGCCATATAGTAATCATACAGTACACATTAGTTATTCTTATTTTTTTTACACTGCTTACTGGATCATGCTGTATGTATTTGTGGAAGTATAATATTTTACTTGTTTTATTGGCCATGTCCTGCCTGATTAAACGAGAAGAACTTCAAAAAGGAGGGACCATGCCACAGAAAGAATACCTCTCATCCTAGCCAACATTTTAGCCATCTTACAGATGGAGACTGAAGGCAAAAATATGGATTTAGATTCTATTGAAACCCCACTGCCACTGTGAGAAAAGCCACTATAGGTCAATAATGAGTTAATTAAGTTTAATTGTTTTCATTTACTGAGAGGCAAATGTTTGTGAAGTATTATTGCATCCCTGCTGGGCTGGATAAGAATGTTTATTTCGGACAAGAAGGAAAATGTTACAGCATTCTAGGTGCAGGAAATGTAACACTTCTAAGCTGTTATGGCATCTCTCACCAAAACTGCTTTTACCTTCTTATACCAAGTCTGGGGCAAACTGACAATGATAAGACAATGCCCGCTTGCAATCCTATTTAGAAGTGACAGTGCCCCACAAAACAATGGCGAGGGGGATGCCCCGTGTTATAAGAAGATGAGACAGATGTCAGATCCAACCATTCAGTTGTTTTTGGAGCATCCTGGACTTAGCAGATCTATGATTTAAGTTACAAAATGTATCAGGATTTTTTAAAAAGTATTTCTTTTCATCAGTTTTCATTGGAGGCACCTGTGAATAGTCAAAGAATATTTCCAGATGAAAACTCTGTTATGGAATATATATTATATATAGTATATGGAATATATAGCCATGGGCTTTGTTTTTCTATTTCCTTTCTTCTCCCTGCATCCTAGATGACAGAAAAGACTTATTTCTGGTATTGAGATGGCTTAAGGAATCTGTTTTTACCCTCACCAACATTTTGTTATTTATCTACTCCAAACTGGAAGCTAAGATTTGGGAAGCCATCTACAAATAGGTTATGTTATTGGACAACTGGTTGCAAATCCAGGCTTCTCTTTCATTTTGTTTCATTAAAAATGTTTCCAGCAAATGCCCTCAGGTTTTCTAAGATCACTGTTAAGTTCAGATTTCTCCCCAAAATAAATGCACCAAACAAAGAACAGAGACCAGTCCTGGGAAGTATCTCTCTCTTCTCTGCTTGGTGCTCACTTTCCTCCAGCTCTCTCCTGCTGCATTACCCTCTGCTTTCTATACAATGGGTTCAGAGGAAAAGGCTTCTGATAACAAAAATGACTTGCATTACCTCCTATTTTACTGGTGTCAGTTTCAGTGACATCAAGAATGACAAAGAGGGAAAGAAGTGTGTGGAGAAAAGATACAGGGTTTTCCCAGAAATGGATTCACTGTTCATCCAGCCCTAAAAGCAAATCCAGAAATTAAATCAATATAAAAAATTTATATATTTTCATAAATACCCCTAAATTTTGGGTTGATCTGGAGATAAACCATTTGGAGGTGGGTGAATGATCTTTTTTAACAAATTGAGTCACCGATGTCAGAATAGGAGGAAGGGAAAGGCAATTCCTCATGGGTTTAAAAGAACACAGTGAATGAGTTAGAATGGGATGATGATGATGTTGATGATAGCAATTAAAATTTATCAGTTACCATGCGCACTCTCGGTGCCAAGAGTTTCAGTTGAGGAAACTAAGGCTGAGAGAGTTGAAGTAACTTGCTCAAGGTCATGCAGAGAGTAAAAGGCAGAATAAACCCAGGTCTTTCTGACTCCAATGCCCATATACTTAAAGGTCAACTGCAGTTTTATACTGCCACTCTGGAAACAGAAATAAGTGGAGACGCCATTCCAAACCCGGGGAACAGCATAACCAGTGACAATGAGAAAATAGTAAACATACAGTGCATAGATGACTGCCCAAATTTGTCTGATTAAAAAAAAGTAATGGCTTATTGGGGTTTTGTGGAGCCTGAGCTGTAATATTCTTGTGAAATTCTCTTTAAGTGCTCTCATATGCCTGAAAATGTTACCTGAAAATGTTCTGTACCGTGGGAAATGTTGTAACAACCTTTAACAACCTTTCCTTTAACAAGGAAAACAAATTTGAGCTGAGAGCTGCCTCTAAAACTCCCCACCCTTGAAACTTCCTCAAATTTTATTTCCTTCACCAAGGAGGAATTACACACCTTCTTTTAGGGCAGAACTTCTTTTATGACATTAAAGTGGGTCTCTGCTACTAACCCATCATTGCCTATTATTTGTTCATACAGATTCAAGTGTACAACTGAAAGACAATTTGAAAGTAAAAAAAGAAACAAGGAATAAATTATTGTAAACTCACTAGATTTTTTTTTTTACATAATACATTTTAGGGTATGGGACATCCAAATGAAAATTCCCTAAAGATTATCAGGATTGTAGTAATAGACTATGAATGACAGATCAGTAATGAAGATGCATATTTGAGAATCAGAGATTAACAGCATTTCATTGCTTAAAGGGACCGTAGCATCTGGTACAATCTTCTCGTTTTATAGATTATGAAATTGAGCCTCAATATCTTAAATAATATCCCCAAAGTCACAAAGCAATGCAGTGTAAGGATTAGAACTGGTTCCCAGATTTTTCTGACCATCAATTAGTCCCATATTCCTAACAAACCATCTAATTATTATCAGAATAATGATTACTCTGTCTAGGAAAGAAGTGAATCAGAGAGGAGTAGAAAAAAGAAAACAAATTCAAAGACATGGAGAAAAAATGCCAGTCCCAGAGTTCTGGGGGATATTTATAATTAACTTATGTACGGAGAAGGAAGAGTAACACGTAAGGTAGATGGGTGATTAGGCAGTTGGAATGGAGGCAGGAAAATTGTTTTTCAAGAAATTAATCAAGAAATGCTATGAAGTCTTCTGCAGTGTGTATTTATTTCTATTGTGTTGTCAAGGAACAAAACAGAAATGACTTGTCCACTGAGAAGATTCAGAATGTAAGTTTTAAAAGGATAAAGAACGTATTTGTCAGTTTTATCCACTTATATTTCCCAAGCACATAGCTGACTGTCAATAAATATTCATTGGATGAATGAATGAAAGTCTTCCTTACTTCTCTGTACTTGAATATGGTACTAAGGCTTTTGATGAATAAAACTCTTAAGTGAATCATGATTTTGGAACAAGTAACTAGAGTTTTCATCAAAGAATTAAACTAGTTTAATTAATAGGAACAAGTAACTAGAGTTTTCATCAAAGAATTAAACTAGTTAGGTCAATAAATTTAAAAAAATTACAACTAACCCACTAATTTCAAAAGTCAGCTTAGTTGGATCGATAAAATGAGTCAGGGACTATTCTAAAATTAAACTAGAATAGTGAGAAATTAATTCACTGGTAAATAATAATATAGATTGTTTTAAAGAGGTAACATACTATAAATATGTAGGATACATTTTATGTGTGTTATATTGTAGAGAATCTCTTACTTGAGTGCTTTTATATATAAAAGAATAAATTTTCCTCTGGAGAATATTATGACATCTGGATTGAAGAAGAGTACTCATCGTATTAAGATCCAATTTTCATGTCATGAATGTTTTGCACATTTTGGAGAAATATGCTATCGAAAAAATATATTTTTATGACAAGCATATTTAATACCCATAACATTGGCAATCTGAAAATTTAGAATTGTCATTGTATTTGAATGTAACATCTACCACTTAGATTTGTTGAGTTTTAGGATACAGAAGGATAGGCATGGATTATTCAAGAATACAGACACTTATAAGGGGCAAAATTACTTTATTTATTTATGATTCAAAATTATTACATATCATTTTCATAACACCCTATTTCTTTTTGTAATGGTTCTCCTCTCTTAATCAGTTTCCTCTTTTATTTAAAATTAGACTTTTGAGTGCTTAGTATGTGCAAGGCTATTCTCTAAATGCTTTTTATATATTAACTCATGTAACCTTCACAACAATTTTAATATACAGTTCCTATTATTGCCCTTACATATAAGGAAAATGAGGCAGAGAGGAAGTAAGTAACTTGCTTAAGGTAAGGCAGCTTAAGTTTTTACAACTAGCAAATGAAATAGCTGAAATTAAAACCAAGAAATCTATCTCTGAAGACCATATCCTGAGCCACTACCTTATGTTGCCCATTTGTGGATTATTTACTCTCATTAAAGATGTATCTCATTTACCCCTTCCAATTTTGGGATTACATTACTTAGGGTTTGTTAAGCTTCTTGGATCCGAGTTTATATTTTTTGTCAAGTTTGGGCTATTGTTTCTTCTTTTTTTTTCCTGCTCACATTTCTCTTTCCTCCTGTTCTGGGATTCTAATTATGCAAATATTATGGAGTCTGTTATTATTCCATGGGCCACTAGGGCTTGGTCCCTCCTTTTATTTTTTCCTCTTTGTACTTCAGTTTGAATAGTTTCTATTTAACTGTCTTTAAGGTCACTGATCCCCTCTTTTCCAGTGTCCATTCTACTCTTAAGTTCATCCAGTGAATTTTTCATCTCATATTTGTATGCTTTAGTTCTAAATTTTTCATCTGGCTTTTACATTTCCATTTATCTGCTCTGATGCCCCATGTGTTCACTCATAATGTTTATCTTTTACTTTAAATCTTTAAACATATTTAGAATAGCTTTTTTAATGTCCTTGTCTGTTAACTCCAACATTTTTGTCATCTCATGGTCTGGGAGAAAAGGTAGAGGAAGAGCTTCAGTCAAAGCAAAGAGGCTGGGTACTTTCATGCTCAGAGAGTGGTCTGGCAGAGATTCAAACAGTCCATGTAGACAATGGATTTGTATACAACCATAAAAATAAACAATTGATAGTTAAACACGTAAACATGGGTAAATTTTCATAGCATAATAAGAAATGAAAAAAGCAAGCTATTGAGGAACTTTTCACAATATTGTATCCTTTTTAAAAAATTGAAAACAAGTAACATCAAATAATATATTGTTTAAATATACATAAAGGCAGTAAAAAGCAATAGAATGAGAAATATTTAGGATAGTATTTGGAACCTGGGGGAATATGGGGGAAGATAAAATAGATACTGCTAAGTTACAGGTTTTATTACTGGTTTGGCTAGTGGTTTTATGAATATCTATATATTATAAAGTAAAAAATTAAATTCACAAGAAAGAAAGAAAGGAAAGAAAGAAAGAAAGAAAGAAGAAAGAAAAAGGAAGTTCATTATACCAATGATAATGGTATGTTGTGAACAAATAATAATGATTATATATTGGGCAATTCTGTACCCTTGAGGGACATACCAAAAATTTAAAAGAAAATTAAGAAATAAGCAATGAGAAATAAGGCTGGAAAGGTAGGAGATATCAACCCATTGTTTTCTCTGCCCCTTCCTGTCCTTGGAACTCACTTTTGGTTTTATTTGCAAGCAATAAGAAATAGATTCATTCTTCAGTTGAATTTTGGGGTCTGCCTTTCTAAAGAGGAAGTGACTCAGTGAGATTGGCATCCCAACCCTCTTATATAGAAGGGCTTCCACTTATGAGCTACCCACGTCTGGGATCCAGGAGGCCAGTCAGAATGACAGGCCTTCTTAACCAACTACCTGACACATCACAAATCTCCAGCTCTCTCAGGGGACCCTGCACACATATGTAGCCTCCAGTGTCTCTCTCCATTTCTGTCTTCTCTGCTACCAACTATCAACACTCCCTGCATCATTCCTTCTGCCTACAAGCCCACACATGTACGTACACACACACACACACACACACACAAATACATTATGGGAGGGGGTACTTCATTGGTCTCTATCACTAAATTGTTCACTATTCTTGATTTTTCAAGTCCCTTTCAAGACTGGACGCATGCCCAGGCCAGGAGCTCTCCCACTTTCTCTGTTTCACACTGGATATTTGGTCCATGTTCTCAGTCTTGTGGCTAAGATCCCACTATTGTTTGATTTCCATTGCTGTCTCCTGTCATCCATCTCAAATGTCATGTCCTTTGACCTTGCTACCTGGGTAGATGGAGTTTTTAAGTATTTAATAAATAATAGGCTTTAAAGCATTTGCAGAGAAAGTAAGAATTTTAGTGAACAGAAGAGAAAAATATTTTTGTGGAATGTTGCTGTAGGATAGAAATTGAATTTCTGCTAATGTTTTCTAAGAATGTGTAAAGACTGAAATTACTTTTGAATTACTGTCAACTGCTTGACTTAAAAAATATTACTCCATACGAGTCCTACTGGTTTTGGTTATGTTGTGTTTAAAATCATCTGTGGCTCCATGATGCTTAATTTAGATCTCATACAGTCATGGGCTTTGTGCCCCCGGCAGCTCGACGGTGCCTAGGCACATACATACTCAATAATCTTGTCACGCAATACATATAAATTGCACTGAGATTTAAGTTTAGGCAGGGAATGGGTTTTATTTTAGGTGCAGTGGAGAGGCACTGAGGGCTTTTATTTTTTTTTTAAGCAGACAAATATCTGGATCAGATTTCTTTTGGTCCTAGTAACTATGGAAACAATGCAGAGGATCACTTGGATATGAGAAGAGTGGAAGGAGTGAGACCTCTTGTGAGGCTGTCGCAGTGGACAATAATAGAGTTTATGTGGGCTTGAATTGGAGTCTGCAAGAATGGAAGTAAGTGGATGAACAAGTCGTTATGTGGGTAGAGTTGTTAGGACTAGCGTCAACTTGCAGGCATCTTCAGGAGCTCATACTTGATCTTTGCATCTGCTGCAGCATGTGAGCATTCCTTGTACTTATTTAGAGTTAAGTCAATAGTTACAAGGCTGGGAATAGGTCATGAGTTAAGGAACAGACAATAACACTTTAATTATGAATCTCAGCAATTAAAATGATGGGACCAGAAACACAGAAAGGAGGAGAAGAAATAAACACTAAGATGTGAGATGATGTCTTATGAAATTTTTGATTTGATCAAATTTTGATTTTGATCAAAATCTCTGATTTTTATGCTTTATACTACAACCATGTGGGATGTACAGAGTGTGTCTGATTTGGAGCTTTAAAGAAGGTTCAGGGCTTGAGACATTTTATGTGAGAATTATTTGCAGGGGCTTAATCATGTGAACTATGAAAATGGTATTTCTAATGGGATAGCACATGGTTCTTAGTGAGAAGCATGATGTGTTAAAGTGTAAACTTTGGAGAACACATATTTAGATGTTGGGTAGATAGAAACATGTGAGAAAAGCAGAGTCAGAGAAATCAGAGAAGATGAGAACTAGGCTACTGCAGATTGAAGGGATGCTAAGGGAGGAAAGAATTTTAAGGCAGATATGGCTCATAATGATGGACCCTGCAGAGGTCAGTATGAGCTGAAGGAGGAGTTGAGAAAAGGCCAAGAATTAATGGCAGCGGGAGACCTTGGTGGTCAAGCAGAAAGAAGTGTTAGAAAAGTCCATTTAGTTGAGCACAATGTTAGTGAACCTTAATAAGGAAGATTAGAGATGGGTACGGTGCCCTGAGTAAGGGAGAGAGAGTAGAGGCAAGAGACAGGGATGCTCTTTTGAGAAGTTTTGCAGTAAAAGGAAGAAGCTAGCCAGTTTGGGGAGGAAGGGGAATTGAAGAGGCTAATTTGAAGCTCTGTCGTTTAGGGGAAGCAAGGAAGTGGAAAGGGGAGTTTAAATATGTAATGTGTATACTGAGGCAGAAAGGCCCTGGAGAAGTCAGGGAGGACTGAAAGTTCCCATAAAAACAGAGCTCTTGAGTGCATAAATCCTTCTCAAGAAATAACCTTTGAAGGTCAAGGAGAAAAGAATGAAGGGAATTCACATCAGATGGTCTCAATCGTTCCTGGAAAGTAGGTATTCTGATTATCTACCAGGAGAAGGATTCTGGTAGAGGTTTAGGGTTTCATGGTGAATAAAAATAATTTCAAATTACCTCCTTTTATATGCTTCTATAATAGTTTGGAGGGCATTGGTATATCTTAGAAATCCTTTCAAGCTCTGTGGAGAATACATATTTTATAAGGACAAAATATCACACTTATTTTACCCCTCAAATGGGTTTATAGTCCTTTAATCACCTTGGAAACTGGGAAGCTATTCACCTTGAATCTGTATATTACACAATAGCCATTGCAATCAGATTGTTCTCTCCAAGTGATAATTAGCCCTTCATCCGTTTATTTTCTGCCTATGACATTTTGTAGTGAGTTTTCTGTAGCAGCCCTGGGTAAGTGAGTGTGCGGGCAAGACCAGGAGCAGCTCCAGGCCAGGCTGCCAGCAAACTATTTCCTCCTAAAATGTCAATGCATCTAGTAATCAAGTCTCATCATACATCATTTTAAGAGGACAGTTCTCTGTAGATCAGGACAAAGTCAGATGCTATTATCCCAGGCAAATCGCCTAGATTACAACTGTCATTGTACCCCAAGGAGTGTTATACATCCAAGTGAACTGTATTTATTTATTTTTTATACTTAATAACTCTAGGTAAAGAAATCTTTTAAAGTAAGGCTGTGCCATCATCCTTCAAAATGCCCATGCTTTTTTCATCCCTGTAGGAAATGGATCCCCAGTGGTCCTGGCATTTGGATTACAGCTGCAAGCATCATCAATATACTGGTCAAAATGTGAATGAGTTCTGGTCTCATATACATGCTCTATCTTATAGGGTGAATAAGACAGGATTTGCTTCAGGTATGATTGACTAAACAAAGAATAATAATAATAATAATAATAAAACAGTGGTTTAAAGTGGATAGAAGTCTATTTATCTCCCCATCAAAAGTCTAGAGGTCTGCAAACCATGACTGGCATGGCAGCTCTGCTCTGTGAAGCCCTCAGGGTCCTAGGCTCCTTCCAGCTCAATTGAGATCCATGCTCATAATCTAATATAGAAGAGATTGCATTCCAAACAGTATGATGAAAGACAGCATAAAAAAGGAAATGAGGAAGAGATACTAGAGAGAACTCTCAAAGTTTGCCACATAGAACTTTTGCCCAAATTCTTTTATGTGGCCAGCATTTAGTCACATGGCCCACCTAGCTATAAGAATGGTTGAGAAATGTCTTTCTCTAGCTGTTCAAGTGCTAAACTGGAACTTGGAGACTATTATTGAGCTCAACTAGGAGTCTTGGCCACAGTGGTGTCTGCTATTCTGTGCCCTGGAGGGGAATTTTCATAAGTGTGATCAGCGAGGAGGCAACCTATGAGATGATAGGAAAAGAGTGAGGAAGTTTCTTCGACCAGGAAACAAAACTAGCTCTATGTTCAAAGCACAATTAAGAGTTCTTTACCATCCCTCTCTATATACAAATTGGTTAACACCCTCTTTGGTGCCATCTTCACTTTTACTCTTATGTATATGGTCTCAAGATTCTAAGTATGGTCACCAGTGCTTTGAAAGGACAACCAGAGTTGCCTGCACCCTTTTGGACAGGGTGTCAGCTGCTGAGGGAGGTGTTGACCACAGGCTGTGGAGTGACAATTCTGTGTGTGTAGTTGTTAAGTGGGAAGCATCTGTCTACATATACTTATTTAGTGTGATAAAAGCCTTGAGAAGTTAATATAGTTAGCTTAGTAGGTAACTTGGGGTTAGGAACAAAAAATATTAGCTCCCAGAGATTAATATTTGGGGGGGGGAGTGTTCTAGCATCTTCTACTTTTAAAAATCTTTTTAAAAGTGTGGACTCAGAGCTAAATAAGTATTAAACCAATATTTAGTAATTGGATTGTATATATTACACATGAAAAATTCTTGGTAGGGAAGAAGTTATGGCATTTACTGTATCTCATGAACATGCTATTTAAGTACCACTTAGTACTTAGTCCCCAACCATCCTGAAGGTAATGATCAGTCAAAATTCACCAATGTTTGTAAAATCCATTACAATTAAAGGAGACATAAGAAGTCTTGAAACCCTATCATTTAGCACTTTCTTCTTTCATCATTATAGTTCTCAGTCCTTGTAACTGACTTTGCTACTGACAAGTAAGAAACATGTGAGTGCTGGGTTTCATCTTTGCAAGGGGAGCGGGAAGTGAAAATCTATAGTACTCGTCCTGCCACTGATTACTTTTCTAATCCTGTTTGCAGCCTGCCTCACCATGCAGCCAGCCCTTCTCATCTTCTCTAGTGCTGAGCAGCAATAAAAAGATGAACAATAACATTGCCTGCCTGTCTGATTTCCTTCTTTCCTTCCCTTCCTCCCTCCCCTCTCCTTCCTTTCCTTCCATCCCTCCTTCCTTCTTTCCTTGCTTCTCTCCCCTCCTCTCCTCTCTGTCTCTGTCATCTCTCTCTCCTCCTCCCTCCCCTCCTATTCCCTCCCCATTCTTCTCCTTCCTTTCCTGCTTCTCTCAAACTTAAAGAAAGGGAATGCATTCACATGGTAGCAAGTCAGATTTTTCAGCATAAAAATTAGTTTGAATTAAACTTTAAATCTGAGTCTTTAAATTCTGGATCTGTTGAAAGATTAGATTGGTTGGGCAATCAATGAAAACAGTCAGATATTTTAAAAGAGACAGAAAGAAAAGAGAAACACTGAAACATACAGGGAAGACAGTAAAAATAGTTTTTCTCTTAATTTCAAAGAGAAAGCCAGCTCTCTACTATGATAGGTCAGGTAGTAGTTTACAAACATTTTAATAGTGTATTTTATCAGTAAAAAAATTTTGAGCTTTTATATCCAATATATGTATTGTTAAAGTTTATCAGTGATATATTTTGGCCTTCATATGTTAAAAAGTAGATATTTTAAAGGGTTTATTTACAAGATAAATACGATTGCATTTTTTTCTACAACTTGCCCACTCTTCAGCTGGTCTCCTTCTCTCCCCTTTTTCACCCTCCGCTTCGGGCATATTGAAGATAATTTATTTGACATCAGCACTAACTCAGAAGAATCTTGATCTTCCTTTATAAATGCCAGCCCCTAAGCCGTGGTTCTCATTCAACTGACTGGTTTTTTTAATCTTCTGGGACTATACAATTAGGAATGCCTGATAATGTGCCCACAGATTCCCAGAGCTCAACTGAGTAATTCTGGACAGTAGTGATTAACTGGAATGCAGTTCTTCAATTATTATAAAGCAACTGGAAAGGTGGGCAGTGACATTTCTCTCTGGGGATGGAGGATGGTTGATGGCTGATTAAGAGTCCATAGATCTCTAGATGTGATCAACTCATCTGGAAGAGTTTAACCCTAGTGGAGTTAAGAGAAACTGCCAGGTGAAATTTTGTTACAATCTCTATACATTCTGCACAATTGGGCTAGCCAGTATATACAGTATTTGAAAAAAAATATTGATGGGTCTTACTCTAACACATATTTATTATCACTGTCCATATTTTAGAAATTGCATTAGATAATTTGGGGGTAAAAGATAATTCTGTCACTGTGACATCTATGACTTCACAAGTCATAATGGAGTCAGCTATAAAAATAAAGTATAAGAGAATATAATACAGTCATGACCAAAGTTCAAAATAAGCAGATAAAAATAATTGACTTCATGGAAAGATAATTTAAGGAAGGTAACATCTGATCTTGCTTTTGAAATAATCCAGGTAGTAACAACAATATGGGGAAAAACATAAAGATATACTATGACATGATTTTGGCTCCAATTTCACCACTAACTGGCTGTATTGACTTGGCCAGAATATTTACTTGACTGGGACTCCACTTTTTAATCTTTAAAATGAGTTATTTTGGCTTTTATGGCCTTAACTCAACTCAACAAATATATCTGTGTGCCCACTGCATTTTAGAGGCAATAACAATGAATAAAACAGTACTTTCCATTAAGGAGCTTTCAATCTACTCAAGGAAAAAGACAAGTAGAAAAACAACTAGACTTACAGCAGTCCTCATGAAAAATCTGATAGCCTAGAGAGTCAACAAGGAAAAGTTAAAGGGTTGCCTAGCAACAGGAAGAAGGCAGAGGCTGTTAGGTCAGATTTATCTTAGAATAAGAGCTGATGATTACAACAACTAACGTTTCTTGAATAATTATATGTGGCAGCTCTACAAGCATTTCTCAAGTTACCTCACTTAATTCCCACAAAACATCTACAGGTTTATTATTATTGCTGTTGTTGTTATTATTCCATTTCATGAAAGAGAAGCATGGTAGGTAAGGTGATTTTCCCAGGTCACAGGCAGGTCATGCTGAAGTTGATGTTTGAGAGCAAACAAGGCAATGCTACGCTCTGAGAGCTTAATCATTTCACTCTGTGATCTATTTCATCATGTTCCATAGCTCTGATTATGGGACTAGCAAGGACTGTGACCTGCTGAGAGCAGGAAGATAGCATAGCAGACAAGTGATTCACACCACAGAAATTTGCCATTAGTGGAGAACCAACCACGAGAACTAGCGCTGAGGGACATAACCTTGGATTCTCCATCAATTAAGGCAAGTTGGAGAGGTGGGGTAGGACACTTTACTTCCCACTACCTATGAGAATGCTGCCACATAGGAAGCTTTAATGTTGGCAATGTTCTCATAAGCAGACAAAGGGGGGAAAAACCCACCCACCTAAGGAAACAAAAGCTAGAAATAGGAAGATCAATCAGAATAAATGGAATCCATCCCCAAGTGAAAGAGAACTCTTGGAGGAGACAAAAAGTGAACTGAAGAGAAAAATGAGAGCACTTTTTTTTGGAGCTAAAACATAATTTTCCCAACTATACAATTTAGTATATAAATGAAGGAGAGGATGATTTCTGCTGAAACCTGAATTATTTGCCTGAGGATCAAGTTTAAGCCCTATCCCAAAGCACAGAGGGAGGTATTAAATAGACTGAAGGTGTAAAATGGAAAGTATAAGAGAGTTAGTGGATAGATCCAAGAAAATTAAAAAGCAAAATACTGGGATTGCAGGAGAATGGAATAGATGTAAGAGAGGGAATAATCAAGAAAACATATTTTTTTCCTGAGCTGAAGAAAGATCTTCATTGATAACTGAAAGGACTTAATAAGTCCCAGGCAGGATAATTGAGAAAATACACTCACTCAGGCAAATTCTGGCAAAACTCTCAAGCTTGCAAGCATCTGTGCAGAAAAAATAAGGAGTCTACAAAGGAGCAGAAAATCAGATGGATGCTAGACCTTTCGTACACAACTGAGTTGAGAGGTAGTGAAACAGCATCAGTAAATTACTAAGGAAGAAGAACTACAACACAAAAATCCAAACCCAGCTAAGCTACTGTTTATTCATCAGGATAAATATTCAGGACAAAGTTCTTGAATGGTAATATCCATATCATAAACTAAAAGCTCTCTAGAAATTAATTTATAAATGTTACACAATTCCAACTAGAATCCCCAAAAGTTAGTATTTTATAAATAGAGAGGAGTGAATAACATAACCTTAAATATGTGTAGTAGATTAAATGTCAAAATATAGCCAGAACATATTAATTAGAAAAATAATGTGAGTATGACTTTTGCCTTATGAGAGATACTTATACTATAAAATAAAGCCTTTGTAATCATACTGACGTAATATTGACATAGAAATAGACAAAGAGCGGAAAATATAGACATTCAGAAACAGTCCTATTAAGTATAAGAATTTATTACATGCCATATAGTAGTTTAATTCAATGGGGAAAAGATGGCCTATTTATTAAGTTATGCTGAGTCAACTGGCTATTCATTTTGGAATAAATAAAAGTGAACCCACATCTTATGCCAAATACAAATGTATTACAGGTGGATTAACATTAAATATAAAAGATAAAGGTAAAAACATTAAACATCTTACAAGAAACACTAGAAACTGCACATAAAACCAAAATGTAGAGGATGTTTTCTTAATCAAGACAGAGAAAGAAGAAGAGGAGGTAAACATTTTGACGACTTAAAAGCTGTAACTTTTACAAGGCACAAAATAACATAATGTTGACACATAGATGTTTGATTTGGGAAAAAAAACCAATTGTAATGCATATAGTACACAAAGAGCTAAAATGTATAATATACCAGAATCTTTGATGAACTGACAGTAAAAAAGCAAAGAAAGGAAAATAGGCGATATATATGGTTAGGCAATTACACAGGAGGATAAAACCAAACAGCCAATAAATTCATAGAAAGAAAAAGCAAATTAAAATAACCATGATATATCACTTTATTCTCATTAGACTGGGAAAAGTCTGTAATACCTATTGCTGGTGGGCACATGGGGAAAATGGAATTTTATACGTTGCTTATAGAAATAAGATTTTGCAGGTTTTTAAGAAGTTGATCTGACCACATCTATTACAATGTAAAATATATGTGTTCTTAAAAGTAGTATGCAAACTCTTGGAAAATAATTCCTGGAAATAAAAGCATTAGCACATAAAATATATAACATCTATAAGGATTTTTATTGCAGCATTGGGTATAGAAACTAAAAACTGGCAATGAAGTAAATATTCAACAACAGATGAATGCTTGGATAAATGAGGATTCATCTGCACCATGACATACTATGTCGCCACTGAAGATGGGTATTAGTTGACTGAGAAGACTTTCCTGGGGCATTACTGAGTGAGAACAGAGAGGTGTAGAATGGTATATAAAATGACAAATATTGTTAAAAACACAATTTCATATATATATACGAAATGTACTATTCTGATAAGTGCTATGAAGAATTTCAGGGGGCTAGGAAGGCACATAAGATGTCTTTTCCCAGAGGAAGTAGCATTTGTAATAAGACATGAAGGAGATGTCCAAGTTGGCTGTGTGAAAAAAGGAGAAAATCGTTCTAGATGGACAGAATGGCACATGAGAAGGTTGCTCTGGGAGAAAGTTCCAACTGGCATCTGGGAGGAACTGTCAGGATCCCAGAACAATGGGAACTTGATAAGAGAAGGGAAAGCCAGCGTAAGAGGAGACTGGAGGGCAAGGCTGCCAGACAGGAATCCAGCATAAGAACCTTGGTTTCAACCCAAGAGCAAGGAGCAGCCATTGAAGGGTTTAAGTAAGGGTTAAATAAGTCATATTGGGGTTTTAAGAAGCCCATTTCTGGCTATTATATGGAGTTTGGATTGTAATGGGCAAAGTGAATGCAGAATGTTTGACTTGGAGGCCTGAAAGAAGAGGCCATTCTAAGGTGGATTGGCCTAGAATGGTGACAGAGGTGCTGGAAAGAGAAAAGATTTAAATATCATCAGTGATTCAGAGGAAACAATTCCCCAGCATGATATATTATAGTGTTATTAAAATGGATAAAATTGGAAACAATTAAAATTTGGAAAATGGTAAGATAAAGATAAAACATAACTTTGACATATTATTAGTATTTTTCAAACATTAAAATCATATTAGTAAAGAAAATATAATGGTAAGAAAAATAATGCTGATGACATTTTAAAGGCCAAGTTTATACAGTATATATTATGATCTTAGCTACATAAAAGGAAAAAAGTCTGTATATGTATGACTCAGAACATGTATGTGATATATCTCAAAAATGTTCTCCTAGGGCAGTCTACCCAAGCAATAGACATAAAAGCAAGAATAAACAAATGGGACCTAATTAAACTTACAAGCTTCTGCACTGCAAAGGAAACCATAAGTAAAACAAAAAGACAACCTACAGAATGGGAGAAAATTTTTGCAAACAATGAAATCGACAAAGGTTTGATCTCCAGAATATATAAGCAGCTTATACGACATAATAAGAAAAAAACAAACAACCCAATCCAAAAATGGGCAGAAGACTTAAACAAGCAATTATCCAAGGAAGAAATACAAATGATCAATAGACACATGAAAAAATGCTCAATATCACTAATTATCAGAGACATGCAAATCAAAACTACAATGAGGTATCACCTCACACCAGTCAGAATGGCCATCATTCAAAAGTCCACAAATGACAAATGCTGGAGAGGCTGTGCAGAAAAGGGAACCCTCCTTCACTGCTGGTGGGAATGCAGTTTGGTGCAGCCACTGTGGAAAATAGTATGGAGATTCCTCAAAAGACTAGGAATAGACTTACCGTGTGACCCAGTATTCCTGCTCCTGGGCATATATCCAGAAGGAACCCTACTTCAAAGAGACACCTGTGCCCCAATGTTTATAGCAGCACTATTTACAATAGCCAAAACATGGAAACAGCCTAAATGTCCATCAACAGATGACTGAATAAAGAAGATGTGGTATGTTTATGGAATACTATTCAGCCACAAAAACCGACAACATAACGCCATTTGCAGCAACATGGATGTCCCTGGAGAATGTCATTCTAAGTGAAGTAAGCCAGAAAGAGAAAGAAAAATACCATATGAGATAGCTCATATGTGGAATCTAAAAAAAAAAAAAAACATAAATACAAAACAGAAACAGACTCACAGACATAGAATACAAACTTGTGATTGCCAAGGGAGGGAGGGATAGGAAGGGACAGACTGGGATTTCAAAATTTGTAGATAGTGACAGGCATATGCAGAATAGATAAACAAGATTATACTGTATAGAACAGGGAAATATATACAAGATCTTGTGATAGTGCACAGCAAAAAAAATGTGACAATGAATGTTCACATATAACTGAAAAATTGTGCTCTACACTGGAATTTGACACAACATTGTAAAATGACTATAACTCAATAAAAAAAAAAAAAGTTAAAAAAAAAAAGAACATGTATGTGAATCTTCAGGTGGAAATACACCAAAATAAGAACAGTTATTTTCTGTTTGGTGTGACCACATGAAATTTCCCCCCTCATTATCATTTTTCTATAGTTTCCAAGTTTGTTCAGTGACTCAAAGTATTGTATTAATCAGAGATTTTCTTTAAAAAAATAGTATGATAGAAGTTGTTTTGTCATACAATATTTTCTGATGTTCATTTAAATGCTAAGTTAATCAACTTAATTTTATCTTCTTTATTTAAAAAATGTCTTCACCTGTATTCAGATTGAGTAATTTTAATCACTATTTTTTAAACTTTTAAATATAAAAGGAAGTTAAATTACCAAAAATATATACAGACTTTAATTAACCTCAGGGTTTAAAGCTATTCTTATTTCTAGTTTGCTTGGCTGAAATTCTGCAAAAGCTAGCAAATCCAATGTATTATTAAAGTGTAGACTGCCATAAAAATTTTAGTTGTACAAAGTTCAGAATCAGTGAGAGAAACACTGGTGATGGTGGGAGTTTAACAAATCACAATTCTGAAATCTGTGTAGGTGAATAATAAATTTTTATTCTTAATATAGATTGAAAAGATTAAGCTGATGTGTGTGTAGATAAGACATAATTTCTATCTTAAATATCAGGAAAGGTCAGTTTCATTAGATAGGCTTTCCCAAAATTTAGACAGGATAAGGTTTTGATCATAGGAATAAACTGGGAAGTGTATATATTTTCATTGTGTGAAAAAAGAGAAAATTTTATATACAGTGAGATAGGTGTTCATAACACATGTAATACCTATACGTTAAAATATTACATATAAAAATTTTTCCAAACCCTTTATCTTTCAAAATTAAGATATCTCTATGTGAATATATCTATTAAAATTAATGAGAGGAAGAGTATTTTTTAACCTATAAAGTTAAAATAAAGGTATATTTAAAGGCATAAATCAACTTTCAACATTTTACTTTCATTTTGATATAGTAGGTATTCCATATTGTTGGGGTTTTGTATCGAATTTTAAATCATATTTCTGTAGACATCTCTTTCTAGTTTAGAACCATGTATTTATGGTATTACACAGCAAAATAACATTCATACACATGTCCATATTTTGTCTGCTTTTATATCACTTGAAGGAAGAAAGTTAACCCTCATAGTGAAAACTGAGCTATAAGAAACACACAAAACATGTGTTTTAGTACCTAGAATGTTTTTAGTTGATACACACACACACATATCTGTGAGTATTTTAAGGACTATATTTACATTTTATAAGTATTTAAAATTTGTTATAAGTATTTATAACTCATACATTTAAACATCTGCATGTAGAATTAAATAAAGCAGTAACTGGGCAAAGATGCTGAAAAAGTTTAATTAGCTAACTCCCTGTTTTTATGCAAATATTGCATTTAAAGGATTGTTTTCTCCTGATTCCTGAAGCAATTGGCTGTCCTGAAGCAGTTAAGGCTGTCCTTAACTTTTAAGCAGATTAAATGGTTCCTTTATTTACATCATTGAAGCTTAGCAATTTAAAAAATATTATCTGTGAAGGTATATTGGAACTCAGTGTTCAAACTACTACATATCTCCAAATAATACACTCAGAAAATAATGCCATTTTGCCTAATTATGTATTACTTGGGTAAACTACAATGGTTTGGTAAAGGGCACTTGGTTAAATCAACCCACCAGGTGGATATTCAGTAAATGCCAGTGGGATAAAGTTAAACTGAAAGAAGAAATAGTAAAGGCAAAACTTTCCACTTGTTTTACTTCAAATATACAATTTCACACCTAAAACTAGTGGTTAAAATATATGAAATTAAATTTATACTGAGCTGACTTGATGGAATATTTTGAGACATACGGTCTATGAAATGTTTAAAATTTCAGCTTACCCAGATTTAAGATGGTTCGCATTCATTTTGCAGTATTATATGCTACCCTTTATGGCCTAAAATATCTTAGTGAATCAGATGACATGTAGCTCTTCCTGCTGCAGCCAAACACATAGAACTTGAAACAAAGCAAAGCAAAACAATAGCAAAAACTTTCTCAGAAAGTTCTTGGAAAATCTAACTAACCAAGAAGATCGAAGGACACATATTTTATCCAAAGCATCCCCTTTTGGATTGGTCAACAGTCTAATAACTAAAAAACAAAATTCTAAAATTTCTGACTTTCAACATTTTTGCTGGTAATAGAAAATAATTTATTATGGCATAATTTAGAGCAAAGTTTGGAAGTTGGCATAGTCACAGAATACTCATGGTGAAAAAAAGAGACCCATTAGGTACACTGGCTATTGCTACCATTTCTCAGACGACTATATTAGACTCAGAGGGTTGGCTGACTTTAGTCTGAACACCAAATCACTGGTGGAGGTGAGAGGTCAGCCAACATTTTCTGACTCTTGGTTTCATTGCTCTTTTGCAAACTCATATTGTTCCACTTTGGAGAGGCATCTTCATACAGATTAGTTAACCTTTACGTCAAACCCCGGTGTGGCACACTAGTGGTGACATGGTAAAATGATTTGAGATAGTAAACAGATAAGACTTACTGCAGTAGTTATATATTTTAATATGTTTTAGAAAAATACAACTGGCACTCTGAACTGTGATTCCGTTGATGTTGCCCAGTATGAGGCTTATTTCGTAAAATTGTTGATTTAGTGTTGCTTTAAATAAAAATACTACAGATATCCTAGTGCAGATGATAAATCTATAGAAAAAAATTTATGAGCCGATTTGAAGGAAAGTAGGTGAAGCACTGTTTTGTGTTAAAAATGTCCTTAGAGCTCTTAAGGCTCTAAGCTCTCCAGGAGTCTAAATTACTGAGCCAAAAAAAAAAAAAAAAAAAAGTAACTGAAAGACTAACAAAATTAATTAGTTAAATTAACATGTGTTCTTTACTTCTGCCAAGAGGATGCCTTTTAAAAGAAAAAAAACAGTGAGTTCCTTTTCATTGTGTAAATTAGTTGCCTGCTTTCTACCTCTTCATCACTTTTGAGTGATTCAGACTCTCATAATTTCCTTTTTGGACTAATGCAAAAATCATCTGTTTTCCTTCTTCTAGCCTTAGTCCAATTATTGTCCATAGTAATGTGAGAATGATTTTTTAAATAAAACAAATTTGATAATGTTAGCCTCCAACTTTAAAAAAAAAAAAATCTCAGAATGGTACTGTTTCGCTTGCAGGATGAAGTCGTAAAGTCCAAGCTACTTAGCACCACCCCCTCCCATTTTCTCACCCTTTGCCTTCTCATCTTCCTTCTATTCTCTTCTCCCCTCAGGCTCCAGCCACATCAAAGAACTTTGTTTCCTGAAAGGGCCCATCTCTAGATCTTAACCTAGAGTCTGAAGTATATCAAGCTTTAGCTCATTCATACAGTATTTCTCTTGTGAACAAATACTCCTGAGTGCCCTACGGGTAATTTGTATTGTGCAAATATTTCCTGCCCTTACAGAGCTTACAGCTTAATGGAGAAGAGACATTAAATAAGTAAAAGAGTAATTATATAGTTAAAATGGTATTAAAGTCTTTGAAAAAAAAAAAAAAAAACCTCAGGTGAGATAAGAGAGTAAGAGGGGAAAGGTTTATAAGAGTGACCAGGGACAACCTGCAGTTGACGTTTAAGATGAGACTTGAAACCTGAAAGGTATCTGTATCAGTCTCTTACTGCTGCTGTAACAAATTACCACAAACTAGAGGCTTAAAACAACACAAATTTATTATGAAACAGTTCTAGAGGTTAGAAGTCTGGGGACTTGTGGGGCTAACGTCAAGATCTGGCAGCGCTGTTACCTCTGAAAGATGCAGAGGAGCATCTGTTTGTCTCCCCCAGTGCTGGCAGGCTGCCTTCTTTCTTTGCCTTGTGGCTTTCTCTCATCTTCAAAGCCCACACTCACATCACTCTGACCTCTATTTCTGCCTTCACACATCTTTCTCTTTCTCTTGCCTCCCTCTTTCCTGTAAATACCTTTGTGATTACTTTGGGCCACCTGGATAATCCAGGTTAACGCTCCCACATCAAGACCCTTAATTTACTCACCTCCTGCAAAGTCCATTTTGCCATGAGAGGTAACATATTCCCAGGTTCCAGGGATGAAGATACGGACATCTCTGATTGGGCATTATTCTGCCCGCTACAGTCTCCAACCGTGCATCACCTACTCTCAGCTTCCTCCTCTCATCTTCTCTGTCTGGGTGACATGGTACTCTGTCCCCCCTTAGGGTTCCCTGCAGTCCTGCCACAGCCCTGCACCACATAGCAGTGTTCTGTCTATGAATCTGCCTCCGCCGACTCTAAAATTCTAGAGGGCAGGGTCATGCCTGATGAATTTTCAGACTCCCAGCAACACTAGCACCTGTACATAGTAGACATTTCAGAACTACTCATCAAACATTAATGTCTAGTTTATTTGAGAACCTCATGAATGCTGTCAGTCATTTGCTGACAAAAAATAATCAACTCCAGCTAGAAAGTCTCACCACATGTAGGAGTTTAATAAATATCATATACTGTAAAACATTCATCAGAACTTTTCTTCCTCGGGTTTAAAATAGGTTAAGTGTGTGGGTTCTGGCATCAGACTGCCTGGGTTGGAATTCCAATTTTAATACTTAGTAGCTGTGTTATTCAGTATATTTTTTAAAAAAACCAACTTTTGATGCCTTAGTTTCCTCAGACATAAAATGGGGCTGATGATGGCACTGGTCTCATAGGACTTTGGTGGGGATTAAAGGGATTAATAATATAACACTTTTAAGACTGCTGCAATGAGTATTAGCTGCTGTTATCACCATTAACAAATATTTACTGGGTTGTGATTATAGTTAAGGCAGGGATTCAGACGAAATCTTACCTATACCTGATTTCTGTATAATCAATCATGATTTCATAGAGAGGAAAAAAGATCCGAGGTAAGGTCAATACATTAATAGGTTTAGTAGACTTTAAGCACTCTGGGTACCATGTCATGCACCTGGAAGGACACGGGACTGGTGTTCCGTTTAGCATTGACATTTCTACTTGAAAAATGAGATTCTAAAAATATATATTAAATTAATAGCTTATTTATGGTAAACCTTTGGCATTTTCAGAGGTGACTAGCTGGACTCTGTGGCAATGGTCAAATGTCATCTAGCCTTTGATAATTTAATTGAAACTAATCTCAGTGATAAAAATACAGGTTTTTCAGGGACAAAGTTTGATTTTTGGGGTGGTTGAAAGGGCCTAGCCTTGACCATGGATAACAAGACTCCCATTGTAGACTGTCTCTGAAAGGTTAACACATTTTTCATTTTGTGTTTTATCCTTCCATGAATCCTTCTCGGCACTCTCTTTTCATTGCTGGTGTTATTCTTTTCTTATTTGCAGATAAATAAGACATTTTATTGTGGACATTTTCCAAGATTTGTGGCTAGGCTCTGTGGTTTATTACATGCTTTCAGTTTTCTGTCAAGTTTTATATCTTTTAATCTTCTGAATTTCAACAGATGGTGACTCTTTCTGGAGGTTAGATGAGCAATTAAAATGCTGTCTGGTTGCGGTGTGTCAGTGCATATGCTATTCACATTTCATGCTAAATGTGAACAAACCACACAGCCTTCTTTTGCCTTACTTTCCTCTTTGGGAATTTAGGAATAGAAATATTCATTCTTCCTGACTGCTGTGAGGAATGAGTCACAGGAAAGATGTGACAACTAGCTCAGTTAATATCTACCAAAGCTACACAGAAGCACAGAGTCTCAAACCTGCTCCTAAAAGTAGTTTTACTAATAACTGTCCTTAAGCGGGGTTCACAGCACATAGTCAGATAATGTTATAAAGGCAGGTTATAAACTAACCTTTAGAATAAGGAATTAATTACCACAAAATACTCCTCTGTGCACCCTGAAGCCAAATGCATCATCCTGTAGATATTACTGTCTACTTTGTTAATAGTTGATAGCCATTTCCAACTTTGTTGAACATTAGAGAGACAGAGATAGCATTCATTCTAGCCTCACTACCTGGAACTCTATTAAAAATTAAATGAGATGCTGAATTGTAATGGAACCATAAAGGGTTTTGATTACCTTTCACAAATTTTTATTCCACATCACACCTAGGATGGATAAATTTTGATACTTAGCATGGAGGATCACTCTGAGGAATTGAAAAGATAAGTAATACAATCTTTGCCTAGAAGGAACTCACAATAAATTTAGAACAGACAAGAATATATTGCCATTGCCTAGAGGGCACTCAATAAATCTTTACTAAACTAATGTTGAATGTTCTGGGCGGGGTAACAGATGGGTACTGAGCACAGAGTAGGGATTGATTTTGAGTGGGAATATCAGGGAAGGCTTGACAGAAAGAACAAGATTTATGACTGACTTTGAACAAAGTAGATTCAGCCCTTGAGAAGAGGGCTTCTTGGTATTGATACTGGTACGTACTGGGTTACAGAGACAGGAAACCATTTAGCTATAATCAGGGAGCTTGGTGTGGCTGGAGATTGTTGCATACAGGCCATGCAGAGGAGTGGGATATGCAGCAAGAAAGAAAGTTCAAGGCCAGATTACAGAGACCTAACATTCTGTGAAAGGATTTCAATCTAAAATAGAATGGGAGGGTGTAGGGTGAGAACCTTACATGTGCACACAGGAAGATAAAACGTAAGCACAAAGAGACTAATTTTCCATAAAGTCCTGATCTACAGAAGACTCGCAGTGTTGGAATTTTCTTGGATGATGGGAGGCTGATCAGAGTTTGTCTCCATCCACCTTGGCAAGTTTAGCCAGCAGAAATGGATGGAAGGTGACCCAGGTCAGGTTACCTCACAAAGTGGGCTGAATCGAGCTTTGTTTGTATTACTGGACAGATTTTGTTTGCTTGGGAAGTTTTCAAGGCTGGTCTCCATTTGTTTTTTCTTTGAACTGACTCTAACTGTTTTCCCATTACATTCCCTGCCCATGAATACAACCTACCCCAAACACTTAAAAGGCACACATGTAGCTTAACTACAGTTCACTTGTCTCAAATTGCAATTCCTCTGCTATTCCCGAATAAACTCGTCTATTTTTGAGCTTGCCTAGGGTTACCTCTTTACTTAGTTCAGCAATGCTAAAGAGCTTTCGTTTTAGGCAATGGGAAACATCAGTATTGTGCTGTTCTCTAAACAAAAGAAAGAAACCCGACTTGTAGCATCTGCCAGTTTTCATAGTGTAAATACTCCCACTATGATTGATTTCAAGCTACCAACCTGATATCACTAAACTAAAGCCGAGGAGATACGCACAGCATCACTCGTCAGTCAGTAGGAGATGGCTCCCCGCACTGTGCTCAAACAGCTACTTTGGAAAGGTTATCTTGGCATCCGGTTAGTAAATAGATTGGAGACAGTGTCAGAGAATCAAATCAGTTGAGAGACTAAACTATAACTGAGGAGAGAGATGAAGAAAATTGAAGTTTTCTGAAACCGGGGTCCAAGGGTGAATTCTGTGAACTCTCTGAAACTATATGCAACTTCCTGTATAAGTGCCTTTTGGGCGTGAGTTTTATTAGATTTTCAATTGGTCTATGATCCTCACCCTTACAATTTAAGAACAGTTGTTTTTTAGACAGTATACACAGAATTTGACAAGCAGTTGTAAGTGGTACAAAAGAAGATCAGGTGATGAAAGAAAGAGAGGAGAATTGCAGACGATTTGGGGAATTGAAACTCGGGCACTTAGGAAAATTTTATACCGTTTTCTGAGACAAAGAAAGAAAAGTGGGTAAACTCAGAAGATTAAATACACTTACAAAGGAAATATGGTTTAAAAAACAGATGTTTAGAGTAATGTAAAAAGGAAGGCACAAAGATTTCCCATATACCCCTGCCCCAACACATTACCAACATACCCAGAGGAGTACGTTTTTACCACTGATGTATCATAATACACCAACATCTCATAATCACCCAAAGTCCATGGTTTACATTACAGTTCACTCTAGGTGTTGTATATTGTATGGATTTAGACAAATGTATAATAACAAGTGCCCATCATGATAGTATCACACAGAGTATTTTCACTGCCCTAAAAATCCTCTGTGCTCTGTCTATTCATCCCTCCCTCTCACTTAACCTCTGACAACCACTGATATTTTTACTGTCTCCATAGTTTTGCCTTTTCCAGAAAGTCATATATTTGGACTCACACAATATTTAGGCTTTCAGATTGGCTTCTTTCACTTAGTAATATGCATTTTGGGTTCCTTCATGGCCTTTCACGTCTTGATGGCTCATTTTTTTTTTTTCTAGCACTGAATAATATGCCGCTGTCTGGATGTATCACAGTTTACTCATTCACTGATTGAAGGACATCTTGATTGCTTCTAAGTTTTGGTAAACAGGGATGAAGTTGCTATAAACATCTGTGAGCAGGTTTCTGTGTGGACATAGGTTTTCAGTTCCTTTGGGTAAATACCAAGGAGAATAATTGCTGGTCTTATGGTAAGAGTATGTTTTGTTTGGGGTGAAACCACCACACTGTCTTCCAAAGTGGCTGCACCATTTTGCATTCCCACCAGCAATGTATGAGAGTGTTTGTTGTTCTGCAACTTCGCCAGCATTTGGTGTTGTCAGTGTTCCAGATTTGAGTCATTCTAATTGATATGCAGTGGTATCTCATTGTTCTTTTAATTTGCTCTCATAACATATGATGTGGAACATCTTTTCATATGCTTATTTACCATCTGGATATCTTCTTTGATGAGTTGTCTGTTAATGTCTTTGGCCCATTTTTAAATCAGGTTGATTCTTATTGTTCAGCTTTAAGAGTTCTTTGTATATTTTGGATAATGATCCTTTATCAGATGTATTTTTTTTTACAGTGTTTTCTCCTAGTCTGTGGCTTGTCTTCTCATTCTCTTGGTATTGTTTTTTGTAGAGCAGAAGTTTTCATTTTAATGATGTTCAGCTTATCAATGATTTCCTTCATAGATGATGTCTAAAGCCATCATCATATCCAAGGTAATCTCGGTTTTCTCCTATGGTATCTTCCAGTTTTAAAGTTTTGTGTTTTACACTTATTTGTGTGGTCCATTTCATTTAAGTTTTTAGATTCATTTTTTTGCATATGGATGTCTAATTGTTCCAGCACCCCTTGTTGAAAAGACTATTTTTGCTCCATTGTATTGCCTTTGCTTTTTTGTCAAAGATCAGTTGACAATATGTGCATCTAATTCTGAGAGTAAACATGATATTTATGAGAGTTTTAGAACAAAATAACTTGCAATGCAACAGAGCACAATACATGAAGCACGAGAAAATTAAGTGTTAATATCAATTTTACTACTAATTATGCAAATCAAGATATAGGAACTCATAATATTTTTTGTTATAGAAATAAAATAATAATTTTCTTATTTCCAGGCCAACTCAAAAACCCTTTTGATGAGGAAAAGGAGACATAAGAGTAGGAGAAGGACGGAAAGGAAGAAAAAGACAAAGAAGAAGCTGAAGCCCTGTTGTAAGTTCTTCTGTTGGTCAAGCAATGTGTGGAAGCAGGTACCAGAGTTAAGAGGAAGTGCAGTATAGTGGAAAGAACACAGACTAAGAAGTCAGAGGACCTTTAGTTTCTCTCAACTTTATAGCCATGTTGACTGAAAGAAGAACCGACAACACAAGAGTTGTGAGTTTCAGTTTTATTTAGGGACCTTACTGAGGACTACAGCCCAGGAAACAGCCTCTCAGATAGCTCCTGGATCCCAAAAGGTCAAAGGGGAAGGGCCACTATATACATATGAATATTGAGGGCCAGGATATACATGCAGCCAAGCATAGTAGAAGATTATTTAATAATCTTAGTAAAGATTACTGCCAATCACAAAGAATAGATACCTCAAATTAGTGATTTTAGTGCTTTTCTATATATGAGAAAGCAAGAATCTGGGATTACTGAAATTCTTACTGCATCTTAACTATCTAGAGGCCCCAGTTTATCCCAAGCACAGAATGTCTTGTCCTGCTTTCTCCATCATGAATTCTCCTCAGAGCACACTGTAGGTGGGAGACTGCACTGGGCTGATATATAACCCTTTGGATAACCAGATGATGAATGGCACTCTTAGTTCTTTTCTTTTTGTTCACAGCCTTCAGCCAGTACCTTAACCTCTCTAATTCTCATTGTCCTCATTCTTTAAATGGAAAATACAGTTGACCCTTGAACAACGCAGATTTGAACTACACTACTCTACCTACATGCAGATTTTTTTTCAAAAGCAAATACTTCAGTATTACACAGTCCACAACTTGTTGAATCCTCAGACTCAGAACTGCAGACACAGAGGAACCACAGATAAGTAGGGCCAACTATAGAAGTCATATGCAGATTTTTTACTCCATGGAGGATCAGCGCCTCAACCCTTGCATTGTCGAAGGGTCAACCATACTAAAATCTACTTTTCAAAACCATTGTAAAGACTACAGTCACTGTCCATAAAGAATTTAACGATAATCGTTCAAACTAGCTGTTCTTATTATTAAAGCAAGATAATTCTTCAGTATTTATTATGATGGAATCTGATTTGCCTAATTACAAATATGTATGTACTTTTAACTTCCAGTATGAATAAAAAATCTGAAGGTGCAGGTAAATAAAATTTTACTTCAGTGTGATTTTGGTCTATTGTGGTTTCTTGCCAGTCAACCATTACTTGAACTTGTGGATGTACAAAAGAAATTTAAAAGAATTCCATGCAACTAAAATCAGTGAGACTCATAAATGTCTGCTCATCTATCAACGGGTTTCAGTTAAAACTGACTTTGTTGGTTGATAATCAATATGCAATTGAGTACAAAGTGTCCTAGGGTTTAGGATTTGAGTCATATAATTTTTAATGATTTGCCTTCAGTCTTCCTTTGTCTTGCTGAAAGATGACTGTTTAAAACAAACCTCTGTGAATTGAATAAGAACTTCAGTTCCTACCCTAACTGATAAAATATGACTATAACAGATTCCAAAGGTTTCTCTTGGACATATTAAAAAGAGTTTGAATTTAAGACATAAAGTGGTTTAAGCAGTTTGCTAGGGCTGCTGTAACAAACTGCCACAAACATAGTGGCTTAAAACAAAAGAAATTAATTCTCTCACATTTTCTGACAGGCTGAGACTGAAATCAAAATATCTACAGTCCACAGGGAGAAAGAAGCTGTTACTTGCATCTTATAGAAGATATTTAATAAACAGTTGATTACTCTGTAGGATTTAAGCCTTTTCTTTTATAGTGACATATTCACATTTTATGTCTAAAAGCTACTCTTCGATTAAGAGCCTGTGTTAACCCAAAGGTAATTATTTTCAAGCCCAGTTGAAAAAGTCCAAACTAGCAAAAAGTGGGAGAAAGGGTAAATAAATAGAAAAGCTGGTACTTTGAAAGGTGCAATATAATAGATAAAATAATGCAATTAGATAAGGAAATAGAGAAAGCAAAAATGTTCAACATTCAAGTTGAGAGAACCTGTAACAACAGATATAGAAGTAATTTTAGAACTGTGAGAAATTATTTTATGCAACTTTCTCTAACTTTAAAAGAATACATGGCAAAGAATTTAAGGATCTAGAAAAAAATGATTTCCAACTAAAATATTATGAAAAATTGACCCAAGGAGAGGCAGTGCATCTAAATGAATCAATCACTATTAAAAAGTTTGCAAAAGTAATTGAAAATTCTTCATTTTAAGAAGCAGAAGCCTGGTTGTGTAGCTGAGTTTAATCTAATTTTTAAAGAAAACACACTTCTAAATGGCATTTAAACTGTATTAAACAACAATAAATTTTTATGAAGCATGACCCTACTACAAACATATTAAAGTTAGTATGGAAAAGAAAACCTAGACCAATTAATTTGTAAATATGTAATAACTCTAATATCCACAAATTAAATTCAGTAGTAGGCTAAGATTAATTCAACATGACCAAATAGAGTTTATTCCAAAAATACATGTTTAAAGCAGAAGGGTATAGCTCAAGTGGTAGAGTGCATGCTTAGTATACACAAGGTCCTGGGTCCAATCCCCAGTACCTACCCTAAAAATAAATAAACAAATAAATAAGTAAACCTAATTACCTTCCCCTCCAAATTTTTTTTCAAAGTTAAAAAAAGAAAAAAAGTTGTTAAAAATACATGTTTAAGTCAAAATTAAGATATATATAATTATTATTGACATAAAAAGTACATCCACAAATTGTGGGGGAGAGTTTCTTGCTTAAGTTGACAATAAAAAGGCTTCAATAAAATTAAGATATTCCAAAAGAAAAATTTGATTAAAATAAGCATACCATGCATGATTCATTTTGGTTGGTTAGTATATTTATAATAGTTATGATTTTCTCAAACCCTTTTTGTGACTTTCAATATATATATAATACATAAGCATATTTACATATGACCAAATTAAAAAAGAATACAAGCAAATGTTTAAATATTATAAAGACTATTTGCTAAAGCCAAAAGCAAATATTATATCAAGTAGTGAATGATAAAGCTATTTCCATTAAAATTAGGAATAAGACAGGAATATCCAAATATAGGTAGTATATCTTGATATTGAAGGTATTTCTGGAAAAAGCAATAAGATAAGAAAAAAGTTCTAAATACTAGAAAAGAAGAAACAAAAATTTTACTTTCATACAATATAATTCTATACCTAGGAAATCTAAAGTAACCAATAAAGTGAATTTTAAAATTAGTGGTGAACTTCTTATGTATTAACATATTGAAAATTCACTGTAAACTTAACAGCATGGTATTGGTACTGGAATAAACAAAAATATTGGTGAAAAACTGGAGTCCCAAAATATATTCCTAAAAGTATGTGGAAACTCAGTATATAGCAAAGTTGGCATTTCAATTCTGCAAGAAATATGATGGTTTATTTCATAAAGGTGGTGGTGAAACTAGCATTTAATCTGGAAAAAAAAAAAAAACAAGGTAGATCTTGTCACATATCATATAAAAAAATATATCCCAGATGGATTAGGAATATAAGCCTACAGTACAAAACAATAAAATGTTAGAAGAAAATTTAGTAGACCGCATATTTTAAATTTCGGATGCCTTTTCTTTCATTAGGTAGGAAACTCAGAAAAACAAAACACACAACACTTGAATATCTAAAATATAAATAAAAATATATAACATTTTCTTGGGAAAAATGTTTGCAATGTTCATACATTACCCTCAAAGAGTTAAAAATTCCAATTATACAAAGTATTTTTATGAATTTTTAAAGCATAAAAATAATACAAATTAATTTTTCAATGGGCAAAAGATATAAAAATACAATCCTTCAAAGAGGAAATAAAGGTGGCCAAAAGATATTAAAAGATGCTCAATCTCATGAAATGGCAGAAAATGAAGCAAATTAGAGGTGACAGGCAAGATGGAGATCCAGCCATTCCCTTCTGCTATGTCAAATGGGTCTTTTCTTCCAGAGAAGCTGTCAGGCTGTGCCCCTAAGAATTCACCCAGAGTGGGCTTGCTGACTCCACTAGTCTCCATTCTTATTCTGTGTTATGCCTCATGCAATCTAGAATATTTTACACCTTCATATTTTCAAGTATTTGTTCAACACCTTCTATAGAAGCTCTTTGTCAAGGACAGGAGTCAGACACATACAGAAATAATTTAGAATACAATGGAGTAGGTAGAAAAATGCTACAAAGACTCCAAAGAGAGAGTCTCAAATCTTGCCTACAGAGGTCAGGATGTGGAAGACCAGTTGCCAAAAATATTCTTTTCTTATTCCATAGGTTAGAAAAACTGGATCCCACATGTAGCTTAACAGCAGCTCTGTAGAGTCTGTAGTGATGTCATCACTCCCATCCCTGTCTTGGTCATTTGAATCTTTCCTCTTTTCTTTTCTGCTCATCATGATCAATATAGTTAGAGGTTTATCAAGTCTAAATCTCTAGTTAGAGGTTTATCAAGTTTATTGATCTCTCAAAGAACCAGCTTTACATTTCATTGATTTTCTTTTCTTAGATTTCAGTCTAACCTGTATAATTTCATTTTTTTCTGCCTACTTTGGGTTTAATTTGATCTTTTTTTTTTAGTTTCTTAAGGTGGAAGCTGAAGTCATCGATATGAAAACTTTATTCTCAAGAGTCTTTAGTTCTATACATTTCCCCATGTGTACTGCTTTATCAGCACCTCATAAATTTTGATAGTGTTTACATTTTCATTCTGCTTAAAATATTTTTCAGTTTTCTTTTTGATTTTTTTTGATCCATGAACTTTTTTTTTTTTTTTGAAGGATATTTAGTTTCCAAATATTTAGGAGTTTTTCCAGGAATCTTTCTGTTATTGATTTCATTTCATGTGGCCAGAGAACATACTCTGTATGTCTCGATTGTTTTTGAATTTTTTTAAGACTTATTTAACGGCCTAGAAAATGCCTAGAATATGCACTCTACTGCTGTTGGGTAAAATGTCCTATATATATCAATTATGTCAATTTGTTAAAAATCTGAGTTATTCTTACTGTACCTCTATTCCTGATTTTCTCACTTTATAAATTTAGCTTCTATCAATGTTTATAATGTAGAAAATATTGTCATCTGCTCTTTGTTACTATGTATAATGATATATAGCTCCCTCTAGTGACTAAATTCAAACTTTGTATTTTAAAAATCATTTGTTTCTGAATGTTTATAGAGAAATGCACTTAGTGAAAAATAAACACTTCGGGAATTACAGATTATTTTTAAACATGTCTCAGAATGGTGACTTTAATTAAAGTGTTACAAATGAAGATTGTTGCTGAATATATAAATTTAAGTTTGAATATCATATTTATCATTATAGGGGAGTCCAAACATCTATATCATTTTTCTTATCCTTTTGTCAATTCATATATCGTCTAAAACTTTCATATATAACCTGAACAATGAGTCCATTTGTCACAAATACAGCATACTGATCAATCATAATGTCTACTCTATATTCACACAGCTAATACAAATAATTCATTCCCCTAATCGATTATTCCACATGCAGTAACTGAATACCTATTACATGCTGTTATAGATTGAATTGTGTCCCTCCAAAATTCTTATGCTGAAGTCTTAGCCCTCAGTTCTTCAGAATGTGACATAACTTGGGGATGAAGTCTTTACTAAGAGAAGATCAGGTAATTAAGGTGGGTTCTATCCCACACTACAGGTTTTCCTATCAACAGGGGAAAATAGAAAACAGAATAATCCATACAGATGAAGATGGCCATCTACAAGCCAAGGAGAAAGACCTGGAACTGATCCTGCTCCCACCGCCCTCAGACTGAACCAATCCTGCAATACTTTGAATTTGGACTTCTGGCCTCCAGAACTGGTGGGACAATGAAGTTCTGTTATTTAAGCCATCTAGTTTGTGGTACTTGGTTATGGTGGCCCTAGAAAACTAAAAACATGTGCCAATCACAGAACTTAGGGCAAAGTATTCAAAGGTAGAAGCATATCTTGGTACCAAGAAATTCAAAGTCTAGAAGAGACACAGTCTTGTAAACTTTCAACCAGTATGCATCTACTTAAACTCATGTCACAGAGAAGAGACATGCACTCCAGATCTGATCAGGGTGTGGAGCACCTTGTCTTTGAGGTAGATTCATCTGAGCCAACCTGGAAGACACAGTATGAGTTCGAAAACTGAAGGACAAAGGTGGGGATGGGAAGGAGAAGGAATAACACTGGCAAAGACACTGAAATAAGAGCTAATCTGTTAAATTATTATATGAGCCAGGGGTTGGGAAAAAGTATTTTGAGGCTAGAACTTCGGGGCAGTGGTGAGAGATTGGCTGAGGAGACAGATATGGGCATTATTGTAAAGAAGACAAACAAGCCTTCATGAGGGGCTTGCAATCTAGTTACAGACATAAAATTTAAATGTGCGAAGAGCACAGAAAGGACAAACATGTCAACATAAATGGATATTCACTCTGTAAAACAACAGTAATAATGACCTGTGGGTTTAAATAAATGTAGAATTAAAGTACTTAACAGTATCACCAAAAGGTGGGAAGGGTAAATATATTCTCAGCTCCTTGCTGGGAAATGGTAAAAGTATTTGTTTGTAGTAGATTCTACAATGTCATAGATACATGATAATACCTAGGGCAACCACTGAAAGGCAATGAAAGAATGTATAACCAACAAGTTAATCGAGCAAAATGAAATAATAAAAACACTTGATTTATCAAAAAGAAGGCAAAAAATAAAAAGAAGAAGAAAAAGAACAAAAACCAACTAAACAAATAGGAAGCAAATAGTAAGATGGTAGAGTTAAATCCATTAGTTTATAGCAGCTGATTAAATACAAAATTAAAGGGCAGAGAGTGGATTAAAAACAAAAACAAAACAACAACTACAAAAGTCAAGCATATGCTGCTCTTAAGCGATACACCTCAAATACAAGGATAAAGAGGTTAAAAGCAAGATAGATAAAGATAAACTATGCAACTACTAACTGAAAGGAAGCTCATGTGACTGTGCTACTGTATTTATTTCAAAATGGATTTGAAGGCAAGAAGCATTACCAGAGACAGAGGTAGTTCAGTTCCCTAGATAGATATACGATTCCAAATTTGTTTGCAATTAACAACATAACCTTAATTTATAAAGCAAAACCAGGCAGAACTAAATAAAGAAATCGACAAATCACAATCATAGTGAACAATTTCAGCACATTTTTCTTCATTGGATGGCCACAGTTTTATGTAATCACTGCTCCATGGTGTTGACACTTCTGTTTCATTTGAGTTAACGAAAGGGAAATCATTTTTTTTAAATGGGAACATTTGAATAAAAAATAATATTTGCAAAAAATATGTGTTATATATATATTTTTTCTAAATTAATTTTGTTAAGTAAGCAAACTTTTTAAGTGAATTTGAAAGAAATTTCTCAGATTAATTTTTCTGGGTGAGAGTTGGAGACCTCCTCTGAGATTTTACTCTATGTGTGATCAAAAACTTGCATTTTAAATTTGTTTTCTGTTACTTAATATATCTAGAATTGCTAAATGCATTTTAATTACCACTGATGAAAAGTCTAAAAATGTTTATGCCTTTGGGGAAGCTCAGTTTCAAGAGACCCAAGTATTTTATATTATTAAAGTTTATGTCCTCCAAGTTAAGTTTTGTTGACAGGAAGAGAGTCTTCTATTGCTTCCCGGAGAACATGAGAGATTTAGGTAGAGATGATAGAGTTTACGGCAAACCTTCTTTTTATGCTTTGTTTTCTGATTCTCCATCAGGTACTGAAGAAGACAAAATCAAAACTGACTACATACTTCTAAAAATAGAGGCTGTCATGTAAGGGAAGTAAGCTCTGTGAAAACCTGTACTTAAGTATGTGAGTTTGATTTTGCTCCAGAAGCAAATCTAGCCGTAACCTTTTTTGGATTTCCTTTTCTTGCTATTCCTGTGCAACTTGCATATTTTTTCTTAATTCTGCCTGCAAATATTTCTTAAGTAAACATTGGTTGCTAATGTTCCTTGTTTTTAATCTTGTGTGCTGTATTTTAAACAGATGGGATTTCTTCCAGTTATTTTCAGACAGAGGAGACCAGGGGAATTAACATAATTCCTATATTGGATGTGTATTTCAAGTTGCTTTGATTTTTCTCAGGTGCTTTAGAGAGAGTGATTCCTCTTCATAGCTAGCTATCCTGCGTCCTACTTGCAGATCAATATTCACCGCTAGTTCTCTTGTGGTCCTACTCACAGATCAATAAGTGGTGCTTTCAAGCATACTAACCTCTTGGCATAATCAGCTTCTCGTTCAAACATGCCATCTGTGCTCCACCAGGAACGTCTTTCTCTCAACAAAACTGGCAATAGTGACAAGATTCATTTGAATTCCCAGTCCTCATAATCATCAAGCAGTCTGAGGTTCTCTTTTGTAAATACAATTGCCTTGGAAAACTCCTACTGCCTGTTACAGCAGACTAAGGCTCACATTTATTTTCTATGCTGCAAAAAGAATGCCTCATGGTATTTCTCTTATACATCTGATCATTCTACAATGTTTTTCCATGTACCCCCAAACCTCCTCCTTTGCCATCAGGCTTTTTCACTTAAATCCACCAACATGGAGGCTGAAGGAAATTGGATACAAGTCTCTATGGGAGCTGTCAGACCATCCTTTAATCAGCCTATAGGTTGCTGCTCACAGCACGAGACATGAGATGTTAATCCTAACCCGGAGATTAAGTATGTTCGCTCAGAGGTGCCATTCAGCGAAGTATTTTCTTTTTTAATGGAGGCATTGGGGATTGAACCCAGGACCTTGTGCATGCTAGGCACACACTCTACCATTGCCTATGAAAACATGCTAACTCATCAGAGGTTTATTTCCTCCTTGAATGTCTGAAAACAATGAAACAAACAGAAAGATAAGCACTAATAACAGGCCAGTACACTCACTAGATCTCAGTATATTTCAGGATAGGTTAGGATGATGCTTATAACAAAAAGTCTCAAATCTGTCTTGAGGATATAAAATACAGATTCCAATGGATTTTCTTTTTTGTTTTTCTATATCTAACAAGGAATCAACTACTGAAATGCTACTGAGAGAAAGGGTTTTTTTTGTTTGTTTGTTTTTTTAATTCCCAGTCTTTCAAGAGCAAATTTGAAAAATGTTACCAGTGGAAAGAATGTGAGATTAACCTCCTTGGATAGTACCAGAGAAGTAGAAGTTATTAGTTAATTAGGAAAAGAGATTCTCTGAGGGGCTTTAGTAGTGACATAAGAACAGTCTTTCAGTTTTGTAAATTTTGCATCATTTATAAAGCAATGAAGCCTTCATGTCTCCATTATAGACAAGCCGATACTTCCTTTGATGATAAAATATTCACAACATTATGATGTCAGGGTTATTCTCATGTCAAAAATTGCTTATTAGGAGTCCACAAAAATGTTTATCTGTATTTTAGCCGTGCATTTTCTTTGAGGAATACAAGCGTGTATCGAGTGTCTGCTGTACAACATAGTGAATAAAGACATATCCCAGTCTTCGGTGACACCACTGTTCCTCGATGTTTAATAATTCACTTGGAAGAAATTTCTCTTTTGCCAAATAGCAATTCTTCATGAAGAGAACATCTTTATTTTGTATTCTCTTAGCCAAACTTATGACGAAAAATTGGTTACCATCTTTCACTAACTTGAACGCAACTCTAAGCTATAAATGGAGAAACAAAGACTGAATTTAAGATTCTGGGCATGGCATTTAACTGCTACGCATTGTGACTCTAATGGCAGTGAGCATTTTAGATTTGGAATGTGAATTAGCTTGGATCTCAATGGAGTACCATAATGCTTTTGTATTTAAATTCTCTGTGCATTCCTAGAAAAAAAAAAAATAAGTGTTAAGTAACCCGGCAGAGGACTTTCTGCCTAAGATAACTTATGCCTTATTAGCTGTGTGTTCCCATTTCATTACCTACTGTTTAATGTTTGGGGATAAACGAGGGAGTCTCCAGTGTAGCCCAGAAGCTTTCTCTCCACATGTGATTCTGTCTTAAGGCATGGAAGAGAGTCATGGTTATAACCAAGGCTGGGCTGTTTCCTTCCTCAATGTTTCCATAACACAGTCTCATTAAATGTCTTGAATTGTAGGTTTACTTCTGTATTATCAAAACTAAGTCTACATCTTATCCTTGTTTCCTTTTAAAGCCCACTGCAGTGCTTGCACACAGTGGGTATTTATTACATGTTTGTGAATAAATGAATGAGTCAATGAAGAAAATGATTTTTGGCCAGCTTCAAGGTCCTGTGAGGTTCTCATTTCACATGTTTCTACAGACAATATTTGTTTATTTTCAGAATCTTGGTGTTTGTCTAGGAAAAGTAACCAGTAATTTGTAGGGATTAATTTGTCCAGAGAAAATAGCGATGGACACTACACCTTTGTCCTGTGCATCAAGTCCATGATGAAGCTATGAAAGAAAATAAATTCGCCAAACTTTACTAAGTTGGCAAGTCTTTGAAGGTACACAGAGCAGAAGATAGCAACAGAAATTTACTTTTAGTTCTCTCATCCAGTATAAATAAAAAACAAAATTCCAAAGAGGAAGGAAAATTTTGTTCTACAGGGTGAAAAATAGATCTTTTTCTATTTTGTCTCATACCGTTAAGTATTTAAAGAGAGAAAATGGACTACAGTTTTCCACAGTAGCAAGATAGTGTTTCACATCATTTTTTGTTATTTTGTAGGAAATGAACCTTTGGAGTTTATCATGAAAAATGGCAGTTCCTACTGCAGGATTAATTATTCCAAACTCATTTACTATTCATTCAGTGTTGGGCAAGTCACTTACGCTCTCAGATTCTCAATTGCCTCATCTGCAAAACAGTTTCTGAAGAATTTATGAGGATTAGGGATAATGAATGCCAGATATCTAGTAAAATGTCTGGTCCATATTTGATACCCCATAACTAATAGGTGTTTCATCATCACCATCATCATAATGATTATCATGAGTCATGATTATGGAAATTAAAGTTGGAAACAGATTTTAGACTCAGGGCACAAAATGTTACAAATAGTTCACATTTTTCAAAATAAATGGGACACACCATGGTCTTCCCAAATCATCCTATTCTTCTTCAGCAGAAGCAATTAATCAACTTAGCAAATCACTGGCTTAAGTTTAAGTGAATCAAAGGAAGACACATAAAGTTATATATGTGCTAATTTTCAGGGGTCTCCTTGAAAATTTGTAGCCTAGAAATTCTATCCCAGAAACAAGGAAAGATCTACTGTTCTTAATGAGTTTGCCAATCTCATCATATTTCCTGAATTGGAGGTTTACTTCTGCCTTATCACAAGTGGGATGCATTTTCTGAGACTTTCTCTTTCTCGTGTTCTTTTTTTTTTTTTTTGGAACATATTCCCCTGTCTTTTCATTTTGTTTGAATGTCTATGTTTATCTCTATGAAATAGGAGAAAGAGTTACCTCTCCCGCTCTTGAAGGCATGTCCTTCTTTGGGAACACTCTGTGCAGACTGCTTGTGCCTGGTGGCTTTAGCAGTAGGGCTGGAGCTGAAGACTGGCATGGGCTGGAGCTTCTCCCAGTGCGCACTGGGGCTTGTACCTTGGAGTAGGGTGGGGGGTGATGGAGTCAGAACCTGGCAGAGGCTGGGGTTTCTTCTGGGACGCATCAGAAGCCACTGCTTTGTTGGGATGAGGGACTGAAGCCAGAGTCCTGTGCCAGTTGGGGCTTCTCCAAGGTCATGGGAGCTGCCGCTTTGGCAGAGGGGCTAGAGCCAGAGCCCAACACAGGCCGAGGCTTCTCCTGAGGCACACTGAAAGCTGCTAGCTTGGTAGGGTGGGGAGGACTGGAACTGAAGCCTGGGGTAGGCTGGGGCTTCTCCTAGGTGCCCTGAGGACCACCACCTTGGTGGGTGTGCTGGATCGAGACTGTCTAGAGCATGAGCTGGGTCTTTTCTTGGGGCTCATCAGAAACCACAGCCTTGGAGGATTTCAGGGGGCTGGAACCCAGTGTGAACTGGGTAGCATGCTGGGTGGCCTTGGCAGGCCAGCTAGAAGGCCAGTCACTTTTCAACCTGCCTCTGTGCTGGGACTCAGAGCTAAGAAGTTTGTGCACATGACTTTTGTTTTCTACTATTCTCCAGCTCCCCCAGTAGTTAGCCCCATTGGTTTCAAAACCAGATTAAGGAGGCTCACTTTGCTATACTGATGTCCAGGGCTGGGGCACCCGGGGGTGGGGGGGCTCGAATCCCTTGCTCCTTACAGAGGACCTCTGAGTTTGTGATGTCCCCTTCCTCTTTTGGGTCACCTGTCAGGGGTGTAAGCCCCCACTAGAATACTTCTCTTCCCCTTCTACCTGTCTCAGAGTGGGTTTTTTTTTTCTTTATATCAATTATGAAAGAGCTGTTCTGCTAGTCTTCAGATCATTCTCAGAGTTGTTCTATACATAGTTGTAGTTTGAGTCTGTCACTGGGAGGAGGTAAGTTCACCATCTTCCATCTTGACCCCACCTCTCTCTACTATACTGAACATTCATTTTCCAAAAAGCCTTGGCTCTCATTCATAGATTCAAGTTGTACATTAAAAAAAATTTAGTATCAAAATCTTTCCTGAATTATCTTGGGGTTTAAAAGAATCAAATGCTATTGAAAAGGGTGCACTGTACTTACCATTCTACAGTAATTTTCATCAATCTGTACCAATTGGCCAAATTTCTTTCCTATTAAACCACTTATACTGTCTAAGAACTTTTAATTTACCTTCTAAGTAGTGAAACGTATGCATCGATTGAATTGTATCCCAAAGAGAAGTTATTCTAGGGGACTTGTGATAGGAAATTAAGGAATCCTACTGTTGAGCTTTGCAAACAGTGTCACACTATGTCATAAAGCATAAAGCATAAATGCAGTGTCATAAAGCATAAAGAAGCTCTCCTGCACTGACGCAGGGCCAGCCGGATGCTAATGAACTCCTTTTTATGGGGCCTTAATCTGCTGCATTTCCTATGACTCAGCCAAGCCTCCCACCCTCTGTTGAAAAGAGTCATGGATCATTTTGGAATAGTTTTAAGTATGCACCCTTTATGCTTCGATGACATCAAAGGTAGATAAATTTAGTCACTAAAATGCAAACCTTTGCTCATGGAACCAGCCACAGCACTCCCTTTAATCAAAATAAGTTATCACTCTCCACCAATAATAGCGGCTTTTACTGAACATTCACTGCAATCAGGCATTTTTCGGAGCACGCTTCATTCATTACTTCATTTAATCTTCTTATAACCTTAGTGAGAAGATACTACTCCCATTTTTCAGATGAGTAAACTAAGGCACAGAAGGTTGAATAACTTGTTCAAGCTCACACAAGGAATTTGGGATTGTAAATCAAGGGAAATGGCACCAGATTCTTTATGCCATAGTCTCAATTCCTCTTTGCCTTTTCTTGCCCCCGCGATCACCTTCTGGCGCTTTACATATAATCTGTGCTCCAGGCAAACTGGACCACTTTGCAGTTCTCCAAATATATTCCTATTCTTTCAATGCTAACTAAGGTAGATACCCTCTTTAAGCATTGCTATTGCCCCCTGTGCTTGCTCTGTTTGGTTTCTCCATAAGGGATATATGCCTTCCTATCTTAAAACCAAGGTATTAAGTAGATCTTTGGAAAAATTTTGTAGAGTGGGGGGTGTTTTAGAGGCCATTCAGAAGGGAGAGCTACTTTTCTTTGCCTTAGTGTTAGTCTGCTTAATTGGCAGTGGTGGGTTGAGAGGAAGGATACTAGAAAGAAAGTTTACAGTAAAGATAGGTAAGATCAGCACTTCCTTGCTGTTGGACAGTTGCTGGATAACAGGAAGGAATACTGGAAGGAGTTAAGGTAGGTAGGAGGGCTCTAGAGACATTTGGGTCAGGGTCTGTTTATTTATAGATACGATGCTATTTAAATATTTTATTTTTTTTAGGGCCCTACCAGTGTGTCTTGGCTAAAAATTCTTACTTGGTAGCATCTTGTGTCAGTGGTCTACATGGGATTCCAACCCCCAGATTCTCTCCTTACTCTGTCCTCTTTCATCACAATTGAAATATGACTTTGTTAGTAATGATCCATTCATATTCTTGTCTCAAAGAAGTAAAGCAATTCTTTCCTGTCTAGCTTTACTGAGAATATATTGAACCATTCGATCACCTCATCTTGGAGACAAAATTTACAGGGACCAAATTCATAATATGTTTCAAAGACTGTGTTCCCTGGTCCTATTTTAATCTCTTTCAGAATTATAATTTTCTTTTACTTTCTGTATTGGAAATATACTGCTTTATCCTTCTGTTGATAGATGGTATATCTAATGTCATCTGTCAGGGGTACAAGGTTAAGAACTGAAATCCAGATTTTAGAGAATGAATAACTCAGGTGTATCGGTTCCTGCTCTGTTTAGCTTACATTTCTTCTTCAGGTATTTGGTAGCCCATCCCGCATACTTCTACAGCACCAAATATTTACCATTATTAAGGCAACATTCTATATTCCTCTATTTACCTAATAGTCTTTCATACTAGACAGACTGAAGGTAAACATTACTAAGCCTAAGTACAGGTACAGAATATAAGACTTAGAAAGTTAAATAATTTGTGATAGGTCACGCAGAGAGAAATCAGGCTACGGGGCTAAAACATGCAAACTTTGGTCTTTCTGACTTGTATCCTTTCCCCTAGATTATACTACCTCCCTGATGAGTGAGTCAGCTATTTACTATTTCTTTTTCCTATAGTTGCTATAAATCATATATCCTCATATTATACTCAGATGGGGATTGGCAGAGGTTAATGTCACCATTAAAAACCTAAAGGATGCTGGGGTGGTGGTCCTTATCCTATCTGTGTTTAATTTGCTGGTCTGGCTCTTGCAGAAAGGGGTGGATCCTGGAGAGTGGCTACAGTATGGACCACTGCAAGCTCCAATAAGCTCCGTGTTTACCTAGCGGCTGCTGTGCTAGACATAGTGTCATTGTTAGAGTAGATTTATAAAGCCTCATGTTTCCATGGTATGCAGCCATTGATTTCATGAGTGCATTCCTTTCTATTCTGGTCAGAAAAAGGGATCAGAAATAGTTTGCATTTACGTGACTGGCCTAAACCTATTCATTTCTGCTTTGATTTTAGGGCCATGTTAGCTCTTCCACCTCTGTCATCATATAATCTGGGGAGAGTTGGGTTGTCCGAGTCCCTCACAACATTACATCAATCCATGATATCAAGGCCATCATCATGCAGGCTGGACACGAGGAACAAGAGGCGGCTAGCATGCTGCAAGTCTTAGTAAGTGACCTGCACTTCAAGTAGTGGAAAAGAAATTATATGCAGCATTCACTTTAGAAAACTTGTAAATTTTTCTTCTGTCTCTTTGAAATAGAAATCTTCTAGCCTCTTGGCAGTTTGAAACCCCAGGAATGTCCTTCTTGAAGATACCAGAGCCATCCCTTAGAAATGTAATCATCAAGAAAGACAGTACCCCTAGCTCTGAGCCTCCATAGGAGGGCAGAAGCCTTACTTCACTAAGCACCAATTAACAAATACAGATGATCTAATCACATTGATCAACACCCCCACACCCCACTAGGCCCCCCAGTACTTTTCCATTAGCTCACCCCAGTGTTTAAACTCTCATGTTCAATCTCTTTACTATTGCAAGTCTTTTTCCCCTAGTTTTATTGTGATAGAATGACATTTAACATTGAATATGTTTAAGGTATATAACTAATGATTCAATGTATGTATATATTGGGAAATGATTATCACAACTAGTTAACATCTATCAAGCTCTATTTTCAGCAGCTTTTAGATATACAATATGCTATTGTTTAGTTTGAGACAGGAGGGAAGGGGGCAGGGCACAACCATTAAAGGAATGATACCGGAATTGAGGATAGGACAAATTGATTAGAACCAAGATGGCGGAAGACTGGCCTTCCAGTAGACCTTGAGCTTCCTGGCACACCCACAGGCACCATGACAGTTCTGAGGCTGACCTTAAGAGACCAAAAAGTGGGCAGGGGCCCAATTCCTGGAAATCCCAACACCGTCCCCAAAATAGTTGGAATAATCCTCCTACTCCTTAGCATATGAAATTACTGAGCCCATAAAAACTAACTCCCACACCTCGTGGGCACTCTCTCTATCTCTCTCTTGCTTTCTGAGATGGCCCACATTCTGTCTGTGGAGTGTGTATCTAGTTTACCTTAAACTAAACACCCTTCCACCTCTCAGCCTCTCTCTTCCTCTCGTCTGTTGAGATGGCCTGTATTCTGTCTATAAAGTGTGTTATCCCCTAAGCCACTGTGGAGTGTGTATCTCTTCATGAATAAACTTGCTTTCACTTTACTATGCCTCACACTTGAATTCTTTCCTGTGCAAGACAAGAACCTATTCTCCAGTAACAACGTGAATAAAATCTTCCTTGCCTGTTTCACTCAATCTGGTGCAATCTGTCTCTGATGTAGGCTTCATGATGAGAACTAGGGAAGCTGCTTTGGAGGTACTGGGGATTTGAGAGCTTCCCTTTCAAGCCTGAACCACCTACCTCTGGACCATGACGTAAGAAAAGAGCAAACATCTATCTTATTTGAGCAGCTGAATTTGTGTCTCTTTGTTGGAACAGCTTGGCCTGTGTCATAAGTAATATAAGGTGTATTTGACCAAGTTCCTTTAAAAAGGAGACAAGTATGAAAAAAAGAAAAGGAAATTTAATTTTGTTTTGTTTTCCTCCTCAGAGCATGAATTATGGCATTGAACTTTGTTAAAAGTCACAACCAAGGAAAATACCATGGTGCATGCAGCATCCCATCACAGAAAATTGAAATAAATGAATGTGGTATTTAAGTCTTGGACCAAAATTGTATTGTTTGGAAACAGAAAAGGACACAGAGATGAATAAATTTATAATATATTAAGATTCAAGCTGGCCAAGTTATACAATGATTTATTTATTAGAAAAACATTGCAGAGAACCTACCTCTAGAGTCCACTTTATTTACTCAATAAATATTTAGATTGCTCGGAAAAAGTGAACATAATAACATTACAAATGTAAAAAGGAATACTTCTATTATTATGATGTAAAAAAAAGGCACAAAGAATGTAGGTCATCATCTAGTTTTATAATGGGTTGAATCTAATCTCAAACCCACTGCAGTCACCCAGGGGCAGTACACCCTGAAGGGAATTCAGGATGGAAAAATTAGGACAAGGCATTCTGTGTTTTGGATAACCAGGCCCCTAGATGGTTAAGATGCATACCTCAGGAAGAATTTCAATGACCCCAGATTCTTGCATCTTCCCACACATAGCAAAGCACTAAAATCATTAAGTTGAGATATCTGTTCTTTGTGATTAGCAGTATCTTTTACAAGATATATGCTTGACTACATTTATTTCCTAGCCAAAAACAATTCATATCTATGCTGGTTCCTTCCCTACCACTTAGGAACAGTTCCTCAGAGCTACCTGAGGGGCTGTTTCCTGGGCTCTAGTCCTCAGGAAGGTCCCTAAATAAAACTGAAACTCACAACTCTTATGTTGTGTGTGTTTCTTTCAGCCAACAATAGTCATGTGTATTTATTTTCTGATTTCCTAGCGATTTTTTTGCCATGTTCATATTATAGTCTTCTTGAGGGAATGCTTATTTTCACCGTGTCATTCATTCATATCTTCCTTCTCTCTCCACTTGTAAATATTCTTTCATTAATTAATTCAATAAAAAATTTTTGAATGCTTACATTGTGCCTGGAGCTGTTTTAGGTACCAACAAAAGGCCAAAGTGATCCTAAATGGGGATAGACAATAAAATATGATCACATAAACAAGAGAATACAAACTGAGGTGGGGGAGGTGGGGGAAAGAAACGTGACGATCACAAGGACATTAACTGGGTTGCAGAGACAGAGCTAGTTTAGGTAAGCTGGCCAGGGCACACATGCCGGTGCAGAGCCAGGGAAAAAGATTCCAGATCCAGGAAGTACAAATACAAAGACTCCTGGCAAGGAGACAGCTTGACTTCTGGAAGAGGAGGAGGCCGTTGAAGCTGGAATATGGTGAACAGGGAAGAGGGTATAATGAGATGAGGTAGGAGCTGGGGAAACCTGATTAGAGGAGGGACTTATGAGACAGCTAAGGTGTTTACTTTCTGTTCTAAGCAAAAAGAAGGGTTTTAAGGAGAGCAGTAATAGGATTGGGTTTACATTTTTCAGAGATCAGGTCATTGATGGCACGTGGGTTACAGGGCAGAGTGCATCTTACATTGAGGTCATATGTTGCTGGCGGGGGTGAGGATTTGGAAGTAATGACTTGGGAATTTGGGAAACTACAGTGAAATCTCTGGACACCAGAGCTCATTTGCATATTATAGCTTGATTGGTTTGAAAAGGTTTCTTGTTTGTATTTTGGTCAGACTTCCAGTGAGATGCCTTGGGACTGAAACTGAAGCAAAAATCTACCAGCTATGCACAGGGATTTTTGTTGTTGTGTTTTGTTCTCCTGCTTTAGGAGGGCCCAGAAATAGCATTGGTGACGATCAGGGGCCATAGGGCAGTTCGGCCTCTGCACCCCAAGACCTGAGAGCTGAGAATGAGGGAATTTCAGATGATGACATGGCTATTTCCATTGGCACTCCATTTAAGTCTGTATGTGCCTTTATTAGTTATACACCCATCTCCTCCATATCAGGATCTAAAAAATAATCTTGCTCTTAAAACTCAACACTCTTCATGAGTATCACCTTGAAGTTAAACGAGTTGAAATTAAATCATTCATGGACTCATTTACATGTAGCAGAAAATCCAAAGTGAGAGCTCTAATACTTAGCAAATTATTTTGGAGAAGCGCATACTTGAATAATTAACATAAATAATTAACATACTTTAGGACTATTCTTGCTGTCTTAGCATTATGGAAAAAGGGATTTTAACTATCTGTGAAAAAACGTATTGGACAAGCATCCTTGATGATGATTAAAACTCCAGTAGCAACTCAATTTTTTTTTTTTTTTGCTTTTTTTTGATGAGAAGAAGATAAATGTATCTGAAAAGCTTCATTAACTGGGAAGTCTGCTTTATTTCACCCAGTGCTGAATTTATACTTGTGAAATATGCAAATATTTTCAAGGTATAAAATTTCAACTGCTGTTGAATTCAACTGAAGCACCATGAAAAATGAAACTAACATAGCCCATAATTCCATTTTTAATTTTAAGAACCTTGGCTAAACATTTTTTCAGAATTGAGATTTTGGAGGTAAATCAATTTTAGTGACTAGAATCTCACTTCCCCAAGTCATGTCAGCCAGGTGTCATGGGGCACAACTACCATACTGGGATTCCAAACAGAACCTGAGAAGGAACCCAGCTTTGCAGGAAGTAAAGACACAGCCCAGCAGCTGCAAATTCCATTTTTATATACTGTCTCATTCCTTTGTGTTAGCAAACAGCTTCCCGTAAAATGCCAATGCCCTCTGGAAAGAAGGGAGTTAAAACTTCTGCAGAATTTACTTGTTATTCATTTGTTGGCTTTAACAAACATTTCACATTAAGAAAATGTAACTAAGAGAATGATATTTTGATTCTATCTGCAGCTATTCTCAGGGTAGAAAATTAGAGTTATTTTTACAGCTCACAGCACTACCTAGGACTGTTGTATGAGGGTACCCGCACGTTAGTGATGCAGAAATAGGAGCGAGAAGGAAGGGATGATCGTGAGAGGAGGTCCAGATATTTGGAGGAGAAAAGAGGTGTCTGTTGTTGTCTAGGGGAAGGAAATCTGAGGTTTGGATAACAGGAGATTTTGATTTTTATCCCAGGTTCATAAGCAAAGCCATCATAACTATTCAGGCAAAAATAGATCCAGGGCAGATTCAGCCTTTGTGTGAAGCTTATGTATCTCTGAGCCAATTCTGGGGAAAAAATGAAAAAAATGATGAATACAAAATTACGTATAGAGCTGTTGACTTAAAACACACACACATACACATAACATAAAATCTGTGAGTGGAGTTCATTCAGCATCTTATTGATGAGTATAGCCTGGAAGACAGCCTCTCAGCTCACGAGCCACTCTGGAGGGTAAGGGGGGCGGTCAGTATGTATGTGATTTTGGATGAGGGGGTGTAAGCAACCAGGTGCACATCTCAGTGGACGGCTGCTGCTCGTCACAGGGATCGGATAGCTTACGGTTTTAGTGCTTTTCTAAGTATGGGATGATGCAAGAATCAAGGTTCATAAAAAAATTTCTCCTGAAAATAACTATATGAAGGCCTGTTCTATCCGTTTGCCCAGAGCACAGGGCACCTCATTCCTGATCTCTGCCCGGAACTCCTCTCAGAGTGCATTAAACGTCAGTGGCTGCAGTGGCTACTGATTCAGTCCTTGTACAGCCGGATGGTGAGCGACATTTAGCTGGCAGAGCCTTGGAAGTCCTACATGTCAAAGGACAAAACTGTGAAATGAAATTCATATTTTATGGCAAGCCAAGAAAAATTAAAACATAAAAAGTTCTTCTCTGCCCTTTGGCCCCCTCTTTCCCACCACTGTGCCTTGTGCATTTGCAACCTGCATCAACCAAACCTCGCCCCCCTCGGCAGGAATACCTGCTTACCCATGAAGAGCCACATTCTCCTAGCATCAACAAGACAGTGCCTTAAAAGATAACATTCCTTCTTGATCTTTAAGGGGTCACATGACCCACCATGATGATGCTTCAATCTGAATTATGTAAATTGTCAATAATACATCACTTGATGTACAGCCCTCTGTCTCAAAAAGCTTATATAACTGTGCCTTGACCTCTGATGGGCAGAGCAGTTCTCAGAGCTTTCCGAAATGCTCTTCCCGGGTTATAATCCTCAAATTAGGCTTGAATAACACTTTCCATTTCTTAGATTGACTGATTAATTGACAAAACTAAAACAACTTAGTGATGAGTTTGCTATCTTTTATTTAAAAGAAGACAATCCATGGATGGGTGGAGGACAGTGCCTAACAAGCCGTGGTGCACTCTTCTCCAGGAATTTTGGGCAGGAGCGAGTTTTAAAGAACGTTAGAGGCAACTAGAGGCAGTGCAGAATCAGGGCACGACTGGCTAGGAGATGGGGGGTTTCCTTGGAAGGCTAGCAGGTCCTATTTTCTAGGCTAAGGTAAGCTAGCGAAACATGAGTTGGAGGACTGTGATTGGTGTTTGGTTTCCTTGACAGTGAGGCGTTTTCGGGAAACTCAGACTTCGGTGTAGATTTGTGAAGTGTGCCAGGCCACTGGGCAGTCTCCATTTTGCAGGTCCTGATATACAAATTAACTGTATTAGTCCATACAACTGAGGGCCCCTGAAGCTTAAGCTCTGTTAGCTTCATGTTAAATATTACTTGAGGTAGAGATCAGAATTTCAATTCTCATATGACTTAGCTGAGATCCAAAGATCTGAAAGCTTCCAGTTAGTATGTAGATAGAGCTGAGCTTTAAACCTGGTCTCATGAACCTGGAGTCTCAGCTGTTACCCAGCAGGACCTCCCTATGTGACCTCAGGCAAGTTACTTCATCTCCCTATCTTGAAAAATGAGAGGCAAAACAAAACTAAAGCACATTTCTCACCAGTTTAATCAAAGCACTGATCAGTACCCAAGTTGAAAAAGTAGAAGGTTATCCTTGTGGCTTCTCAGACTCTCACCCCTGTGATCCCACTGGTAGTACCGCTGTGACGTCAGCCTCCCAGGGTTTGATTCCTGGCCTTTCTCAACAATGGCTATGGATGCTTGGGCAAGCTACCTGGCTTTTCTATGCCTCAGTTTCCTCACTTATAAAACAGTGATAGCAACAGTTAGTACCAACAGCATTACGTTATGATGATTATTAAATAACTTCATGCATAGTACAGTAAGAATTAGTCATTATTTTTCCATCTCACCAAATCAAGAACAACTCCTATTCATACCTCTGAACATCTTCCCCCGTTTTATCTTTTCTTTCTTACCCTTTCCCATCAGTATGCTTCCCAGAATTCACTTCAACATCAAAACAGAACCAGGGTAGAAGCACTCCTATGTTTCTCATTTCTCCTCTGCTTCTGCTATTTCCCACATACTAAACAATTCAGGTGGGATACATTTCTCAGTATTTAAGGGTCCACCATCCTTTGGCTCATCTGTCATCCCTCTTTACTAAAGCAATATACTTTCATTTATCTTTTCTTCCAAAAGACCGCATTGTCTCTGGAACTCCTCCCTCCTTTCTGCTGGGTGTCCTCAGGAATTCTGAGTCAGGGAGACACCTCTCTGTCTCCCACATATCTCAACCCCTCTTAGCCAGGGAACTAATGTCTTAACTTTCATCGTGAGACAAGTATTAGCCTCTCAAAGCCTTTGTTTTCTCATTCATATATTGGGACAATAGTTATTCCTACATGACTTTGGTGAGGATTAGATTAACCAAAGCACATAAGTTAGCACACTGTCTGGCACACTGCAAGTACCCAAGAAGAAATGACTATTATCATCATAATCATTATTATCTCCAGGGGAGTTTGGTAATACTTTGTTCTCTTTTTCCCCAGCAAAAATGCTTTACAGAGTGGGTTCAGTGACATCCCAGTTCGAAGCTCTGAAAATATGAGCAAAATGTTGAATATGTTGGTAAGGTTATCTCCTCATCAGGGACACTTCTTTTTATGATTGCAGAATCCCTTATACTGATAAATAATAATCATATTGCATTCTTATGAACCTCTGATTTTAAAAAATCTTAAATGATTGAACATCTTTAAGAGATTTATTTATGCTGAGATAGAGACTATGTTTTGCTTCTATAAACAATCTTACAATAAGTAATTTCAAAAGATATCTTCAAAATAGGAATGCCATCAGGGAAATGTTGGTGCAGATGGGATGTTTTTAGAGCTCAAAGTAATTAAGAGTTCTTGGCAAGAATAAACTTTGAAGAAATAGAATCCAATTCTTTATCCATGATAGTTTAATAAACTCTCCTGTTAATACTTATTTATGATGTACCAAAATTCGGGATAAAGGCATATAATTGAAGCCCTTATATTCTGGGTACATTCATTTAAAATATTGATTGAGCCAGTGTCCTATTTTACAATGGTCTACTTAATGCAGTACAGATGAACTATTGTGTATGTCTTTAAAAATGATACCAAGATCTGGAATTGCTAAGTGTCTGGCATAAAAAGAGAGTATACCTAATAATGAAACAGTTTATGGGCTCAGAAAATCCTTTAGAGTTTCTTACATATTAGTATTATTGATTAGGTTTCTGATGACCAACTGAATGATGTAAACACCTTTGGTTAAATGCAAATACAGCCTCTATCAATAAAAAGCAACATTCTGATTAATTTAAAAAATCAGAATAAATGGTTTGATAGTGTAAATCATAATACATAGGGATTCAAAGCATCAGAATATAAGTTATGGTCATTGCAAACTAAAATCTCTACTAAGTGCTGTGTCAAAGAAACTATAAATTCAAATCTAGAAAACTTAACATTCAGACATCTTTTATTGATTTATTTCTTCAACATTTTAAGAACTAACTATATGCCAAAACTCTTATTAGTTGCTGCATACCCAAATCTTGAAAGAAATACACATGGGAGCTGCTTTCAAGGAGCTGAAAAATTCATGAAGGAGACAAAACAAAACAAATACAAACTGTGGTTTATTTGCAATTTGAAACTTTAAAACTTTGAAAGAAACAAAGAAAGAAGCGTTAGGGAATTATGGCAGATTAGAATTTAGATAGGGGGTCATATTTTCAGAGGATAATGACATTTACGATGAGGCAGAAGTGATGCCAGGAGCCTGTCATAGGAGAGAGATTGGGAGAAGCACTCCAGCCAAGGCAATTATACATTTGCCAAGTCCCCAAAGTACTCAAGTGTCTGAGAAATAAGAAGGTCAAAGCGACCCAAGGTTAGTGAATGAAGGGAAAGATGGAATGAAATGACTTTGGACAGACAGACAGAAGTCAGATGATATATCTGAGTTGGACAGTTATATTTTAACCAATACGCGGTGGGGACCTCTAATGTCTGGAAGGGAGCCATTAACAGAGAAATTAGGCATTGACTTACTTCTACTACATAGCAGCTACTGTTATTCTTAAATCATAGACCAAATCAGGGGACTAGGTGATGGAAGGAACTAGGGAAGAGGGAAGGCACATGGTGGTGAAGAACGGTATGAAATAGAAGTTAGAAAGGAGAGCACACTGAGAGTGTGGGATTTAGAGAAAAGAAGAGAATCACAGCGTTCAACATTGATTTTTAATTTGAATACTATCTTTTCCAGAGATTGGAAATCTCAGTTTCTAATTGGTGAACAATTTGTTCAGCAAGCTTTTATTGATCATTTGATATGTGCTCTGAGTTTCTCAATGTATCAAGATTTAATATAATCAGATTGATCATACAATAGTAGGAATCATAAGCGAAGGATATGGAAAAGTGGAAGTCTCTGATGCAAAGTCAGGCAGTTGCTTTGCTTGGAAGACAATCTTATTCACTCATTTGAAAAAATACTTTGTATGATCATCAAAAGAAACTGTGGGCAAGGCTCTGAACATTCTGGAGTGTACAGAATTCAGTCACATCTTCCCTCAAAGAGCTCACATCCAATGGAAGTAAGACAAATATTATGTGTCAAACTTGATATGATTCTGAAGATCCTTTATATCTGCTACACAAGAGTTGTGGCTTCATTCATTGATTGATCCCTAACAAAATGCATCGATCACCCAATCCATGCCAACTCTCACCAACATGGCTGCTCCAGAATATTATCCCTTTACAGAATTTTTTAAAATACAAAGCAAGCTGTTCAGACAGCATGCTGGACAGGCTTACTCTATATTCTCCTTCATCACAACTTTATTATAACCACCCCTCCTTTTATGAGGAAACATAGGCCCATAAAGTGTATGTAATTTGCCCAACTTCAACTAACTATTAAGCAGCAGAAACAAAATGGGACTTTACCTTTGATTCTAAAGCCTGTTCTTTCCTAATTTCTGGATCTTTACTTAGTAAGAAAAATATTTTATCTCAGGAAAATGGGACATGTTTTGATGCAAATTTAAAACAGTAGGTTTGAAGGTAGATACAGATGTACAGAAGTATAAAGATATACAAAACATATAGTTAAGTGGAAAAAATCACATTGGAGGTCATAACATAAAAATTTAATAAATAATAAACCCCAAGCCAAAAACAAACGATAAGATCAAAGGGATTTAAAGGTTATACACAAAACTGGTAACAAAGTTTGCTTCTCAGAGAGCAGTGGATTAAGAAGTGGGAAGAAAAACTCTCACCCTCTAGTTAAAACTGTTTGCAAGAATGAATCCATGTGTTACATATGTAATTAAATGACATAATTACACATTTAAGTAAACTCCTTTTGTTTTCATTAAAATGACTGGGTGATAAGGAGAGCAGTGTGGTTTCATGCATGTGACAGGGTTTAGAGGCACTTTCCTTCAGCCTATGCAGAAGCACACTTTCTCTGGAGTTTTACTAGATCAAGAGATTAACCATCAAATAACAGAACTGATGGTGGTAACCAACAAGTAACAGAATTTATGGCAGCAGAATGTTTCATACCACCAAGGCTGTCTGAGATGCTACTGTAGACAAATTCAGACCAAAGATTCTGGGTCGTTACAGGATCCCCTTAGAGCAGAGCACAGATGCCAGCTGTAATATAGTTGCCAGTTGTTCAAAGGTCAGGATTCTTGCTTTTAGTCCTTATGCTTAGACCTTTCAGAGAAGCAGTATCAATCAAAAGGCTCTTGTTTCCTCCACAAGGTAAGCACAGACTCTTACCTTTCCCAGTGTTTGCCAAGCACTCCTTCTGACTGTTAGTTTTCAGATGTTTTTATATACCCCTTGAGATGTCTGATGTGCTGTTTCCATGGCTACTCTTTCTGAAGAGTTCTTTGGCAACTGTACAACCTGCCTGACTCAAAAGATTTTTTTCAGATTTTTCAGTAGAACAGGCCATCTTTGTGAAGGGGCTGTGATTGCCAGTGAACTGAATGCATCATATGTTCTGGGTTTGATACTTGTGCTAATATCAGCTTTCTTCTCAAAGCTTTTCCCAAAACATTTACTTTTGGGTCAAAAAAAACTCCTGCATGATTACAGAAAGCATATCTCATGATATGGAAGGAAAAACTATAACTCAGTGTCACTGAGTATGTCCAGCTGAGAAACCATAAAGCAGAACTAGCTCTTGAGTCCTACTTTGGCCTCTATATTGTGGTACCCGTGTGTGAGTCATTGTGGGTGGTGTCTGCCTATGCTGAGTCATCAATCATTACATCACCACAAAGCTGACAGATACACTATCACAACCCACCTTGCTATGGACAGAATGTTTGTGTTTCCCCAACATTCGTATGTTGAAACCTTAATCCCCAATGTGATGGTATTTCAAGATGAGGACTTTGGGAGGTGATTAGGTCGTGAGGTTAACTCTCACGTGGGAGATGAGAGAGCCTGCTTCCCCTCTTTCTCTCTGCCATGTAAGGATACAGCAAAAAAGGATCTACCTGCAAACTTGGAACTCAATTAGCCAGGATCTTGATGTTGGACTTCCCAGCTTTCAGAACTATGAGGAAAACATTTCTATTGTTTAAACCATCTAGTCTATCATATTTTTGTTACAGCAGCCTCAAATAAGACACATCCAGAACAACAGGTTTCTGACTTAAGAGTTAATAAGAAAGCAGTGGAAAAAATTATCTCTAACACCACACCACAGAAACTTAATTCCCCATTAGATATCTTTCTTTTTCTCTCCAAAAGGTCCTCCTCAGAACCAGATTTCTCATTCTTTTGTCCTTGAATTTTACATGGAGACATCAGACTCAAGTAAACAGCAGTATTATCGTCTTTAAATTCAAATCACTCTCTGCAACTGGACAGGCTAAAATGATAAGCCAGGAAAAGTTCTGAGTTTTTCCACCTCCCCTTTCACTGATAATATCTGGAGAATACATAAACAATTAGCCAGAAACCATTCAAAGAAGGAGGGGAAAAAAGCAAGATGAATAATAAACCAGTAGAAATTTAGCCCCTAAAAACCAGCATCATGAGCAAGGTAATTTACAAAAATCTTCCAGGGCATGCTAATTTCTTACATGTGTGTGTATATACATATATATATTCCATATATATGCACACACTTTATATATATATTTATGTTCATGATCAAATATACTTGGGAAACTTGAACATTACAGTTCTTACTTTAAAATATATAACAAAAGTTTTCATAATGTCAAAAAAAAAAACATTTAACTTGTTTAATCCAGGATATCCCAAACTTATGTTGAGCACAGAATTTGTCTTTCTTCCTTTCACTCCCATCATTATCCTGCAGAGCATCCTTTGGCTATAAAGGAGAGCAAGTCAAGGATGGTGTCCTACAGTTCTGCAGACCACACTAACCATGAAGACCCCGTGAGCTGCCTCAGCTTTGAGAGGCTGTCATTTCGTTTTAAAATGAATATTTCAATCACAGTCTTCTGTACAGTTATCTTCCAATCAAAATTTAGCCTCCTAATGAGTGCTCACATTCACACACTTTCTAAAACATCCAGAATTACTAAGACCAAGCAGTGTGGGGGAGAAGGCATGGCTCTGGGGCTCAGGAAATCAGGAGACCAGGCCTGATGCAATAGGTCATCTTGGGAATTTGGACATGTGAACACTGAGGACGTGAAAACAATGTTTAAGCATAATTGCTACAAATAAGTATAAATAAGATGAAAGTTTACACTAAGTTAAACTAAATAATGGATAGTCATTGACTATCAAGATCATTTCTAAGAAGACAATATACTGAGACATGGATTGCTAGATATGTTTAAATTTACCTACTTTTGGCTTCTTAAATTTTTATAGAGAGAAGAAGATATTTAGGTCTATTAATAAATATGCCTTTTGCCACATTAAAAAGTTGTATTATGAAAAACATGCCTCTAAAAATTATAAATTTTAATTACATATTTATAAATTTGCTAATGTACTCAGGATGCGAATATATGGCAGTTCACAGTTGCCTGCTTCCTAGGTTTTGCTGGAAAGTAAGTTACTAATAGTAAAAATTTATAATCAATATGTAGAAATAGAACTGTTAGAAACACTAAGAGTGAAAGGACACAACTTTGTATGCAAAATATGAGAAGAAAATGGGATTTATTTTTATATGAAGAACATGCAAAGAATATAGGATGTGTTTTTGTTAAGGAAAAAGAGTAATGCCTAAAACAAAATGACTGGTTATTCCAGAATAAAATGAAAAAGAATAAGAAAAAACTTAAATGGATATAGAAACTTTTCAGAAGTTTTGTGGAAAACAAATTATGTTGTGAGATCAAAGGAGGCTAAATTAAGTAGATTTATAAGGTTTTTCTTAAATGATTCAATAATGTACTAATACAAACTAGAGTTTAATGTTCTCTCTGTTAAAGCCACAAAGTTTTGTAGATTTTTGGTCTACTATATAAGCATTTGCAAAAGGTTTTTCTTATCTTTAATCTGCCTAGAAAACAAAGATTCTGTGTCTTGGAAAATATTTCCTATGTTCCACATAGTCTTTATCAGGTCTTTGATTACATAGAAAAACTGACTCTTTTCAATATTTAATGAGCTAAGTTTTTTCTTTTAACCACGTAACTTTCTTTATTTGTGATGAAAATCTTTTTACTATCACTTTAGTTAAATGTATAACTGTATAAATACAGTTTAACAGTGACTTATTCTCTTATTTGATGAAATGTTTTAAGCCTTTTGACATTTTGGACAAACTTCCTCAAATCAAATTCTGAATGAAGTCTTTTTGACCTCTAACAAACGTTGAGATTTTCCAGAGTGTTTCTGGAAGATCTCAAAAGATTTGTTTTCTCTCCTTATAAAAGAGAAATGTTGATTTACCTAGGTTCATTTGATGTTACATTGCACAAAAGACACAGTCCAATATAAAAATGTTTAACCTCCTTAGATTATACTTCCATGTGTATATCTTATTAATATATTAATTCAGTAATTGTATAAAATTTCTGAATTTCTGATATGGCCTGGTATAATGTTATCAGTCATAATTCCAACCATTATCTTAAAATACTGTGTATCACAAATGTAACCAAACTGACTCATCAAATGCATCTTTTTTTTGTGGGTGTGAACTATCAGATCTTTAACCATGGATATTTTTGTCTTTAGTCATTCATAGTTATTATTTTATTCTCAATTCTTCTCTGAAAGCTTTTACAATCAACTACAAGCCAATATGTGTCATCAAAGATATTCATGGAAAAGACCCTGAAAAGTATTGTAGAATACAGACAGGTTTCTGATAACTTTAAGATCATACCACTGAACTAGGGAAGAATTTCTAAACCTAATGATTCATAAAGCTGCTAACCCAAGATACCCAAGATGAAGCAAACAAGAATTCCAGAAGACTGAATGTGCAGGTGAAGATAATTATAATTTTCATGATTTCATTTAAAACATTGCTGGCTCTGTAATGTTTTGTTTTCCACATTTAAAGGACCCTTTTCTCTCCTCTTTTAAGCTATTTATAAATTACAGCAATATGGTAATACATACTTTTGTAAATAGAAGTTGAAACATTTGTTATTCTCCCTCCTGTATCACTCTAGAATTCAGAAACTCTTATTAAATATTCTTATTTTTCATGACAATATATGCACTTATGTAAGTTCAATAAGAATCTGTTCTCCTTATGTAACAGAACACAATTAGACAAGTCCTTAGCGTGGCTTCTTAGCCTACAGACACTTTAAAGGTCTGAGATTCCTTATCATCAAACAATTTTAAAGAACTAAGGCTGACTTTATGAAGCCAATATAGTCCCTTAGATATGACCCAAGCTTTGACCAAAATGTCATTTTTAATATGCATAGAATCACTATTTTTACATTTATGTAAATAACAAGCCAAGTTTAATAAGATTAGACTTACTTTATAAATAAATTTATTTCACAGTAAATATGATAAAAATGTGACTATAAAAAAATGTATCTCAGTAGATAACTATAGTGTACCAATGATCAGATTCTAGTCCTGTTTTACCTTTGAGATTTTCTTATCTACTTCTAAACTTCAGATAAACCACTACAACAGATTATATGTGGACAGCCCTCATGCCTGGTGCTAAACAGGCCACTTGAGAGAGTGCCCAGAACACCCAATAACACCCAGTACAAACTGCAAATAAGGAAAATACGTAAGACTGAAACTGTCACCCTCACTCCACCATCTAAAGATGCTTCAAAATCAAATCTAGAAATTTTCTCAACTGGCTGCTCCCCAGACTCAGAAACTGAGTTAATAATTTAAACTTTAACTTTCGTTAATCTTTTAACCTTTTTAAAAACTAACCTTTTTTTTTCCTGTTTGTTTCCATAGAAATGCCTCTCATTCAATTGCCTGATTGCTCACATCATCCAGAGGCCTAATTTAGGTAGAAGCTCACCTGCAATGCCACCTAAATTTAAACATCCTTATGTTCACCTTGTCCTAACTAATCACGAGGATATGCATTATGTTGTGCCTATGTAAATAACTCAGAAAAAAAACTGAAACCTGAATATGCACACATTATCCAAAAAAAGTGGTGAAACCTGTATCTTACTACTTCCATTTGATTTATTTAATTGGTTAAATCTTGTCTCCTGGGAATCTCTGTTTTGGGGAATTTTTCAGTCCTTGGCTATTATTCCCCTTATAGTCATCCTGTTAACTGCTAGTGCATTGTATCCTCTCATGGGCATTTCAAAAGGCCTTTCAGCAGCCACTCACACATCAGACAATATCCATCAAGATTAGACACCCGGCAGCACTCAATGATCTGATCGCCCACATCTATGATGACACACAACTGTTGGTAACAGAACTGCATGACCCTCCATCCTGACTACTCAAGTGATGGAAACAGCAAATATGTGATCTTTAAGCCTGGCTCCCTTAAGAGTGGCAACGGAGAGTAACACTCTACTAGTTGGTCACGCTCTCAGCTTGCTGAGAGAATGAACAAAACGGGAAAATCATTAAAATTAAATACAAAGTGGAAACCAGACCTGAGAATTCCCTGAGCAGAAAAAAGGCAAGTTAGTAAAACTAAGTCTTATTTCATGAACATAAGCAGCACTTAGGTTATTTTGTGTAAATGCTATTTCTTATAAATGTCTCTGATGATTATAAAAGAAACAAGCCATCTGCCTAAAAAATGGTATGAGAGGATCACTTTTAACCAATTCCCTGCCATCTGGAAACTCTCACTATCTATAGTGAGATAACTAATCATTGTAAAAAGTTAACGGCCTCCTCATTTTCACTTTATAAACCATCCTGTAACACCATGTTCCTGAGCTTTATATGAGTTTGAATTTGAAAGCTCCCAGTTTGCAAACTGTTCTTAGATGCACAATAAACTCTTACTAAATACTACTTATTAATTTGGTGGTTTAATTGTGCTTTCTCGATTTTTGCCAGCACCCAGTTCCAGAAAAAAATCTCTGCACTAAAGAATTGGGGAGCACAAAACCTAAAGGAATCAGATATCCAAGTACAGGAGGCTCAGAGGGTCCCAAAAAGGAAGAACCCAAACAGACCCACATCAAGATATAACATAATCAAGATGGCCAGAGTCAAGGATAAAGAAATGATCCTAAAGGCAGCAAGAGAAAAACAAAGAGTGAGTAACAAGGGAACCCACATAAGGCTCTCAGCTGATTTCTCTACACAAACACTACAGGCCAGAAGGGAGTGGCAAGATATATTCAAAGTCCTGAATGAAAAAAAGATGCAGCCGAGGATACTCTATCCAGCAAGGCTATCCTTTAGAATAGAAGGAGAGAGAAAGAACTTCACAGACAAGCAAAATCTAAAAGAGTTTAGCAACACTAAACCCATGCTAAAAGAAATATTGACAGGTCTACTCTAAATAGAAAAGAAGCAGGATGCTACAAAAATGAGAAACTCATAACTGGAAAGGAGATAACTGAATTACAAAAAGAATAAACACAAAATTGTAAAAGAAGACATCTAAATCATTAAGAGTGGGAGAGGGAAGCAAGGAAAGCCACTGTGGAAAACAGTATGGAGATTCCTCAAAAGACTAGGAATAGACTTACCATATGACCCAGGAATCCCGCACCTGGGCATATATCTAGAAGGAACCCTACTTCAAAATGACACCTGCACCCCAATGTTCATGGCAGCACTGTTTACAACAGCCAAGACATGGAAACAGCCTAGATGTCTGTCAATGGATGACTGGATGAAGAAGAAGTGGTATGTTTATACGATGGAATGCTTTTCAGCCACAAAAACTGACAATATTGCGCCATTTGCAGCAACATGGATGTTCCAGGAGAGTGTTGTTCTGGGTGGGGTAGGCCAGAAAGAGAAAGAAAGATACTGTGTGAGATTGCTCATGTGAGGAATCTAAAAAAAAAAAAAGAAGAATATATACATATATATATATATGGCAGAAGCAGACTCATAGAATACAGGCTTGTGGTTGCCAAGGGGGTGGGGATGGGAAGGGACAGACCGGGATTTTAAAATGCAGAATAGATAAACAAGAGTATACTGTATAGCACAGGCAAATATATACAAGATCTTGTGATATCTTACAGTGAAAAAAAAATGTGACAATGAATAAATATATATGTTCATGTATAACTGAAAAATTGTGCTCTACACCAGAATTTGACACAACATTGTAAAATGACTATTACTCAATAAGAACAAAATGTAAAATCAAAAAAAAATACAATGTTGCTTGATAATAAAAAAAAAAGAATTGGGGAGCACAAACTTCTGTGGACAACTTGACTTCTTTGCATAGATGATAATAATAGTATGTGTTAGTTTCCTATTGCTGCTGTAACAAATTACTATAAATTTGGTGCATTAAAATGACACAAATTTATTATCCTACAGTTCTGGAAGATAGGAGTCCAAAATGAGTCTCACTAGGCTAACATCAAGGTGTTGGCAAGGCTCCATTTCTTTCTGGTGGCTCTAGGAGATGGTCCACTTTCTCACCTTTCCCAGCATCCAGAGGCTGCTGGCAAGCCTTAGTTTGTGGCTCTCTCCCATCTTTAAAGCTGGCAGTGTTGGATCAAGTCCTCCTCTTCACTGCCATCCCTCTGGTTTTCTCTTTTCTGGCTCCCTCTCCCAGTTAGAAGGACCCTTGTGATTATACTGGCTCATCTGAATAACCCAGGATAATCTCCCTCTTCTTAAGGTCAGCTGATTAGCAGCCTTAATATATCTGCAACCTTAACCCCTCTTGGCATTATAACCTATCTATTCACAGGTTTCTATGATCAGGACACATATTTTTAGGGGGTCACCCTTATTCTGCCTACAACATAGTAACAAAAAGATTAGTCACAATGACATTTATTAAGTACTCTCTGTATACAAGAACCATTATGTAGAATAATTTATTTAATCCTTACAATAGCCCAATCAGGTAGATATTTTTTAATCACCATTTTACAAATGAGAGCACTGAGTGAGATAGATAGATGTTCAACAACCTTGTGTTTAAAGACACAGGGCCAATGAAGGGAGAAAATCGATTCAAATCCAGTTCTATCTGAGTCTAAAACTCCTGTGTTATCCCAAAACCTCTACCTCTTTACCATCAGATCTTGTATTTCTTATTTTTCTGCAGATGTCCTTGCCTCTTCCCTTTTTGACAAGAGTGAAGCCACATAACCCTCTCCTTTTAAAACACTTTTACATTTTTAAGTGGTTAAAAAAATCAAAAGAAGAGTAATATTTTGTGAAAAGCAAAAATTATAGGAAATTCAAGTTTCAGTGTCCATAAATATTTATTGGAAAACAGTATACTTATTTATTTACATATTGTCTATGGTTGCTTTCTTCCTACAACCGCAGAGTTAAGTCAATGGGACACAGAATATAATGCCCACAATCTGGTCTTTTCCAAAAGAAGATGACCCCTGCTTTTCACCAAACTGCCAGTATCCAACTTCCCATCAGTGGCATAGCCCAGACAGACTACAATGGGCTGAGGAAGTGGCATTCTTCTCAGAAGAGACCAATGTTTCACTCAAACCCCTGTCTTGTGTATATTCAAGGCAGATAAAATTTTTCTGAAGATGGAAATCGTATTCAGTACCATCCTTGTAACCTTCCTCTGGTCTGTGAACAGGGAATGATCTAGACTTTATCCTTAGGGAGAACTATCTACTCCAGTCAAGCCGTGTGTGCAGGATCTTTTATTTATAATACCATTAACTCTTCAAAACAGCTTTGAGAAATATGAATATATCTATTTTGCAGATAAAGCCATTGAGACACAGAATTTAACCCAATCCCAACTAAGTGGTTGGAAGCTAGTTTTTCTTCCCCCTCAAAACAAAGACCATGGTCTTTTCTCTACACGATACTCCCACATCAGCTACCCCCTGAATTCTAGAATAAAAAAGAAGAGTGAACCAAAAATTTTTTAATTATGTTTTTTCATTGTTTCCACCTGTGTCTCTAAAAAAAGTTTAATAGGAACTCTTTTGCGTGAGAATCATTTACAATCAAGTGAGGAATCGTGTATCGCACTATGAAACAGAGCCAAAGGAAGATAAAAACGTGCTGTTTTTCGCCACCAAAATGGGACGAGTCGGGGCTGCAGCATACTCCCTGATGGTTGCAGTGAAGGAGGGTTCTTCACAACTGCAAATTAAATCTGAAGTACTTTGCCAATTGACTCCCAATCGATTATTCCAAGTGTTTGTGCTGCAGAGAATGTGATTTCTCCCAGGGACTCTGAAGAGTGGCGCTTAATTATTCATCATGAAATTTAATTTCAGAGCTTGTAATCATGTAACTGCTTAAAATGGAATCTGTCACTGAAACACATCGGGAGGAAACAGAGGATTCTTTAACATCTCATCTCACTTCAAGATCAGTTTAAAATTGTATGTGTTTCATGATTTCAAGACAGCAATCACGTTAAGGGCCATGTAAGCTAAACTCCCACACGTTTTCTGCTAATTTGGTTGATTTAGGTCATGTTGTATCATGAATGGGAAAGAATATTACAGACTATGGGATACAGATACAAGCTTTTGCTTTCCTCCCAAAGGTCCAGCTCCACAGAAATGCAATTAATATACTCTGAGTCACCCCTTGAGATGCTCAGAAATATACTAGCCGACAGATTGAGGCTAAGGTAATGGATGAGGAAAGACATTAACTATATCAAATGTAAGGATGAAGAGATTCAAATTAGTTTTAATCTTAGTTAAACAGAGGCAACAATGTGCTTTTGAACTTGACAATATCAAAGATTACCGAAGAATACTTTCATCAGAAAACTCTGGTCCTGAATTTAGCCATAACCAGATACAGAGTGAAGCTTCCTACAAAGATGTCTCATAATGCCCTGCCTGGACATAGATGACCAAGACAGAAAACCATCTCCCCATCATGCTAATGAAAATGAAGTTAAGTGAAGTTGTAGTAGAGGCATTTTTTTTTTTGTCACCACTAAAACATAAATAAAACACTAGTTATCTCTAGGAGCAATGAAATAACTACCATTAAAAACTCTGAAAATTGTCTAAATAACCAATTGGAAAAGCTAAAAATATCTAATTTTAGGTGACATTATGGTTTTCCATTATCTGAGGTGATACAGTTCAATGAAGAACATAGTTTTGGGGGTGGGGCGGGAAGCATGAGCAAACCAACTCACACTTGAGTTTAGATCAGATGCACAGGTCTTGTTTACGTGGCCGGTGATGCCCTGCGTGATCTGGAATCCTGACATCTCCACTCTTGTCTCATGTGACTCTGCCCTCACCTTGCTGGCTTCTCTTTAATGCTTCAAAGCTATTATTTGCCCCTTTGTCCCCACTTTTAAGCCTTTTCGTATACTGTTCTGTTGCCAGCACCTGAAAAGTCCCACCCCTCTGCTTCAGAAGGCCGGCTTCTCTCTTCTGGGTCCCAGTGTAAATGTCAACCTTCTAGCAAGGTCATCCCTTTAGCTCATCTAAATGGTACTCTTCCAGCCCTTCACCCACTTTTCTCCATCACTGCATTTTGTTAATGTCCTTGCATTTATAACAATTTATAAGTAATATGTCTATGTGTCCGATAACTTGTATAGTACCTTTTATCTCAAATTTGATTGTAAGTTCCAGAAATGTTTTGGCATCGAATTTTATGTATCAGTGTCTACCCAGTGCCTGATAAACAAGAAGTGTGTAATGACAATTTGTTTAAGAAATTAATGAGCTCAATGTCTCTTCCCAATCTCTAAGCCATTCCATTCACAGACATTTATGGGTAATTGGCTAAATTCACACCTTTAGAAGCAGTTCTAAAACTTGTAATCACATTCTGAATGATATAATGAAAAGGTAATATAATTTAATACTCCAGAGTTTATTAAGCCCAACTCATAGATGCTCTATTTCATTCTAATAGTTAAGTGAGATATGCAAGTTGGGTTGTTTTTTTCTTTGTTTGTTTGTTTGAGAATAGTAAAGGAGTTTATTAGGTTAAGCTGCCATGGACAATAGCGAGCCACACAGAAAAGAGGTGCCTGTGTGAGCCGAGAGACAGAAGTTTTAAGACATAATCTCTATCAACAAAAAGCTTATAATTTTACTGGAGCAACACCTACACTTTACAGGTACTAGATAATCAGCTAATTATTCAAGATAATTAAGTCACATGCTGAAATAGTGAAACTGAAAGTGATGGTCAAAGGGTTTAAAAGAATTGAGATAGATAGTATATTAATCTGGGTAAGTATAGGAGGAAAGAAGAAGTCCAGAAAGAACATTTTGGATGGGAATACAAGCACAAGACATAACAGGAAAGAATAACATGCCTGTAGCAAAAAAGGAGCACAATTAGCAAGAATACCTCTTGGAGAGCAGTTTATGTGGGTTTGGGTTGATAGTGTAGCCTGCTGGAGGGACATTAATGCTAGACTGTCTCAATGTGAGTTTTTGGTCAGTTGTCATTCCTGATATAAGAAAGAAAGATGGTGAGAAAAAACTCAGGTTCCACAATCATCTAGCAGGACATATTGGAGGACAAAATCTTCTCTGTAACAAGACAAATAATGAGATAATTGAAGCAATGCATAAGAAAGGAAGATGAAAAAAGGAAACAAAATTATATTGGAAGTTATCAGTAATTCCTTTTCCCTGACAAAAGGAGGTTTAGCATGTTGGAATAAAACATGAAAAATTTTAAGAAATTTAACAAACTGAAGTTGTCATTTTGCTTAATCACAAGAGCAAACTTAAACAATAAGAAACGATTTTAAAGGAAAGTTGATTCAATTTCAACAACCAATAATAGCACATTGACTTAACTTTTGACAGGCAATCCTCACATATTCTCACACTACTGAAGTTTTAATCAGCTAGAATGAACTTCTAATTAGTTGACATTAAAATTAAAATAAATGAGCAAGGAGTTTAGGTTAAAATTTCCTCGACCCAGAATGCTTTAGCTTTATTTTACAAAATGGGCTTAAAATTTTTTGCCCTGTGAATAATAGGTTTCTTAGCTTGACATTATTCTCAGATGTCATCTCATACCTCTTTAACTTATACCAAATTCAAAAACTCTTTGAGAAGCTGAGCCATAGGCCTTTTTAATGGAGACAAGCTATGAGGGAACACAGTGTTCTTTTGAAAAATTAGAGCAGGACTCTTTGAACCTTTTTTTCCCCCCTTCATCTTGGCTGGTTTTATAAGTTTTGATTCTATTTCAATCTTTTAGCATGTAAAAGTTATTTGCATAAAGTCATCTTCAAGAAAAAATTGCTCTTGGGTCTTAGAAAAAAGCCTGCTGCATCATCTTAAAGCATCTTAAAAGTCACGGGAAAGAACCAGAAGCCCAGAAAATGGTACTGACTCTTTTCAGCAAAATCTCTTTTAACATCTATGCACTATAGACATTTAAGGGTTTGCTTTTTACAATAGATCACAATGTCAGTAAAGCATGTTTTGCATACTCCTTTCAAAAATAATATACTACTTTTTTTTAAAAATAAAATGTATTGGCTTTCCCTCTTATGACAAAGGCAATTCCAGTCTACTGAAGCACCTTTGGAAAATGCAGAAAAACATAAAGAAGAAAATTATTTGTGATCTCATCACCTAACTTAACTACTTGGTCTGACTATATAAATTAGAATCACACCACACATTCTACTATATAACTGAATTTTTTCACTTGATAATATACAATAAACATTTGCCAAACTTTTAAATATACTTCTCAAACATTTTTAATGGCTGTTTACTGCTAGTTGAACCATACCTTACTTTACTAATCACCTATTGTTAGAAGCTTTGTGATTTTTTTCTATCATACATGATATTGCAAGTAACATCTTTGTGCAAGAAAAAATTGCGCCTTTCTTTCTTTAGGGTGAATTTCTAGGATTGAAATTGCAGAGTCAAAGGTACTGATATTGTATTGGCTTTTAGTGTATTTTGCCAACTCGCCTTTCTGTTATCCATAAAAGTACAGTTGCAGGTTCACGTATTATCTGTAGCCACTCATTTGCGACCGTGTCACACGGCACGGGAGTTTCCATTTGCTTTGCAATTTTGTCCTTTGAGCTGGTCATAAATGCAGATTACATTCTGCTGGGGTCCTGCACACACTCTGGGGTCGGAATGCATGCTATAGTTCAGTTTATTGGTTGCCTCTACTGGGCAAAGTCAGTGGGATCATGATGCTATGTGATATTGAAAAGGTTGTCAAGGCCAGATTATCTAGGAACTATGGGTCATATTTAAGAACCAGGCAGTCACTGTAGAATTGTGTGCTTGTGTGTTTATTAAAGGTCTCTTTCATTTAGATGTGAGAGATTGTGCAAATGTGTTACTAGCCAGTATGCACCAACATGCATCACTCAGTTTGCAAAAGTGAAACCATACTGATTGTTAAAACACTGACATAGTTTCATTTTTATTAAAAGTAGCTGCTACCCTGTGCCCAAATGTCTTCCTGCCATTTGGGCAGTCCTGACTCTATGCCAGAATCAAGACACTGAAGAGTACCTGGTACACCAGTGGGCTTCTAGAATGCTATTCTAGCACCAAGCCAGCATCTACTCTTACCACTTGATGCCTGTCTAGTAGAAACTGTAAGTATTTTTTAGACTAACTCCTTCCCAGGGGGATAATTTTTAAGAGAATTTTCATAGTAGTTGGGGGAAGAAGTAATTTGTCCCACTTTGGCTAGGGTACAAGGAAAAGAAATAGAAAAAGTTGAGAGTGATTTAGGAGTTAAAATCAAAGTGATGAATTGGATGTGAGGTTGAAGGTGGATACTTTGAAATGTTAGCCACAGAAGGCTTCTCAATCACTGACGTGTAAGCTGAGCTCTGAATGAAAATGCATGATGAGAAAGAATATTTCTGGCAAAGGAAGAACAGTTATAAAGGTTGTAAGGCAGGAAAGAGCTTGACGCATTTGCAGATATCAAAGGAGAAAAAGACCAGGCTGTGGAGCAGATAGAGGGGAGAGAAGAAGAAAAGATTAGCATGATAGGAGATAAGTACATTCCAGTGGTGGCAAGAATGATTTTTCTCTGATAGGAAGGACACCTCTACATGGCAGAGGGTTGGTCCAAGAGCATACAGGTCAGGAGATTTGGAATCAGACACTGAATGAACCCCAATGGCTCCTACATTTTTCTGTGAAGTAGGAAGTGAGATAATCTGCTCAGACCAAAAGAGGTCAAGCGTTTCCCAAGAAATGGAGAAGATCTGAAATGCCATTTCAGAGAATAGGAAAACATATTCACCAGAAAGATAGAACAGAATTTCTAATCTTTAAATGAGCCAGAGACTCTCCCAGTAATTTCATGGGTCCAATGACATGGGTGTTCCCCATAATGAGGAACATAATTCCTAAAGAAAGTATCTGCTTTAAAAGTCATTCAAATAAATTATATAACAATGCCCTTTGCTCTCTACCTTGTGACACAAATAATGGTGGGGTTTGCTGATTAATTAGTGACTGTAACAGTTGGTTCTAATAGGACAGTTTGTCAATTCAACCCAACTTGATTTTCTTTCATTTGCCTGTGTTATGTTCACATGTGCACATTTTGCACTCTTGCATATTGAGGGATCCTTCTTTCCCTGTCTTCACTTATGAATCAAGAGTTAACCAATGAAAAAAATTATCCAATCACAATCTTTTCTAGAGATATCACTTCATTGTTTTCCCTTCCCTTTGTTTTGTTGTACCTTTGCATAGTTTCGGCTGGTTTATATTTTCTATTTACTCATTATTGAATGAGGAAAAAAGGCTTAAGTGATTGTAGCTCTATCCTTTTTCTCCCTATTTTTCTACTGAACATCTGACTCAGATATGCTGCCCATTTGATGAAATTTGTAACCCACATGTGCTACATGAGCCTGAAAGTACATTAGGAAGATTCTTCTTCTGGTTAATTAATTAATTAGTTAATTAATGCAATGCTGGCGTCAGTCAGAAAACTAGGCAACTATTCCTCTATTATGAGGGTGCTTTTCTTTAAAGACAGAGAACAGAATTTTATCTCCCGTTCTACATTAAGAGATTGCAAATGCTGGCCATCATCATGACAGGACAGAAAGCTGGGGTGAGTGGAATAAAAAATGGGTTTGAGTAGGGCAGAGATGGAATAGCCACTTGTAGCAATTAGCACTTGATCTACTTTCTCTGGTCTTCCAGCTGTGCAGAACGTCGGAGAGCTAGACAAAGAACCCACATGTTAAGGCTTCACTGGGTGGAATCCTGATAGAAACTGGCATTTAAATTAGAATTGTACTCATTAGGTTCTACTCTTCTCTGAATTCAAGTATACAGGGCCAAAGAATTAATTCCAGGCTTCTGAAAGAGCCTCACGGATATAATCGTCTCACAGAATCATTTCTATTGACCTCCAAGAAACTGTGGTTATTAAATCTCAATGGTCCACTGGAGACATAACACATGGTCCCATACAAGGGTTATCTGTAGACTCAGCTATCTGGAATCTGAATGGTTCTCTGAGAACAAGTGTACTAATCTGATTTTATTTTTAAAAATATTATTAGACTAACAAACTATAAAGTTTCCAGATACATAGCTTATCACGATTTTTCTAAACAATGTTTCCCAAAATATTCATGTAGTCAAGGTAAAGAAAAGCAGCCTGGATCACTACCAAGATATTATTTTAGTCATATACACAGTCAGCTATAATATATATACGTGATGTGTGATAATTAATGGATCAGCCATTGTGCATTTATTCATTCAGCAAATATATACTTTCTGAATGCCTACTATGTGCAAAGTATCTTGCTAGGCGCTTGTTTTGTAGTAATAAAAAAAAGACACAAATTTCTGGGGAAAACTCCATAGCTCTCTTACCTTGGGTTCTTTCTGACAACAAAGACTGCTTGCTTGATGGTAACTTACTTTAGGAAAAGATCCTAGGAAACTAGAATGGGATAACAGAGAGGAGAGGAACAGAAAGGAGAAAAAGACAATTCAAGATGCATTATTGAGCTGTCATCGCTGTGGGCCCTACAAGGAACGTGCTGAAGCACATCAGAACTGTCTACCCCGGACATGGAAGTGCAGAATGTTAGCCACTGGCTCCCATCTCTCATTGGTCAAGGATGTCCAAAGGAGTGCTGGCTCCCGTGCACCTCCGATACGCTATACAGAGCATGGTTGGTGGGGCATGTTCAGTTCCCCATGTCAACCAACCAAACAGCCCAGGACAGAAAGTCAGGAATGTGCAGCACAAGGTCTTGTAAGGGTACCTCTGCATACAGCTGGTTGAAACAGCAATCACTGGGCTGGGGGGAGGCGGGCCAAAGGGATGTGTGACAGCCTTCATGGTCTACTGCTAATACTGCTTTGATGCACTCATCATAGACCCTTAAAACATACAGTGGGCTGCAATCTCTCCAAAAGACACTGTTAGAGGGTGTATAAAGTTCCTAGGGCTGCTATCGCAAAGTACGACAAACTGGGTGGCTTGAAAAAGACAGAAACTTATTCTCTCATAATTCTGGAGCCTAGGAGTCTGACATTCAGCTGTTGACAGGGCCTGCTCCCTCTGCAGCCTCTAGTAGGGATTATTCCTTGCCTCCTCTGGCTTCTGGATGAACCAGGTGTTCCTTGGTTTGTGGCAGCTTAACTCCAATCTCTGCCTCCATCTTTACACCCCATCTTCACTCTGCATTCTCTGCTCTGGGTGTCTCTGCCCCGTGTCCACATTTCCCTCTTCTTCTAAGGACACCATTCCTGTTGCATCAAGGACCCATACAACCCCAGCATGACCTCTTCTTAACTGACTACTTCTGCAACCACTCTATTTCCAAATAAGGCCACATGAAAGGAAAAAAAATATCAATTAGGAAGACATCATAAAAACTACAGTGCGAAGAATTCATGTCTTAACTAAGGAGCTGGTGGTGAGATGTGAAAGAAATTCACACCTCTGAGAAGGACTGGGCAGGAAGAGTAGAAACAGGAGACCCCAAAGAGGAGGCTGCTTTAGTGTAGGGGGGGGAAACTGAATGTGGCTTTAAATACACTGAGATAGAGGTGTTGAGGGTATTCCACCACAGACCTGCTACATGTCCATTGTTCAAGGTGTCTAATGTGCACCCTACCATTTTCCACGACAATTCACTCTGCTGGAACTCTTATATATACTTTGTATAAGTGAAGCCTCACAGAGTTAGCACTTCCTCCAGGCTGTGAAAGCATGAATGTCTATGATATTTTTTGAAGTGAGACAAGTAAATAATTTTCAGCGTGCTTTCTTTTCCTGTTCCTATTTCTCCTCCTCCTTCTCTCCCTCCTCATCCTGCTTCTATTAATACTTTCTTGTCTTGAATTAAGCTTCCAGTGTAGGTAGAAAATGTTCACTGCCCATAGATGATGCTTCATAAATGTTTTGGGGAAAAAGATCCTTACAAGTTACTCCTCCTCAACTCTGAAATCTGATTTGGAAATCACTTTCCAAGTCAAATTTTTGAACAAGGTTATTGCATGTTTAAATTTTTTTCCACCGGCAAATTTTAAAACATGAAATTTATCTCAGTAGAATCCCTCTATAATGATTAAGTTTCATACTCTAAAAGTTATATTTCATCTTACCTGCCTTAAGCAAAAATAAATGAAGCCAAATATGCTTTGCTTTGTCACAGTCCCACATGCGCAACTTTTAATTAAGCATAATTAAAATCAGCCTCTTCTGTCTTATTTTATATTCCCATCCCATATGCTATGTGTTCCTTGTAGGTATTAAAAAATGTGATTTTAATAAAAATCAACTTTTGTTCTTTTCTCATATGCTATGATCTTATAGCTTTTAAATCCATTATTATTACATTCAGGCTCTGGTGATTATTAAGTTTTCCGTACTTTTCTCACAGTAAAGATTAAGGTAAGATAAAGGAAATGACAATTCCTAACCTTGTCTAGCCTTGAAAAATAAGGCTCAGAATAAAACTGGTGACACTTGTGCTGGAATGACTCTGGATTCGAGCAAAAAATGGGCTTCTTCTCCCAGGAATTCAGAAGGGAGGATGAATTCACGTCAGGTGTGCCACCGGAACTCCCCTGAGACAGCCTAAGTTCTCCAGTCCCTTCCGGTCTAGAGGACCTCCTTCTAAATGAGCCCCAAACTGAGTTAGCCTCTAAGGAAAGGGGGAAAATCAAAGCAAACAGCTTTCATTTATAGTTTTTATTTTTTCTTGATGTTCGTGGACCCTGCATTTCAGTGTAATTAAGACTGGGTAACTCAATCTTTGAATTGCCCAGAATGGGTTACTAGAATGTCTCAGTGCTGATCTCTGACCCTCTTTGACCCTGGAGTGGTCCAGCTCCAACTGGGGCAGCTAAGATTTCCAGGCTGGTTACTTCTGCTACAAATAACCTCTATTTACCCATAGCGAGCCACACAAATATCACATGTACTACAAATATCTATGTACTCCAAGATACCAGAAGGATGGGAAGTGTAGGCTTAAATGACCATACAGGAATGAGGAAAGATGCCAGCTATACACAGATGTGTTATAAGCCCAGTATATTCTCAAGTAAAATAACATTGTTTATGTCAGTAGTTCTTAAACTTTGCTTCATATTAAATTCAACTGGGGAGATTTTAAAAATCTTGATACCCAGACTATACCTCAAACTAACTACAACAGAATTTCTGAGAGTGCCGCCTGGTTGAGAAATAGAGATTTATATGATTCTTAATAATAGGTCAATATGGGATGCTCTGAAACAATCTTGGTTTCAATTAGTCTTCTATAGGAAAGCAATCTATTAAAGGCATATCTAAATGTGCAAATTATGTGCTTCTAAATCTGACTCCATTTTTGTAGCTTAATACTACTTTTCATATCAAGAAGTTCACAAAACGGGAGCAAAAATAGCTCTAATTTATCTGCCAAAGTAACAGCCAATCCACCATAGCAGTAGATACAAAAGTCTTAGGTGACAAGTTTTTGGTTTTGATATGTGATGACTGGAAACATTTTTAACTTATTTTCTTTGTTAGTTACCTATTTCATGTATACAGCCTGTGAGTTTTGCTGTTAATCAGGAAGGAAAAAAAGAGGCATTGGTTGAGGTGAAATGAGTTGCCTGAGCTCACTCTGTGAGCACTTCTGTGTTTTGCTTTGGGAAAGTGTATCTATGGCAAGAAGCCTGGGTGATGACAGATTTAATTAAAAGAATTGATCATTTTTTTCTTAGACTGTGAACACCCGAACAGGATGCATCATTAAAAAACAAGCACCACCGAGTAATTATCTGGGAAGACTGAACTGCGGAAAACCAATTTGAAGAACTGACCCTGAAACTCTTAACTTTTCTTTAGTATAAACGTTTTTGCTAAAATACTCAGCCCTTTTCTCTAACAGTGTGTATCGCTCAACCTGTAGAATCAACTGAAGATTCTGTAACTGTTATTTCTGTAACTGTAACTGTTTCAATACTTTGTTTTAACCAAGTATTCTTAACTATTCCACCAACTGGCTTTAGTGAGGACATAAACCTACTGAATTTATTTAAACACTAGAGTTTTATGTTAATTTCCATAGTGATTTTGTGGCTCAGAGTTCATTATTTTTCATTAGTTTCTCATAGAATTATCTGAACCAAAAGTTTGAGGCATCAAACTTTACTGGTCCACAATTTATCGTATAAATTACTATTTAAGTCTTCAAAGGCTGAATTTGTCTGCATTTGTCTTTTATCTCACTTCCAAATTTAGTAATATTTAAAATTAATGTCATGAACATAGTGCATTATCAGGAAACAAAATAAAAATAGTAAAAGTTGGCTTGGGTCTTTTCTTTGGCTTGATTTTGGTGGAGAAATGCTCAGGAAGGGTCAGTAACTGTTCACTCTGGTAGGAGAATGATTAGCAAGTTCCCAGAACCCCCTTGTGTGGCTTTCTTCAAAAGGAAGATACAGCTGCAGATGCCAGTCTATGAAAATGAAGAAAAATATCCATGAACCCACTAAAGAAAAAAAGTAAGAAGGGTTTTGGAGGGCATTATGCTAAGTGAAATAATCAGATAGAGAAAGACAGATATATTACGATATAGTGGTATGTGGAATCAAAACATACAACAAACTAGTTAATATAACAAAAAAGCAGATTCACAGGTATAGAGAACAAACTAGTGCTTACAAGTTGGGGGTCAATACGGGGGCAGTGGAAGGTACAAACTATTGTGTGTAAGGTAGGCTCAGGAAAGTATTAGACAATATGGGGAATATAGCCAATATTTTGTAATAATTGTAAATAGAAACTAACCTTTAAAATTGTTAAACATTTTTTAAAAAAACAAAATTAAATAAGCTGTTTAAAAAAAGAAGTATGTCAAGACACTGGAAGATGAAAACCCAAAAATATGTGCAATGAATCCCCAAGCCAACCACTTCGGTTCTTTTTGACTTGCTGTTTTTATTCTTTTTTGTTGGTTACAGCTGTGTTCTTTCGACAGACGAGCCAATTACATAGTGTTAATTTTAATTTAACCTATGAATAATGGTGATTAACTCAGGTATGCTAATTAAGCACCCTTTGTATGAGTTCTAAGAGTGAAGAAAAGCCTTGGGTGTCTAACCATCAGCCATGTTTGTGAACCCTTGGCTTCATCCAGCAATGGTGACATTTCATTGGGTTTTATTTTCTAGTATCAGTTTTACACCATGTCCCTGTCTTTGTAAGGCTTTTCAGAAACATCAGTCGAGTTGGAGAAAAATGTCTTAACACACTGTCTTCTTCCTCCTTTTGAGGGAAAGGGGATGCGTGCATGACAAATAAGACTGGCTGCCCACAATACACCTGCCACAGCTCATTTATTTAAAGATGTATCATTCATCATTGTCAGAGACCCTGAGGACCAGAGAGCATCACCATCTATGTCTCATGATCACGGTGAGTTCTGTCCAGTGTTGAGACTAGTCACAGTGAAACTTAAGGCAAGAATAGGAAATAATTTTGTCTTAATTTTTCTTGAAATTGATTTTTTGGGGCTTAAAAAAGAGATTTCTGTATTGAGCTGAACTATATAGATCACAAATTATGCCTATGTTTAGAGGTTCCTGATGCTTTATAATTTTTTTGTTAAACCCCCTCCCCCAACACACTCAGAGCAACTTCTGCAGAAACTATACAAGAAATAATCAACACCTGTTATTGACTTGCTGTGTATGTGGGTATGTATTTTATAGTTTCAGGTTTTTTCCTCGTGATGTGAGCAATTTTCAAATATACAATACAATGCTAGGTATCTAAATTGACAAATTATCCATTTGCAAACACTTCAAAAATATGACCCTCAAATCACCAATGGATGTTGAATTATAATACAGGCTGGGGATAGGCAAACTAAAGTCATTCTTTGAATTTCTGTTCTCTATTCTTGGATATTATCTTTTTCTTCAAATTTTCTTTTGAATCTTGTTTTGGCAATGTATCTTAAATGTCTAAGAGTGCTTTCTGTTTTTATTTCCCTTTTCCTTAGTATCCTGTTCTACATTATGGTGCAGAATCTTTTTGAATCTGAGTATACATTTTGTTTCTTAAGGTTAAATAATTTTTCCTGGCTAAAAAAAATTATATATTTGTTTTTCCTATATTTCTGTTTTCTTATACTATTTGGTGAGGTCTGATCATTTATTTCTCTTTAGGAAAGGAGATGAGGATGCTGATTGAGATCTTTGCATAGATGGGCAGTTTATTACCTGTCAACCAACTTTGCTCTAGGGTTAATAGGTAAGATCCAACCATTATGGGATAAGCCCACAGAAAGTCAGAAAATCTAAGTGTACCTAACTCTGGGATGTTGGTAGCAAAATAGATTCTTTACTATTCCCCAGACAATATTTCTAGTTTACTAACAAAATAAAAAATAAAAATCAAAAATTATCAATATTTTGCCTGGGAGAGGGACATAATCTATGTTCACTGTGATTTGCCTCATAAGAGAAATTATCTGAAATTTATAAAAAGCAGAAAAGATCACTAAGTATCCTTTTAGTGCAGTCCTGGGATTTATATTTCATTGTGCTATTTCATAATTCTTGGAAGCAGAAGTTATTTTTTAGATTTTTGTTTAGTAGGGATACAAATAATTTCTGTCCAGTAAAACAGATAATCCTAGAGGTTACAATTTGTGTCCTGGATGGACGTTAGCCAGCTGGGTATCCAACCTAGCACTCCTCAACGCAATTTCTATTACATTGCCTCCCTATAACTTTATTTGTTCCCTCATTAATTGAGTTTAATACATTTGACATGTGTTCATTTTGTAGTTATATGAGAGTCATGCTGTTACCTTTTGGAATATTATATTTAATAGCTGTTAAAACCTAACCAGATAACCAGGAATAAGTCTATAGTCTGATAAAGTAAGATTTATTGACTCGCAGCAAGGGAGTTCACTCCAGAGGAATTCTCTTGGGCCAGAGGGAGGAAAGGGTCTTTTGTAAGGTTTGGTTTTCATTGAAAGACTCTTAAATCTAAGGGGAGTCGCATTCAGTTCAGGACTGACTGCTTTTTCTGAAGCAGTTTAGAAGAAGTGGGATCTGTGGCCAAAGTGGGGACATGCTGCTTCTATTGGTAAATCTACTCCTTTTTTTTTTTTAATTGAAGTACAGTCAGTTTACAATGTGTCAATTTCTGGTGGCAAATCTACTCTTTGACATCCTTCTATGGGAAAAGTTGAGCTTTCAAAGCAGATTCTAAATATATTTACCTAGTCGGATGCACAGATTGTTGCAAGCTTCCTCCAAAACCCAGTCACTATCAGACTAAGGGATATAAAAGAACATATTGGGGATCTAGGCTTCTCCAGAAGGAAAAATGGGGAGGAAGATTGGCTCATCATAACAATGCAGGAGAGTGTGCAACAGTTCTTACCTGAGACACGTAATGTTACCTACTGCTAAAATGACCTAATGAATATTAATCCACTACCAGTTAGATCAGTAATTCTTTCAACATTACAGTAAATAAAGGGTAGAGAGAGAAACAAGGATTTTCTTCTATATTCTCCCCATTGTGGAGAGAAAGGAAGCTCTCTTAGCTTATAGTAAAAGAAAGCAGAGCTAAGAAGAAAAGTGCGCCCCTATTCCCTGAAAACTCACAAAAGAAAATCAGATTATATGATTACATAAATGCAACCTACATTCTATTAAACATGACTTAATGTATAGTACAGATAGAGTCAGGTCAAAATCTTTTTTTAACCTTAAAACATGTGGAAGATTTCACAAAAGAAAGCATAGGGGTTATAAATAAATAACTAAATACCTAATGGAGTGAAATCAGTCAGACACTAGTCAACAATGTGCATATCCTAATGGTATGAATATTAAAAGCTCATCATTGTTGAACTAGCAAATGGCAGCCTAAAGTCACCTATGCAGGACCTGTAAGATAACTACTTCAACAGATAGTGATTAGGTTTGGACTCCAGCAGCCTGCAGCTGAGGCTGGGTCCAACGGTGACGGATGCTTACATACCACAGCATGACTCACAGAAGGTAAAAAGGAAAATGAATTATCTTGGCTCCTTGTCCTTGTTTTGGGAAAAAAAAAAAAAAGTGGAAAAAGCTCTCCACTTCCACTTGAGGTAAAATTGAACATGAAGCACCCAAAATCCTGTGATAAAAGCAGTATTTTAAAGAGGTTTAGCTTTGTGGATGTAGCTAAGATCGAATCCAAAATTACGCAGACTTTCTCAAGAGCCAATCAACTACTTAATTGCACTTTTTTGTCCATTGAATCAGTTCTGCGTCATACACCAATCTGATTATACACATACATTCACCAAGATACTCTTTTAGGTATAAAAGCAAGCAAAGGGCGAAATAACTGAACTCTCTTTATCTAACCTGTAATTACTGAGGTGGAGTAGCAACCAAGTATGCCATTCCTTTGTGCTGTCAACTAGAGAATGTCGCTCACCATCCAGCCCTACAGGGATGAGGTCACTCTCCACTGCAGTAGCTGACCTCCAACATACCCTGAAAGGAACTCAGGGCGGAGATCAGAAATAAGGCACTCTGTGCTCTGGGAAAACTGGCAGAACAGGCCTTCAAAGAGTTATTTTGCAGAAGAAATGTTTTATGAACCTTGATTCTTGCATCTTCCCACACTTAGAAAAGGATTTTCTTTTCTATATCTAATCCCTGTGACGAGCAGCAACCATCCACTGAGATGTGTATCTGGTTGCTTATACCCCCTTTGCCAAAGTCTCATGTATAGTGACCTCCCCTCCTTAACTCTCGGGAGCAGATCCTCAGAGGCATCTTAGAGGCTGTCTCCTGGGCTATAGTCCTCGATAAAAATGCAACTCACAGTTTTCACACTGTGCATTTTTATTTCAGATGACAGACAGTGCAAACCATTCATCCCATTCATCCTTTCTTAAGTGTGATTTATTGTATTTGTCCCTGGCAAGTTGACATTGAGGTACCACCCAACGTGCACACACCCCCTTCCCTGCCACCATCACTTTACTTAACTTGGATGTTGTCAAGTGGAAACAATTATTCATTGGATTTAAAAAAGATGTTATAATTTTTAAATTAAAAGCAATATCATGAACATACAAATACAAAGTGAACATGTATCAAAGATTATAACGTATCAGTTAATGAGGGAATCAGCAAAGGTGTTAAAAACTGGTTCAGAGGCGAAGCCAAAGCAAAAACACATATATTAGCAATAAAGTAACACTGAATTGGTGTGTTAATAGATTTAAAGCTGGCTTTTTCTCAGGAGTTAGGGGAATCAGTACATCTCTACTGGCAAAAATTCATTTTCATATCTATGGAAAGGAATGATTTGCATTAGTATCAGTTTTCTACAACTTACAGAGCTATAAAATAAAAAAAAAATACTCTAGATTCAGATACTCTAGAACGGTGTGCTAGAAAATGGCTAGCATTCCATAAAACATGCTATCTTTTTTTTGTTTTTCTTTCTTGATAAGGACAAGACTAACTTTGGTTTTCACTTCAACAAAACAACTAAACAGAGTATTTATATGTTTAACAGGCTTATACACATTTCACCTCATTCCATGTTGCATGCAGGAGGCATACTCAAAGTTATCCAGGATAACTTGCTTCGTAAATACTGATGAAGTAGAGGTCTTCTACATTTCTTTGATTTATTCTTTCTTATATATTCAATTATGAAGATCTGCTCCTGTTGAGTCTTCTTTTGTAAGTTGTTTTATACCTCACTATTATTTTTCATTTTCATTGCTACCACCTTAGCCGAACTATTTAGGCAATAAATTACTGAACAGTTGGGATAGGGTATCAATGGGTCTCACTTCCTCGAAGCTCATTTTACTGTGACAGATATGATGCTGCTAGACTGGTAACACCCTTTTCACACAACTCTCCAATCCAAAATTTTTTAAGCCTTACATTCAAGGGCAGTAGGTTATTGGAAAAGCAACTACAAGATGAATGAGCCACCTCAAACAAACCAGTAGATAACTAAGCAAAGAAAATCAAACCTGATATACGGTGAATAAAATGCACACAGGTCAACAATTACGTGACACAGGAATTCTTTTCCAAAAGAACTTTAGAGACTACTATATCCAACTTTTAAAATTCTTTCTTCTTTAAGGAATAGGAATGACTTTTAAAAGAGATTTCCAAGTTCATTGAAATGGCAAGATTCTTTGTCATCTTCTTTACTGTGACAGTATGCTACAACTTCAGAGTGATTCAGACCTTAGTTGAATCTTTGGTCCCTTAAGATACAAATGATAACAAAGAACCCTACTTACTTACAGAGTTACTGTAAGAATCACTTACATTCTTACAATATAAGATTCTTACAATGTAAGAGACTCTACTTATTGAAGTAACTAATTGATAAAATATTGTTCAAATACTACTACTACTAAAAGCAATAGTGCTCCTTGAATGTGGTTATATTATAGTCCAAGAACAAAGATCAGCAGGTGTCAGGTCAAAAACACCAGCATGTACTTACTTGGATCTCAGGAAGTGACAGTATCTTCCCTGTACTGATCTCTTTCTACTCCTATTCTATTTTAGGAATTCCATTTCTGATCTCATTTCATCTGCTACCTTAGGCTCTCCTCTCAGCATCCATCAGTAACTTGATTCTCACATATGACCCTAGGTCTTGCAGTGAAGTCTTTGCAACTATTTCTGATACAGGAACCTAGTCTTATCAATCTTACTTTTCCTCACCATTTCTCACATCCTTCCTTGTAATACATATTTTTTAACACATCAGCAAATGCCATGAGGAAATTTTTCAGTAACTCACTGAACTTTGGGAAATAGCTTTGGGAAAGTAATAATCTCTTCCATTGTTGAAAGATGGAGATTGATACTGCTCTCCTAAAATGCTCTTCAAGCCTAATTATACAGAAGTTATTATTGCATGTCAAATTTTAAGTGGTTGTTTTCTCCCTCCTTTGCTTTTCTCTATTATAATTTTTCCACTGGGGGGAAAAACAGTAGCAAATCTCATTTTATTTAAATGAGGTGGGGCAGCAGGGAGAGGAAAAGGAGGAGTGAGGCTTGAGTATGATCTACAGCAGAAAAAGATGTACTAAATTTTCATTTTACTTTGGCTAAGTTTAAATCCTAATACTATGCCTTTATACAATGAATATGGCAGCTGGACAGAGATATGGAACTGGAAGAAGCATGTACTGTATTTATTAAAAAAAAAAAAACAAAGGACCAATCCATTTCTGTTTAAGAAGACTGAAGCCTTAGACTGCTCATTTTAGGTCTTTGTGATATATATGTTCAATAAAATATATAATTTTATTATAAGGAATAGCTAGTATTATTCTCTGGATTCACTGCAGTAAGTTCATAGCCTCAGGAGTTGTTTTTGTTTTGTTTTGTTTTTCCTGTAGAAATGAATGATATGATTTGAAGCTTGAATAAAATCCCACTGGGAGGCAAGATGAGCAGAAATGAGAAAACTACTGGGGACAGCAGAGGAGAAGATACTCTTGTAAATGTCCCCAGGGGCAAAATACAGTGAGAGGAGAGATCACAGCCAAGGAAGCACAGGCGAAGGGTGGCATGCGTTTTAGTAACTATCACAAAGACACCAAAGCCCACGCCAACACCTGCCAATATTAAGTGATAATAAGGTCCTACAGGTTTGATTTAAACTTGGCTGCAGAATCGCATAGCATAGTGGTTTTCTGCCCCAGGATACACCCCAGCCATTCTAATTTGAGCAGTCTGGAATGAAACCAGGATATCGATACTTTCAAAAATCTCTACACAGAACTCTAAAAGTTGCCCTGTTTGGGAAATACTAACATAATAAAACCCTAAGGTCTGAGCGGGGATGAATAAATTTAAAATATATGGAAAGGAGAACCTACCATTTGCTCTAACTACCACCATCGCACATCTTACCATTAAGGGCACATTTTGTCTTTGTTAATGAGTTGTATACACAAAGGACCAAAACAGTAGGGATTTCATTTTAGGCTTTATTAATATGCATAGTGTCACAACATGTGCCTTTCTATGCTGTGCTTGACAAAGAATATGTATGGCATGGCTCTCTCTCTCTCCCCAACCTATTTCAAGCAAGTAAATCTTGTGCACGTGTGTGTAAGTGAGAGTGCAGACAGGACTCTACTCAGTTGCAGATCCCACTTCCTCATCCACTAGCTTCCACATTTGCTGAAGACAAGTATTTCAGATGGTCACAGATTTGAAAAGGGGGCCAGTGGAAAATCAGAGGTCTAATATAAATGTTTTATTTGTTCTTCTTTTTCCTTGTCCCTAGATCCTGTATAGACAACACATCTTTATGCACTGATGTCAGTCTAGTTAATTATTTCCCCGAGGGTGTCTTCATGTGCTCCAGTGGGATTATGAAGGACATTTTTCTCAAGAATTAGGTCAAATTCTGTGATGTCAGGGCAAGATAGGAAGGGTAGATTGGGGAGGATGATAAAAGTCACAGCAAAGATGACTGATTTTTATTTGTTTTGCTAAACGGCTCGTATTCCTTTGAAGGAATGCACTGCGTTTCCCTCAGACCCTTCATCAGTTTTCAGACTAGAATACACATTATTGCTGATGACCATGTTCTACCTGGTGGCCATCTTTGTAAGTAATTTTAATATTTTAAATCTGAACTGCATTGGGTTCCAACTTGCTTCAAGTATTATGGAATCATCATATTAATCTCTTCATTGTCTCTGCATTTTTCGTTTGTACCAAAGTCAGGACTATTCTGCCCTGGGCACACCTAATCAAATTGCTATGTTTGCTCCATAAGTTCAGGTGTTGATATTCTGGAACATTCCCCTTGTTGAGTAGTTTCAACATGTAAATTTGTAGGTCACCATTATAAGAAATCTCAAATGTCCACCATTTTATGTCTCATGAGGAAGCTCACCATAAGATGCTAACATGGCTCTCCAACCCCCATCATTGCCGACATCCATCACATAGAGAGATCTGTTCAGACCACTGCCATTCTGTGCAGTCTACACACTTAAAATTTTACTGATTGAGCTAAAATATACCACTGTAATAATACGTGAAAAATTCTAGTAATTCTGAAACTGACTACCAAATTTAACTTTGTGCTTTTACATGAGTTTCAATACTAGTATTCCATAATTTTTTTCAGTTCTCAGAATTTTTATTGCAAGAATTATTCATCATTGCCTTAGATAATATCTATTCTTTTCAATACACTTTATTCCATCTGGATTTCATGTTAGACTTTGCTATGACAACACAAATATATTTAATATTTAGAGTATTTCTAACAGAAACAAACTTACTAAGGCCTACTTGGATCAAGGGGTAATTTAGCTCATAAATAATAGGGAGAAATTATTATGTATTTGATTTTAGAGTCCACGGTCTCTTGTTAAAGCCTAGAATGTGATATGCAGGAGGTCTCAAGATCTTTCCATTCACTGAACTTTGCTTCAGGGAACCTTTGAAGACAGCAACTTAGCATTTTAGAAATGGTGTGTGGTCAGGTATAAAATACAGCTCGGTTCCAAGCCCTACTATTTTCTCTCTGTGATCTTGTTCTACAGATCAGTTTGGTCTCTATTCTCTTGCCCGTAAAATAGGGGAAACTATGCGTACCTTGCAGGTATGTTCTGTGATTAAAATAGCATCGGGCTTATCAAATGGATTCATGTGATGATGGCCAATGCCCCATGAGATCTTTAATTCTGGACATTTTCCTTTCTTCTCTAGCATTGGGTTCCTCTATGCTTGATTCCTTCGGCTTGTCATCTTAAAAGCTGCTAACATTTTTGTTGGCGAAATCTCCTCTTCTGTGCCTTTTCATTTCCCCTCAACACCAGTAATTAGCTTCTCAAAACATTTTATAATAACTCCAATAAATAATTTTTCTAAGCATATTATTTTATCCAAGTTACTTTGTGACTTAAAGGTATTTTCCTTGAATGTTGGCATTTTTTTAAAGAAGCCATTATTTGATTTGTGAGCACTTGAAATGAATATTAAAAAAAATACTGAACCATGGTAAAGTAGTCCACTTGAAAAGCCCTGCAGAGTTTTGAAGGTAACAAAATATCTTTAATTCTTTTGCCATCTGGGTTGTAAACGATGTCCTAAAATCATAAGAATAATGTCTTCCAAATATGTAGGTTCAAGTTCCCCTGTACCATCTGCATATGATGTTAAATTAGATGTAAATTTTATTCACTGCAGTATTCATGTTTATTATAATAACTGGCCTAGCACATTGCAGATTGTAAGAGTATCACAAATAATTGCTGATTGGCCTTTCTATTTGCATATAAATTACTGAATGCATGGACAGGTTATAGTTTCATGTTAGTGGCATAACTAAATCATTTTCATTGTGCTGAAATTATAGGTTTATCTGAGACACTTCCAGCTTTGGAAAAACATTATGAAACATAACAAAACAACACAGGAGAAATTTAGCCAAAGACAATCACTCATAGAGACATTCTGATTGCTCATGCTGGTCTCTGAGTGGTAACTTGCATTATGGTTCCAGCCACAAAAGGATCCCAGAGCACTGGGATAGTGGAATACCCATGGCAGTGAAATGGGCAAAAGTCAGTGTGCTCAGCTGGTACAAACTGTAAGAGGACAACATGCCCCTATGGGTGTGTTAACTAAGTCTGTGCTTTCCATGCGTAGAAGTCTCTTTACCACATACACCATGAGATAATGCTTAAAGCATCTGTATTTCCAATAGACATCTGCTTGGGTTCATAACTTGGTAATGGCTTAGTTGAGAAACAGAGTTGTGCATCAGAAAAGACTAGAGGAGCAGCTTTACCCTTGGATAAATTATATACTTTGTGAGTTGAGCCAAAAGCAGATTTTCCCCCCCAATAACATTATTTACAATTTTTTTTTTTTAGCGAAGTATTTTCCAGCCAGGAAATCAGAACTCTATTCAAACTGCTTCCTTAATATTGATTTCATGTATAAGAATTGGATAATTACATAAACATTCAAGTTGAATCAGCAGAACAGTTTTCCAATTAACCTTGTGCCAAATGTAATTATAAGGTGGGTATTCAAAACCAACTGAGATGGCCATTTACAAATTATAATTGCTTTTATATTGAGAGTGGAAGAAGCAGTTATACTATTTAATGTGATGGTAGTGTCCCAAGGCTTTGAAAGTTTAATCATAATGCTTAGAATAAGATTTGATTAAATAGTAGTTTCTATCACTTATAACCATCTCTTATTTTGTTAAATATCCTTTATCAAGATTTATTTGATGGGGGAGGTGTCTTGCCTTTCTCGCATAAACTCTGATTGTCTCTCCTGTGGATACAACAGGACTGATCAGAACTTGGACTTGTTACAAAGAAACAAATGACAGTCTTAGTATATACAATAACCTTATAGTTAGAGTATTCTTTTCTGATCTTCTTACAGATACATATGGTCAATGCAGAACTATAATGCCTGCTGCATTTAATTCATAAATGGAGAAAAATACTCTTCTGTAAACTATACTCAGCATTTCTAGAGAAACTAAATAAAAACTATACTCAGCATTTTTAGAGAAAATTTATATCTATTTTACAAGATAAAAAAATCAAGTCTCAGGTTAAATAATTTGCCAAAATGACCCAGCTAGAAAGTGGCAGAGCTAGAATTAAAATTAGAATTTTAAAAACTCCCTGTGTAAGAAACATCAAGAGAAGAGAACGTTTTAAAGAGAGTGACCTAATATATTAAAAGCTGTTGAGATGTTAGGTAAGGCCCAAGACATGCCTAATGAAATTGGTAAAATGGAGGTATTTGAAGCTGTAATGAGAACAGGTTCAGAGGGTTGTTGTGGGTTGGAAACTGAGTTGGAAAGGGATGAAGAACTTACGGTTGAGGAGGCAACAATCTCAACTGGATAAACATTGCAAGTATGACTATGGCCGTACAAGAGTCTTGAAACAAAGATCATTAAAGCCAAACAACAAAGAGAAAGCCTTTACTTGTAGCCTTCCGAGAGTTAGCAACAGTGTTCTGTGTTCCAGGCACTGACATTGGTCTGAAGTAAAAAGGTGTAAGAGCATAAGAATGTGATGTGAGGCAAAGCAGATGTTGTCTTTGCACTCCTCAGAAGTAGATGCCTGTGGATATGCAAGTCTGTAAGAGAATATTCTGTGGGTTTGAGGTGAGCAAGAACAACGAACAGTTTAGTAATCAGAGAGAGTGTACTCCCGCTTTTCAGTGTAGCAATAAAAACAAGGTGAGGGGCTTGCAACTCTGGGTGTAGGAGGTCAGAGAAAACTGAAATGAAGCCACAGCTGGAGGGACTTTCAAAAATGAGAATGATCAGAGCGTACTTCACTCTGTAGAAAGATATCCAAGACAGAAAAACAGACTGGTGAAGCAGAGGAGAAAGGGCTGACTAATGAAGTGATGACTTTGAGGCGTCAAGAAGAGAAGGTATCTAAGGTACAGTGAAAGGCTTAGCTTTTGGTGGGAGGAGACTCAAGTTTTGTATGCATTAGCTATAAGATGTAGGCTTAGGCAAAGGACCTATCAGGACTTAAAGTGCTTTTTAAATCTATGGGATGCAGGAGTTGGATTACATTTTTCTAAAGCCCCTTCAAGCCCCTATAGTTTATAATTCTAGATTAACAAATTTTCTCCTCAGAAACTATTATAAAAATTTAAAACAATCTTCTTTCTTATGCTCCTAGCTAATTTTCATGCCTCACTAAAAAGCTCATGAAGTCTTTCTTACTTTATATTTGGAGGTAAGGCTTCACCACTCGCTTTGTTATCTTGGGCAAGTAGCTCTGTCCCAGTTTTCCCATTAGTAAGATAAACACCAATCTTACAGGATTGTTGTGAGACCTAAACAGATAAAAAGATAAACTGCCTGCTTGGGATACTGTCTAGCAGATAGTAAGTGCAATAAATGTCAGAGACCCTTACTATTTTTAATCCCTGGTAAAGCTGTATTAAACTATGTGGGTCTCACCTTGCTGACTTAGGATCTAGAAAATCCCCTTGCCATTAAACAAATTATTACCTTCTCAAAGCTATCCACTTAATGATTTAGTGAGAGACTCCCTGACCACAACTTGCTGATGTGTTCAAAAATATGTATTACAAGGCAGGATGTGAGAAACAGTGAAACAAATTAGATTGATGGAAATAGGTCCCCTGCATCAGAGAGAGTTATAAAAAACCTCAATGCAAGAAGAAGGGTCAGAAGTGAGAACCACGTTCCAGACAGATGCTAAAGGAAAGCCTAAGAGACTGGAAGAAGGGACGTCAGCAATGCAACTCCCAAAATGAGAGATCAGTACAGGAAGGGAATTGACATTTCTTGAGAGCCAAGTTTATGCTGGTGTTTTTGATGTGTCATCTCATTTTACCTCTGTCCTGGGCCACAATGTAAGCCATGCAAGGAGAGATGATTTCTGGTATTGCTTACCATTGGAACCCCAGTACATGGTGCCTGGTATAATGCAGACTCTCAATGAATGTTTGAATGAGTAAATTAAATTAGTAAGTGCACACCTGTATGAATGTCTCTTCCTACCTACAAACTAAAAAAGATGTTTGAAAGCTTTTTTGACCTGTTGGATATGATAAAAAGATAGTTGATGGAAACTGAATCTATTCAAATATAGAACTAGTAGTGTGGGATTTATAATAAAAATGACTATAATTTGATACACTTCAATGTTATGAAATCCATCCTAAAACAATGTAGGTCAAGGAAGTGAAAAGTGTCAATTTCCTCATCAATTATACTTTGACAACTCCAACACCTTAATTTTTATTCTCAATTTTAAGGTTCTCTCTATAAACTTACTCTCTTGTGATGAAGAATTGTGTACAAGAAGTTAAGGAGGTCCTTTAGTTTTACTTCAGTTCTTTATTTCTATTAATATATTAAAAGTTTTTAAAATGTATTTAAAATTATATTTAAAGTTTATCCCATTTTTAGACTTGTGGGTGGCCAAGATGGCGAGTAGGAAGACCCTGAACTCACCTCCTCCCACAGGCACACCAAAAATACAACTCTACAGAGCAACTATTGATGAGAACAACCTGAAGACGAGCAGAAAATATTTTCCACCCCTAAATATATAAAGAAGGAACCAAATTAGACAGATAGGAGTGGAAATATCACATAGTCAAGACCTACACCCCCAGGTAGGTGACTCACGAACAGGTGGAAAATCAAAATTACAGACGTTTTCCACAAGGAATGAGGGGACTGAGCCCAATGCTGGGCTCCCCAGGCCAGGGGTCTTGCACCAGTAAGACAAGCCCCAGGAACATCTGGCTTTGAAGGCTACTAGGGTTTGCATATGGGAGAGCCAGAAGGCTATAGGAAACAAAGATTCCACACTTAAAGGGTACATGAAAATTTCACACACTCCAAAACCTGGTGCAGAGGTAGTAATTTGAAAGAAGCCTTGGTTAGACCCTCTTGCTGCTGCTAAGACAACTGGGACTCCCCCTGGGGACAAGAGTCATTCTGGGGAGCTTGTTCTATCACGAGGACACTGGTGCTGGCAAGAGCAATTCTGGAGTCCTCCCTCTAGCCTACCAGTGCCGGGGGTTTACCTGCCCACCAGCCAGTTGGCACTTGTCCTAGGACTTCATCAGCCACACAGCCAGCTGCACTGGGACCCAGTCATGCCCACCAATGGGCTGGCGTCAGACTCAGGAACCCTGGGCCCATAGCAGTTGCCCTGGGACCAGGCCCCACCCAGCCGCTGGCTGGCTCCAGCCCCACCCCTAAAGGTCCCACAGCAAGCCATGCTGGGACCCAACCCTGCCCACCAGCAGGACAGAACCTGGCAGCCAACTGGGCTGCCTTTATTGTCTCACACTTTCTCTAGGTCAGAAGCGCAGATACATCTTAGCTGGGTCCCGTCCTCAGGGTCTCACAGGGTATTATTGGTGTATCAGCCAGGCTGCATTCCTATCCTGAGGCTTGACTGGGGAAGAATCCACTTCCAAGCTCACTCAGGTTGATGGCAGAATTAATTTCCCTGCAGTTGTATGAACAAGGGCCTGGCTTCTTGCTGGCTCCCAGCTGGAGGCCTCCCTCAGCTTCTAGAGGCCACCAGAGGTTGCTAAAGGCTGTCTTTAGTTTCTTGCCAAGTGGCTGTTCCAACATGGTCATTAGTTCTTCGAACCAGCAGGGAGTGTCTCTAGAGACTCCCTCTAGATGCCAGCAAGGTAGAGTCTTAAATAATGTAACGTGATCACAGAAGTAACATGCTATCACCTTTTCCATATTCTACTGGGTTCCAAGTGCCAGAGAGGAAGAAGTTTTCCTCTACCCTTCTAGGATATTCTGGCTTGTCTAAGAATTAAACTGACAAGAGATAGATTAAGAAGGTAAAAGAAACAAACAAAAGTTCAATAATACGTATACACAGGACTTCAAAGGGGAGGAAGGCAATTCACAGGGAGAAGGAAAAGCAAATGCTTCAGAAACAAATGTTTGCAGGGCCCTGCAGAGACAATGGACACAGAGAGGACACTTAACAAACAGACTTTGCTAGAGTCCTCCCTGTCTACACACCTAGTTCACACTACAGTTATCTGTGCTGGTAGCTCTCTTCCCAGAACAGGTCCTCTATCTACACTCTTTTAGGCAGGTAGGGGGAAGGTCACATTTTCTTCCTGAGTCTTTTGGGCCTTGACTCTTTTCAGCTCAAAATAATCTGAATGCCAAAGACACATTTTGGAGAGGCAAATTCTACTCCCCTACGAAAGCAAGTCAAAGATCCCACAGTCAGTGGGAGAAAAAACAAGGCCATGAACACCTGGAGATGGAGATCTTGAGGGAAGCTTAGAGTCTGTCCCCCCCTGTTCCTTTAGATGTTGTTGGTTAAATCTGCTTATCTGAGAAGTTAATGTAGTCATAATTATGATCCAACATTTCTCACTGGAAATATTAGGGTTCCAAAAAACACATCTTGAGAAATGTTACCTGAGGGGGAAGTTAGTCCCATGTACAAGAAATACATTTAAGAATTCCTGTCCATTTTTGTACCTGAGCAGGACCTGGTGGGGCCTTCCTGGGACAGGCCCCTCCCCCACATCCTCTGCTTTAGTTCCTCCCTGACTACCCAGATAGCAGTATCTGATGCATACTTCCTGAGCTGTTTTACACAAGCTAAAATCCTCTCCAGATGGAAGACATTAACTACTTGACAACCATGATCACGCAGGCCCAGGCCTACTAAAACCTAAGGATTGATAATGTTAACTCGTGTGAAATGGCCCTGTCCGCTCACCATTAGCAAGTCAGAGAATTGTGCAGGAGCTGATCACATACCCCTGGGATGCCCCTCCCTCACCCTGACTTTCAAAAAGCTTTGCTAAAACCCACTGGGGAGTGCAGGCTTTTTGAAAACTAGCTGTCCCCGACTACTAGTCTCGCACCTTACAATAAACGCTGCACTTTCCTTCACTACAAACCGGTGTTAGTAGACTGGTTTGACTGCGCATGGGCAAGCAGACCCAGGTTTTGGATCAGTAACTTTTTCACTTGCCTTTCCTTCCCCTTTGCTATTCCTCAACATGGACAGAAACCTTCTTTATGTGACTTTATTAAAGGTCAAATCATAACAAGCATCATCATAAAAAATTTGTTTTTCCAGCTGCTCAGTGGAATCATTGCTTCTTACCACTATAATTGAGTTTATTCCAGTCTATGTTATTATTACATTAGGAATAAAAACTCCAGTTTCATGGACTTGTGTCTCCACATTGTAATACTTTTCCGTGAATAACACTTCATTATGAGTTAGTGAGGCATGTACCCCAAAAGGCCCCATTCTTCCTTGAGATCCTGCACACAGTTTCCCTCAAGAACTCAGGCAGACATCCTGGGCCACCTGGGGAACAGGTACCATGCTATTCTCTACTTGTCTCCTCTTCTTCTCCCTCCTTCCCAATACATCAGTTCAGGATAATAGACACCACTAGGCCCTCTGGATCAACTCGCATGACAGACCCACCCAGAGAGTTTAAATACTAGAGTTTAGACTCAGCTTAATATCCTCACTACGATATTCTAACACCTTTGACACCGTCAACGTTTCGACTGTGACTGTCTCTTCTGTGGAGACCTCTGTATTATGTGTGGACAAAGAATGTCACCTGCCATTTCAGTAAGTAAGGGATGTTGTGGCCAAAATGCCATCAGCCACTGTAGCTGACCCCAACCCCAATGGTGTGCCCTGAGGGGATGGATCCAGGATGGAGAAAAACAGGTTACTGTCCATAGAGAGCGAAGGTGCATATCAAAGGAAGGATTTCAAAAAGCCCAGACTCTTGCATCTTCACATACACAGAAAAGCACTAAAATCATTAATTTGAGATGTCTAGTTTTTGTGATTAGCAGTAATCTTTTGATGTTTCATATGTGTTTTTCCTTTTTTTTTCCCCAGCAAAACCTCCTACACATCCTGGCTTCTCTTTACCTCTTTGGACCCGTCTCTCAGAGCTATCTGAGAAACTGCCATCCCGGCTATTGTCCTCAGTAAGGTCCCAAAAAAAACATAATTCTCAACTTTTAGGTTGTGCATTTATTTTCAGTTGACACTGACATTTTGACTGTGACCAACTCTGCTGCAGAGAACTCCATATTACATGATGTCAGAACGAAGACTAAGTAAGGAGGAGGGTGGAGGAATGTTAACACCCATAAAAAGTGTCCCCAGATCCAGAGAGAAGAGAGTGTGTGGGAATGATAACGTAGTAGAGCTGGCACGAGACTGAGATGTGGGGTGCAAGTGGCATTAGCAGAACTCGGGTAGATCTATCTCACTTGAGGAAGCTGGAATTTGGCAGTTTCCAAATTATGTTCTGTAGTCCTAGGATTGAGGAAATGTCCTCTAAGTTGCTTCCAGGGACAATCTGGAGATTGAACTAGAGCACCCCATCCTCACAGGACCCAGAGCAGCATAAGATAATGTAGTTTTTGAATGTGAAGATGGTGTTAAAACAAAAATTATATCAGACAAAGTTAAACAGCTAGGGATGACTGTTCACGACACTGCAACAGGGGAGAGGGACTGAACTCAACTCCACTAAACCAAAAGGCAGGGGGGATTTTAGGCGCTGGGCTGAGCCGGTGGAAAAGCACTGGAGGACAACTACTCCTAGAGGTTGATCACTGCGATGTGTTAAGCACAAGGAGTTATTCCTGAGTTGGCGAATTTTTTCCTCTGTGTTCAGGCCATTTGTGTTTTGCGTTTGCTATAGAGACTGGAGATAAGGATGTTATCCCCTTTACGTTTATATTTCAAGAGACGGTTTCCAGGCCCTTAAGTCTTTAAAGACATTCCTGGATTGTAAAGTTGGCAAGAGGCTTTTTAAAAGATTTACATCTTCAAGGGGCAGAAAAAGAATTTACAGTTACAAGTTTTCTAAAGTAAATACTCTAAGAGAGGTCAGAGCCTAGAGACAGACAGAAGCCTAATGTTTAATCAAGCTAAAGCAAATGTTAAAGCTGTCTTGTCCGATGGTGTATTGGCCAGGACCTTCAGGAAATAAAGGATCCATAACAGAAGATCCTATCCCCGCAAGCTCCCGTAAGGAACAGTCCATAAAATAGAGCAGAACAACTTCACCCCTAAATGATGATGCAGAACACTGATACAGTGGGCTGGAGTAGTAGGCATCCCACCTTCCTATAAGCCCAAACCCAAAACTCTCCATGCTTCAGCAAGAAAGGGAGGAACTGATGAGAAGCAAGTGCCTGAGAGCTGGCCACACGACCTCCTACTCCAGCACAGACACGTGGGATAGAGAAGAGAAAGAAGTTAAGAGTAACCACGTGTCTCTAACCATCAGTGATTCGGCTCATCAGCAAACATGCAGTAATCTGGCCAATGGCATTAATAACTATTCTTCCTTAGGGGAGACATACAAGAGAGTGGAAGGAGAATAATGAAGGCATCTTTGAAGAACTTGCTATATATGGCCTAGGATTTTATTTAATAAAATATTTCTGTAAGCAAAAACTAAAAGTTAGAAAACCTGAGATTGAAAGACCGCTAAGAACGCTTTCAGTTTACACATATTATGCAATCTGAATCCTTATCCGTATCTATATCTGTACTATAATCTCCTTCCATTGTGCTTACATTTTATTCTGTTCAACATTACTTAAAAGAAATGGCTTATGGTTTGGACTCCAAGATTCACTGGCATTTCAAGATTCTGCAGGAATGCATGGAAATTTATCAAAATCTTTACATAGTTTGACCGAACTGAAGATTAGGAAAATGTAGAAAACTGTTTTGAGCCCTGAGAATCACATAGATGTGCAGCAACTCATATATGTCTATCAAAAAGTTGCAGTGAAGTTCTGAATTAATGAATTTTTTTCCCCTGATGCATAATTATTTTTCTATCCTGGTTTTCGTCATTGAAGCATTTTTGGCCATTCAAGTCAAGACCAAACAGCAGCTGAGCATCTGAGCATAGTTTCAAAGATCTGTAGCAGCTAAATGAAATTGAGCTGTAATCACATTGGGTGTGTGAGTCATCAGTTTGAGGTTTGTCATATTTACAGCAAAAGACCATGGCTAAGACAAAACCAGAGACAGAGGTTATAATAAGAATCAACCCTCAGATAATTTTTTGGGTAAATTCAGCATGTTCAAACACACAGGTTTCAAAATGATCTTTACATTGAATTTGGTGTAAAAGAAAAGATTGAAGCACTCAACTGTAGTTTTGGAACAAATGTTAATCTCCCAATGCCAAAAGATATTTTTTCCAAGATTTTCAGGCAATATTATTTGGACATGTGTTATTTCAATTTGGTTGCGTACACTCTGAATAATCCCATGATATGAGTCTAAGACCATAGGTGATGGAGAAAGACTGCCTGAGTTCTAATAGCAGTTTCTCCTGTACTAATGTGGTCTAGTGCAAGCTATGTAACCTCTCGATCCCTCATTTTCCTCTAACATAAAAAGGGAGCACATGGTTGTGTAAGAGAAACAAGCATGGTTAACACAGTGTTAAGTAGAGAGGAAGTGCTAAGTCAGTGTTTACTATTATTTACAATCTGTACTTTTACAAACTCCACAAATCCATTACCAAAATGATTCTGAAGAGGTAAAAGGGTCACTGTATGCCGACGACATGTTAATATATATAGAAAACCCTAAAAGGTCCACACAAAAACTACTAGAGCTGATTGAAGAATTCAGCAAGGTAGCAGGTTACAACATTAACGTTCAAAAATCAGTTGCATTTCTTTACATTAATGATGAATCAACAGAAAAACAAAGTAAAGAAACAATCCCTTTTAAAATAGCACCCAAAGTAATAAAATACCTAGGAACAAATCTAACCAAGGAGGTGAAAGAATTATACACAGAAAACTATAAACCATTGATGAAGGAAATTAAAGAAGACTTTAAAAAAAATGGAAAGATATCCCATGTTCTTGGATTGGAAGAATCAATATTGTTAAAATGGTCACACTGCCCAAGGCAATCTACAGATTTAATGCAATCCCTATCAAATTACCCAGGACATATTTCACAGAACTAGAACAAATCATAATAAAATTTATATGGAATCATCAAAGACCTAGAATTGCCAAAGCATTACTGAAGAGAAAAAAAAGAGGCTAGAGGAATAACTCTCCCAGACTTCAGACAATACTATAGAGCTACAGTCATCAAGACAGCATGGTATTGGTACAAAAACAGACATATAGACCAATGGAACAGAACAGAGAGCCCAGAAATGAACCCACAAACTTTTGGTCAACTCATCTTCGAAAAAGGAAGTAAGACTATACAATGAAATAAAGACAGTCTCTTCAGCAAATGGTGTTGGGAAAACTGGACAGCAGCATGTAAAGCAATGAAGGTAGAACACTCCCTTACACCGTACACAAAAATCAACTCAAAATGGATCAAAGACTTAAACATAAGACATGATCTCATTTTTAAATGGCATTTGACTTCAATCTTTACAAATTATGCAAAGTAAGTCTTTACACTTATTTTGTATTTGTATAATATGTCCATATTTTTTATATTCTGCTTGTCATTAACTAGCCACTTTAACTATATTACATTGTTAATTAACTATCATGGCCAATTGCCAAGCTATGATAAGCTATAATACAATGAAACACCATTTTGATATGAATTACCCAAATTCGAGTTGATATTTAAAAAATATGCTTTTCAATCTTTAATACAATTTCCACAACTTTCAAGAATATATTTGTTGACATAAAAGTAATTCTGCATTATTGGGATAAAATCATAGTTTTGGGTTCATATTGTAACTTTCTATTTACTTTTCTGTCAAGAGCATTTTCAATTTCAAATACATGTTTTGACACATTTCTTGATCTATGAAATGTTTGAAAGACAGAAAATTGAACAAACTTAAATTATTTGATGATTACTTAAGGAAACAGGTTGGATCACTGAGTTACCTCCCAATTCTCACTGATTTGCTTTCACAATTTAGCTTTATTACTCTATTTGAAGTAATTTACTAGAATACCATGAATAACCATATTTAATGTAAGCATAAAAGTAACCAAAGCCTAATGGAAAATAAACCTTTTTTCCATATTTTATAATAGAGTCTAACCTATCTTGTATTTTTCACCTTAATGATACTACTACTTCCTTATGATAACCAGTTGTTTTGTCTGATTCTTAAACTCACTGATGTAAAATTTATTCTAACCTTGTTTTCCCATTTATGTTCTGCAACCCTCTCTACACCAACCCACAACCTGGCACCAACTGCAAAAGCTAATAGGTCACTTCCTTAAGGTTGTTAGTGGAAGTAGAACATTAAATAGAAGTGAGTCCAATAACAAATAAAATGTTGGACAGCTACCTGAAATCAACAACAGCATAACACAGTAACAGCACTAGACAGTACTTCAGGTGGCTATTGTGCATTGCGTTCTCAATCATTCCTGCTTTTGAAGGAAGTGGTCCTGAAACACAGGAGCAGAACTCCTGCCCTTATGACGGCACTACAGGGCTCTGTCCTTTTGGCCAAACTGATGGACTGATGGTAGATACTTGAACCTAACTGGGCTGGTAGTATTCCCTTCCCAAACAACTGGAAACTTAGGATGAAGGGACTCATACACTGAAATTACTTAGAGCCCTGAAGAGAAACCATGAACTCCCACCTGCTGCCTACCCTTTGAGTAAACTATCACCAGTATTATAAGCATTGTTACCTATTTGCTAATATTTGTTGACCACTCATGTCAGGCAGGGGCTGTGCTAGGTCATCACTGAGCATTTGGTCACGTAATCCTTTCAACATGAAGAAACAGGTTTTGTGAGGTTAAATCAATGGTCACATGTCCCATAGCTATTCAGGGATAGTCACACTGTACAAATCCAGAACTTGTTTCTTAACCACTGAATTCTTCAGCAAAAGCTTATTAAATAACTTCTAAGTGACAGGTAAACTTAAGAGAATGGAAACATGCAACTTCAAAGCGGCAGTTAAACTTTAGAGAATGGAAATATGCCTGAAAATATTTTTTAAAACTCTGATTTTTCATTCAAAGCCATCCACTTCTAAAAGGTTACCATGTAGCTATTTAGGAAAAAAAATCAATTTTACTTAACTTTTGGTTTCTCTATGATTTGTTTGGAATCCAGAAATTTTTTTTAAAAGTAAATTTTTAAATACATCCTTACTTGATATGCAGTAAGAACTATTTTCCTAATCCTAAAACACAGAACATATTCAAAAAGAACACAAACCAACCTGGGAATAAAGTTTAGATGAATGGTGGGAAATTAGACACAGATGTACAGAACAATAAATACCCTGCACAGAGAAGCAAGTCATGTTGAAAATTGCTGCAGCCCATCTCAAGCTGAAAAATAGCAAAGAAAGTGCTATCTCGTAATATGTGATAGTCCCTATGCTAACTACAGTTTGAATAGCTTACATGAGTTGTTTAAAAATACAGGCAATTAGCTGCAAAGTTAGTGCAGCTCTTAAGGCCAACAGAAAGCTGAAATTAAAGCTTAGAGCTGTGTCCTTAGCATACTGGGACTCGAAGGCAAAGAATTGAAGGGCCACAATGTGCTTTAGTTTTTGGTCTCTGATATTTCCGGGCTGTAGGGACAAAATGGCTTGTGATGGATGCTAGTAAGGTACAAATGATGTCTGGTTACTGAGATAATTTGCATAGCTATTGATGTTACCATTCCAACTTCAGCAATGGTTCCTAAGACTTGAAACATTTAGACAAGAAAATTACAAGCTTTCCTGAAAAGTATTAGAAATAGCAGAAGAAAATTAATGGTCTTTAAGCATTTGCTCATTCAGTGATAGCCAAGTAATTAGAAAGCCGACAAAGCCAGGCATGAGGCGGTTAGAGTTTACGTATGCATATCTGTTCCACACAGTTTGTACATTAAACTGTGTCTGACATAACAAGCATGCATCTTGTTCATACCATCTATGGTGAGAAGCTTAACATAATTCAGTGAAACTCATTTTTATAAAAATAAGCTCACTGTATACAGAATTTGTATATTCAAAGGTCAAAGCACAATACTAGGATTATCATTTATCCCACTGAAAAAAATCATTTTAAGGATACTATTATTCCCATTGGGCAGACTGGACTCTTGAAACAAAGTACGATTACATGTTTTATCTCAGGATTACCGACTCAATATTCTAAATAAGTAAGAAAGGACCAAAATATTCAATATTTCATATTGATTATTCCTATTTACTCACTTCTGTTTATAAGTTTGTCACATAATTTAAATAAAGGTTATACTTTTTTTTAAGTTTAATGAAAAAATAATTGAAAAAAAGCAGAAAAGGAAGAAACTGTAGTGAAGGAAGGAAAAAGTTACAGGAAAAGGAAATGAAAAGTCAAAAGGAAATAAAGAACACTAGTGTAAAATCCTGTGTTAATAAAGTTAAAAAAAAAAACCTTTGCTTAGAGAGCAAGTAAATGATCAATAAATCCTAGAATGCCCTCGGTAAGCATCATTTGTTGGTAACAGAATTAAATAAGCTTAGAAATCAACCAACTCTATCCCTTCTATTTATCACATTATATTTGGTATTATATTTATTGATTTTATATAAAAAATTAAGAAGAATCATATAGATGGAAGATTCTGAATGCAGATAAAACATCTTAGGATTACATTAACCAAGGAAGTTCAAAAAAGTGACAAAGCACTTTATTTATTAGAAAAAAAAATCTATCCTGGTGTGATCCAGCCACATTATCAAAGCATTCAAGGGGAGACACAAAGAAACATGGCTTTCCCTCTTTTCTTTGCACATGCTAGAATTAAGTTACCACAGAATATGGATGAATTTCTAGCCCCATAGTTCTCTCTGAGGTAGAGGGTGGCAGCTCAAGTCAAAAACAGTACCATCCCTTCCCCAACTGAAATATTTGGAAAACTATTAGAGCTATGTTGGTTGTCACAATGACTGAAGCTTGCTACTGGAATTTAGGGTCTGAAGGCCAGAGATCCTATTTCTTTGCAGGGCACATTCCTGCATGATGGAGAATCGCCCAAAGTTCCATAACACCCCTTTAAGAGACAGGATGGGTAACAATTACCTGTCCCACTTGGATGCAAATCTGCCAGATGTTTTTAACCCAGGATAACACTTTAAATAGTAAGTTCCACGTTTGTTTTCTTCACCTCTATCAACCCAGGATCTGACCTACCCCAGAATATATATAAGTAGAGCTCAGCAGAAGTTTGCTATCACCCTATGCAAAAAACAAAAACAACAAAAAGTGATGAGAGAAAAGTTGGCTTGCTGTTCAGGTGGAACTCAGAGTGTTGTTATTGTTAAGTGGAGTCACTGTGGATCAGTAATTCTTTATTCAGATTTTCAAATTCAGTGACTTGATCACATTAATTTATTTAGAGATGGTAAGAATTGAAGTAATGAATCACATGAAATGAAGTCATGAATCTGGAAGTTCCAGAAATTCTCATTCTGCCCTTCGGTGGGCCCTAAATGAGTATATGAGAAGAAGGGCTGCCATGCAGGGGTGTGCAGGTTGTACACAGAACAACTGGTACAGATCCCATTCCCATGGACTGCAATGCAAAATGATGCCCTTAGAGTTGCACAGCCCAATTGTATACAGCAACTCTGAAATATTGCTTGGTGGACATAGAACTGAAGGAGGTTAATGTTCTTAAGAAAAATTACCATCAATTTATGGGATGTTGAATGCCACTCATTACCCTATGTAAATTTCTGTACAGTCAGTAGAAATCATTAAATTTACTTTTTCTTCTAGACCATGGTGGAAGTCTAAACACCAATTTTCCCCCCTAGAATCCAGTAAGAATTAATACTTATTGAGTGCTTACTAGGTGCTGGGAATTAGTTGAAGAACATCCTGTTTCATAATCTATTTAATCTTCAGGCCAACCCTATAAGGTAGTGAATATTATCACTTTATAGATGAGGAATGAGGAAATAGAGGTGCAAAAATATTAACTGACATATCCAACATCAGAGGAAGCGAGAAAAATACATGAAATTATGCTTGGCACACAGTTAGTACTAAATAAGGAGGTAAGTGTGATTGCAGAAAACTAATTTCAATATTTTATATTGTTCTAGAATTGATTCCATCTTGAAGGGTGACCATGTTTATTTTATTTAAGGTTATTCATAAGTTTAAATTCATGGACAATTCCTTGTTTGGAGTTTATAGGTCCTTATACACTGACAACATTAAAAGCTGGTGAATTACACAAATTAAAGGAATGCTTGATTCTTGTCTGTGACCCTGGCAAATAACAAACACCAAATACAAAGAGTAAGGTTTTAATTCAAGGTGACAATGTAGGTTGGTTATGGGAAACAACTCTACTTGTTGAATCATTCTCAAGAGGAAATGGAGGACATAATTATAAAAAAGAGCTCTTTAGCTTCTCCTCACACTTGACCTTGAGCTGTGTCCAGGCTTTAAGAAAAATTGCATTTTATTGGCAATTGGGATTTTCACTGAATTGTCTGCTCACATAGTGACTATTTTCTTGCCCATAAATATCGTGTTTTTAAAGAGAAAGGCAATAGCATGTGGAAAAGAACAGAATTTAAAGTACTGAAATGATAAATTACATATTCAGAAGCAAACATCGAAAACAATCAATGGATAGTTCCCAAGATAAATCCATAAAATACAGGAAATATCAAAGAAAGTATAAGCAGAGTATGACATTGGAAAAATTTTTAAAGTTCTCTTTGTTAAAAGAAAAAAATAGTTCCATCGACTGACCAAGAAAGATAGATTTTAAAATTCATTAGAGTTGCTTGCCTTAGGGAAGCTTCTATGTACAAATCAAATTGCATGTCAAGCTGAGCTCTTGGGGAATGCAATTAAAATTATATGATCAGGGAGCATAACTACATAAGTCACACTTCGGTGTATAGTCTTCGGAGAGAGTACTGAGCGGGGGCTCAGTCTTACCTTGTATACAAGTTGAACTCATGATGAGGTCTGCGGTCTTTGAAACATATGTGAAACTGCTTAATAAGCTCTTATGTTTGCTGGAGTATTAACCCAAATGCAAAATGTACAACAGTCAAGTCGTAACATTTCATTTGACATCCACTATGTCCCTAGCATCATGCTAGGGAATCAGAATAACACACAGCCTGTACCCTGGAAGGGTCCACCGTCTGAGGAAACAGGCGAGTACACAGCATGTTGTTATTAGCCCTGACCCCCTCATCCCTACCAATTCTACAAAATCTGAGCATCTGATCCAAAGTAAGCCAATGACACCACCTCCCCACTGATGTAGCTGATTGGTTTAACAGTGAGCTCCTGACCCAAGCTGGACCTGTCAAGTCTTTCTACAGAAGTTCGCATTGGAGGAACAAAGGTATCTTCTGGGAGGCTGAATTTATACACAAAATTCTAAAATTTGAGAGAAAATAGGAGTTGGGAATGAGCCAAAATATTTACCTACTCGAGATGGAAAACTGCCCTGATGGTGAGAGACATTCTTTCCAAAGTATTCTATTCCCCACACATGGGGAGGGTAAGAAGCGGTGATTTTCCAGGTGTGTTTGAGGTCTGGGGTGAGTCTTGTTCTATCACCTGACTGCTCTTCAGGTCTTCACGTCACTTAGATATATGGCTGGTTTCCATGATCTCATTCTAGCCATGAGGTCTAAAGGATGTGATTTGCAGTGTATCAATTAAATCTGTAATTTTTCAAGTCTCCTTCCCTCCAGACTCTCAGGGAACACTGTTTAAGGGAAGCCTCATTGTACAAAACAAATTGGATGCCAAGCTGTGCACCTGGAGGAATGCAATTAAACTCACACGTCAGGCAGACTATCTATAGGACTCACTTAGCTGAATGCTCCATAATTTCTATGTGGGAGGTTGTGAGAGATGGGAAACATGAACCTATAGCATCCAATGTAAACTCTTCTTCTCTCACATTAAAATTCTCCCTCTGAATGTCCAGTAACTACTAGTGCAACTTCAATCACCTGATGTTCAAGACCTGAAAGTAGGAAGAACTTGCTTCCTCTTCTAGATAGACCGTAGCTCCCTGGAGTATCAGTGGCTACAAGATTATGGGGAGGAAGATCTTCAATCAAAATTATGCCACGGAGGGGGAAGTCCTATAGAAGGAAGCTTGACTACGGAGTCAGAAGACCTAGGCTCTGTTCTGGATATAGCACTTAAAAGTCGTGTAATCAGTGCTCTAGTATCCAAAATGAGACAATCACTTCAGCCACATCCTCTTTGTGTAAAGTGAGGAGGATCGGTTATGACAATGGGCATTTAAGAGTGAAAAGCAGATGATTAATAGAATTCAAAAGATATCAGCAATCACGTTCTCATAGAGAGAAAACTGGACATTGGTGAAAAAGACAAATGAGGCTGATGAGCACAAAAGTGAGAGGAGGTGCTCATTCAGTGATAATACATGCTGAGTGACCACAAAGACGGTGCTGGCGTCCAGCGCCAGGATCCGGTACTCCCGAGGCCCACCATCAATGCTCCTCCTGGAACACAGTCATTTTCTAAGTACTCTAATACCAGTCCAAAATTTTCCTTTTTTTGCCTTAAATCAATAGGTTTTTGTCATTTGAAATTAAAGATATCTAAATAATACATCAAAGAGATGAAGAAGGGGAAGAGAGACTGCGCTTCTCAAAAGGGGTCATTCCTGTGGCCACAAAGCTCTCAAAAAGCATAAATTCAGGCCTGAAGTTCCTAGAGCTTCCTGAATCCTGGGAAAGACAAAACTCTGGAAAGGAGCACAGGACAGGCCAGGACACCAGCTCAGAAGAGGCAACCGTGTCTCAGAGTTCTGACGACTCCAAGGTATCTTCCATGCCAGTGGCATTGAAAGGCGTTAGCAGTGGAATATGTCCAGATGAGATGTTACAAGAACCCCTGTCTAAAATACATATAGGTGACACTTCTTTATATACATTCAGTTATATGTTTAAATTGTTAACATTTATACTTACTACGATATGTAATCAGTGAGGATAATGAGCCTGTTTGAAAATATATTTCATATTGGGGATTATGGATAAATGTTTTAGGCATAAGTCAGTTTTCATATTTGTGAAAATTAAGTATTTTCAACTGCTCCTCAGACCATAGTTTAAAAATCATACATCATGTCCAGCCTCCTCCATTTAGAGTTGCATCATAGGTACAGAATCAGAATAGTTTTCTTACTCTCGCTAGCTCATGTACTTCCTACAACATTACATGAATCTCAAGGGCTAGGATAAAATTTACAATAATATTTATTCAGCTTACTTAAAACTGCATCAATATTTTATGAAGCAAATGCATGAGTTGACAGTCTAAAATTCTGATCAAGAAAATGCCAATCAATACATTTAAAAAGAACACAACAAAATTCCGAGTCAATTCAGGCTCACGTTTTGTGAAAATGTTTATGGATGTTCTCTGGTTCTGGCTGATTAAATTTGATTGAACAATCTGGAACGAAATTATTTGTCCTCATATTACTGATACCTTAGCTCACTGCAATCACTGTGAGAACAACTTCAAATTTTGAGCTCCCCTAAGAAGTCTTTGAAAGTAGATTGTAATACAGCTAAGTCCAACTCTAAGTGGAGAGAGTAACTTCTAATTTAAAGTGATTTTCAAGGGCATTAGTTAAGGTTCTCCCTCTAAAGTATCTCATTCCAACATCCTCTCCCTCACTTTTCTTTCCTCTCTCCCTTTCTTTTCTTTCAGAAAAAGGTTTTATTCCACTACCTATGCTACTTAATGGTAAAATTGCAAAGGGGCTAAAAATTCTGTACATGAAAACAGAAGTACTTTGCCCAATGGAGTTCTGTGTGTTCACTGGCCAATATTTATTGAGCACTTGCTGTATACTCAACTTGAGCTGGCTGCTCTAGGGCTCTGCTGTCCAATAGCTTAGCTACTAGCTGCATGGAACTATTTAAATTTAAATTAAATTAAATTAAATTAAATTAAATTTAATTTAAAAATAAAATAAAATAAAATAAAATAAAATAAAATAAAATAAAATAAAATAAAATAAAATAAAATAAAAATAAAATTCAGTTCCTCAGTTGCCCCAGCCACATTTCAAGTGCTCGGTAGTCATCTGTGGCTCTAGGGTGTAATGTCAGACCATGCAGAAAGCTCCTGTGGACAGCACTGTGGTAGGAGACACTGCAAGTATGAATCTCAGTTCCTGCCCTGAACGATTCCTTTGCTTCTTTGGGAGAGTAAGACTAACATACATGAAGCCACAGGTAAGCGGTGTAGATATATGGATGGTTTCCTGTTAAGACACAGTGGAACTGACTTTAAGTGCCTTGGGAAATATGCCACAATTTCATAAGTTAGAAAAAAAAAAAAGAAGCAGGCAATTACAGAAGGCAAACAAAGGCGTAACAGAATGAACAAAACCACTCCACCGCTAAGACAAAGACAGGAAGGAAGGTGGTCCTGCTTAAGAATTTGATTAAATGCCTCTGAGCATACAACTCAATATTTCAACTGGGTTTATGTGGAGCTAGGAAAGCAAACATCATTCAGCAGTAGCAAGATGCTTCTTAGGCCTAGAAGTCATAAGGTGTCAAAGGTGGAAAGAATTTGAGAAAAAGGCTCAACACAATGTTGCTTCATATCTTCCTGCATAAACTCCATTGTGAAAAATACCACCTTGCAAGTTATGGGACAGCTAGGGAAATGTTTTACTTCTTTTTGAGTTTAGAGCCTGTATAGAAATTACTATCTTTGAGAATCAACACCTGCCCCTGGGAAATGTGTATATACGTCTATGTGTAGATGATGTGTGTACACGTATATGTGTTATGTTTAATTCACCAAGTATCTGTGGAAAAGAAATATTTCTAACTCACGTGGATCCCAAATCTTGACGGGTACTAAATTTTAAAAGCCCATACCTCCCCTAGAATTTCATTCAGGATTTGAAAAGCACAGGCTACCACCCATGAGCTTGCTGGTGATTCCAGGGCACCATTTTTTTTTTTAGAGAAAATTATTCAGACATGGGGAAGCATATTGTTGGGCGGTGGGAGTGGATAAGAGCTCAAAGTGTGTTAAGCAGCCATAAGGGCTGGCCAGGATATGGGATTTGTTTCTCCTTTGATATTCTGTGATATTAAATAGCCCAAGAGGGGATTATACCATAATCTCCCATCTGGTTGGAGTCAGTTTACCCATGAATAAAAGTCAAACATAATTATAAGCAATTTTACTTATAAATTAGAACTAATACATGAGTGACTCATGCCCTAAAGTTAATTGGACCTAGATTTATTTTTTAAGACAATCTTAGCACCTGGAGATTCTGATTCTTTGACCTTGGAACAATTTTAGCTTCTAAGTAGCTTGCTGAGTTACTGCTAGACTGTCAAGTCTCAGTGGGACTGTTAATGGAGTGTATAATTTGGTGCATTTTAAACACGATTACCATTGTCTCAGGAAAGCTGTTCCAACATTACATGCATGTTCATTGATGCATACAAGTGGATGTCTGCTCAATAATACAAATGTTTCCTGCTTGTTAGTGGACGGGTTTCATCTCTGTCCTCTCTTCTTCAAAAGCAACTGTACTTCTAGGTTTCTGGTTTTCCCCTCATCCATGCTGTTGTATGTTATGTGCTCACAGTGACTGCTCCGTGACTTCCTCATTCTAAACCACTTTTAACTCTTTAGCAGATGAACGTTTCCATATGATTTGAGATCCCAGGATTAAATAAACCAACTAATCGAGAGAGCAATCAACGATGTGTAGAAAGCAAGTGTCTCTGAACCATTTAGAATAGTTATAAAATTCCCTACCACACTAGCATCATGCTTTATACTTTTTAAATTCTTTGATTTGCATTGCATTAACTGGATTGCCCCAGGTACAAAGTTGGGGGTAATGTATCAGAATGGAAAGAGCATGGATTTTGGAATCGGATGTGACTAGGGTAGACTCTAAACTTTGGAAATTAATAGATGTGTTACTTGTACTGAAGCTGTTTTCTCTCCTGTTTAAAAAAAAAAGTCAATAAGATACCCGATTTGTGGAGATGCAAAGACCAAATGAGATACTGTATGTGAAAACACCTGGCACGCGGTAGAAACTACGTTTATATATCCTTTCTATTTCACTGATAACTCAGAGGATTACATTTATTGCTTAAGACTGACAGTCATATTTGTGTGTCCTATTGCTTCTTAGCACAGTGCCTCACACAAAACAGAAGCTCCAAACAAAATTTTTTTTGGTAGTAGAAATATGAGATAGCCTGTTGGTTTAAAGAAAACTATAGTTTCTTGTTTCTTCATCTTTATTTTAGGTTTTTTGCCTGTGTTTGTCTGTTAGCATTGATGTGCACATCTGTAGAAGACACATCTTCGATAGTTTTGCATCTGAGGTCACTTTGCAATGACTATATGACAGTGACTATATGACATAACAGGATGGTTTTACGGAACTGTATATTACCTCATGTTGGCAGCGGACATACTAGCAAACAAGAAGTATAAATGCAAATAATATTGTTTCTCATAATTATAATCATTAGGTTTCCTCATAAGAGGATATGAGCTAATGTACATTGAGTAAGTTAGACTAAGAGCCAAAATAGATTGATTTTGATTAATTTACTGATCTTTTTTAGTTGACTTACTATCTAGCAAAGGAGACTAAATTTGGTATTTATAGATATTTTTTTCCCCACAGGTTTTATGTGAAAGTGAACAGCAAAATTCAAAGGTAAGGTAACAGTATTATTGTTTTCTAGTAAAAGTTATACAGATTTGCACACAGTCTCCTTCAAGATTAAAACTGCACATCTACCCAGTAGGCTTAGGGAGATGAGCCGTAGCCATGAAAGAGAAAAGCTTCCTGGTTTACATGGTATGAGAATCTATGATCATGACCTATTATCAGGATCCTCTAACAAACCCATAAAATTCCCAGACACAGGAATACTATTACGAAAAAGGTCATGAATCCTAATATTTGAAAATCTATTGTGTTCCAGGCACTTTATTAAGACGATATTGATACACATTATTGCTTTTATTCCTCACACTCACCCCAGGAATCAGGCGTTACTGACCCTGCTTACGGATGAGAGAAGGGAGGCCTAGCAGAGATGTATAACTTGTCCCAATTCTGATAACTATTATGTCAGATAACTAGCATGATCTGAATCCAGATCGGTCTGATTCTGAAGTATAATCACTATAAAGCCTTCTAGACCTAGAAACAAAACTTTAAGGACCCTGGAAAGGATGCTGTTTCTCCAGGAACATGGAACTGCTATAATTCGGCACAGGACATGTTGTTTCTTACCTACAGATTTTGCACAAGTTGCTCCCTCATGGTAGACTATTGGCTCCCTTCCTCTCCGCATGCCATATAAACCAGACCGAACTGTCCCAATGTTTGCCATCCTTTAAAGGTTAGTTCAAATATATATGAAGAGAAATATCAGAAAAAGTGACAGAGGAGTTAATTATTCCCATTCTTAAGTATTTCTTCATGTGTTGAATGACTCACTGCAGGCTCCGTTAAATACTATTTATTAAATAGGGTTAAATACAATTGAATTTGGCTGGTGACATATATTAATGTTATAATGTAGTTATCATCAAGGACAGCAGAAAAAACTTTTTTTAAAAATGTGATTGGGTAAGAACTTGTTATATTTCCAAGTTACCAAAGATGTTATCAACATAGTTCCTTTCATAGAAAAGTATCCCTCAATTAACTGTTCATTTGGGGATTTCACTTGTGGGATTAATTTTAAATCACACAGTGCAATAATAAAAGAACGTACAAAATTATTACAGGTTTAGATCTGAATCTCATTTTCATACAATTAAGAAAACGCTTTTTCTGTAACTGCACATTGTTTAAAACATTGTTTTGTTTTTTAAATACACTTTAGTATTTTTTTAACACAGTTTAGCCTAAATCTAAAAATTATGTAGTGTACATTAATGTATCCTCTGAGAAGTGACATAAAGGGAATGGGCATATAATCTCTATTTTATGGAATATGGGAACAAAAATATCTACTTAAATATAGGCAGACAATTTAAAGTACAGAACAAGAAACAACTATAGAATAAAAAGGTAAATGTATTTCCTGGTTGAATTATCAATAGGAACGAAATACGAAAAGTGTCAGACTTAAAATATTAATAATATCAAAAGATTTGGTCTTCCTCTGTTTTGCAACCCTTATTCTGTACTTCTTACTTGTTTGGTATTTTAGTAATCTCTTTAACTTTGATCCTACAAAGTTACTAAAAATTTTCGATCCTTGAACTGATTTAAATTGAATATTTATAAGATGATAATATCTATGCATTTTAGTTAGAATGTTCATTACCGCTTTGCTTTTGCTGTATAATAAAGTCCCACTTGTCCAGCTACATTTCTGCCAAGCACAAGGTTATGAGCATGAGTCCAAAAAGAGACATTAAAAAAAACAGCATCTGGAAACAGGAAATTAGCTGCTACCAGCACTTTGCTTCATAGAAAAGCAGAACTCAGATTAGAGCCTATTGACTTGTACAAGAGATTAGATGACAATTTGAATGGGTTGAATTTTTTACTGCCTCCCAAATTAAGCAATTAATTGCTCCTTACAACTATACAAAAGGTCAAATACATAGAAGAGTTCTTGTGTATTTGTGTACACATGATGTATAGTCAACATATAATATTTAAACTACACAACATAAATAAAACATTTAAATCTATTTTGGAATGTATTAATATGTAACTTTGTTAATATATGCACATATAAAAAGTATAAACCCTAAAAAAATCTAGGAAGTGAACTTCCTCCTTTTTCTTCTTGTCCATATCTCATCTTCCTTCCACATCCCTAGCTAAGTCTCAACAATCCTATGACATATTCTTTGGGAAGCTTAGTCCATGTTACTGCCTCTTGGGCCCCAGGAATTTATTCTTTACACAGAAACTTTCCACATGACAGTCTTTTTTCTAACGTCATTTAGTATTTGTCATTTAGTATACTTATGATTTCTTCCTGTACATGAGGCTACCATAGTCACTGATGTTTTCCTGTGTGTATTTCATGCTTCTATTACAGCACTACACTAATATCATGCATGATGACCCTCATACTTTTTTGGCACCTCATAATAATTTTTGTGGTGGTAGAATTATTAATTGACAAAAAAGAAATGGTGTTTATAACACAGTTTATATTCTAGTAGAATAAGTAATACTATATATAGATATGATGTAGTATTTCACCTGGTTGAATATTTGCATGAGTAAGAGCCATTTGAAGTCCCCATCAAAATCTCTTTCAATGAGCTAAGTGCATTTTCAATGCAAGTCTTTAAAATACATGAACAACGCAATGTAGCATCAATTTAGAAATATTTGTAATAACAATGATAAAATATAAAGTTTTTTTCTAAACATATTTTATCTGTCTTATATAAGCCTTTTAAATTCATGCTTTAAAATAGCAAGTTTTTATGATATTGATTTTTATAGATGAACTCAGTACTTCTTTTAAAGCCGAAAACAGATTCCTCTCGATTGGAGATCTTTCTCATCCCAAACACATTATAAAATCAGGGAATTTCATACCCTCTATTACATATTCAAAACTCCATTTACCTTGAACTTAAATACTCCCCAGAAGTACAAGGCCCACTGTAGATAACTGTTACTTAACCTATGATCAGGACAATGATAGATGTGATCAGGGGAGACATCACTGAGAAAGTGACATTTGACCTGAAATCTGAATAATGATCAAGAGTCAGCCACATGGAGATCACTGAAAAGATTACGCTAGAGAAAAAAAAAAAAAAAAAACAGTAAAGACCAGGTCCTGTAGCAAGTAGGATACAAAATGTTCCCAGACTTGAAAAGCCAGGCAGAGTGACTGCAGCTTAGTGAGCAAACAAGAACACAGCCCACAGTGAAGCTGGAGAGGTAAGCAAGGGACAGATAATGTAGACTCCCTGTGGGATCACTGTCCTCGGCCTCGTGAATTAAGTCCGCGGCAAAGGATGCTCAGGCCTTCGGCAAGTTCAGGTTCACAAGACTGACAGAGCCCTGTACTCTGTGCTCAGAGCTCCCGGATGCAGGGTTGGAGATTACCTGACACTAACAGCACAGCAGAATTGGTCACTTCATTACACCTCTATGAGACAGCCAATTCTATTTTCCCCTGGAATCAATTTTTATGTCAGTCTAAAACCTTAAATGAATTGGTATGTCAAAACCCATGCTACAAACCTTCTTGTTTCCCAAAACACCTCCTCTAAATTATGTACTGCTTATACCTATTACTTTTCATCAGAACTTGACTGCAATAAACCCTGCCACTCTCTATGAGGAATGACATCAGTTAGCAAACATTTCTGTGGGATACTTTTTCTTAAGCACATTTACAGCTGGTTGTAGTGAGTTGTATTCTCCACCTACAGACACTCTCTTTTGCAAAGGTTGCAACAGAGCAAGAGAATCTAATTTGATTTTTTTTTTAATTTAAAGAAGAAATCAACTCCTTTAGCCCAATATATGACAGGATGTCACTTTGACTGGTGTCCCCTTAGCTACATTCAGGCTGCTTAATTTCAGTAAGGGATGGCCAGAATATATCTTCAGCGAGGAAATTTGACAGAATTCATAAGGCTGTCATAGCAAAAGTAGCATTATTTTAAGGAGACTCTATCACCTCTGACAACAACTTTACATTTCAGTGCTCTGCCAAGACCAGCTGCTTGGAAACTGGTCTTGATACACAATGAGGTTTAGGAGAATGGAGGCAAAAATGAGTCAGAAGGCCTGCTTTTAAAGGTGGGCTCTGTCTCCTCCTAACTGTACAAATGGGAACCAAATATTGTTTCAGCTTCAGTTTTTCTGACCTCAGAAAGAAAGTTAGTAATGGTACTTCAAATTTCAATAAACCATAAGAAAGTACTCAGTGTAATTCCATTCAAAATAAATGTGAACATAAGAATAGATATATAATTTTCCAGGAAAATTTGAAATTTACAAAAAGTGACTCTCCTGACTCATAGAGGATTTAAATGGACTGATTCTCACAGAAGATCAATTTGTTTAAGAGTATGCCACCAAAATCACAAGGCACAGATGGTTTCATAGAAAACTTTTATCAAATCTTCAGAGCCAATAAATTGCAATGTTTTTAGACTGCTCCAAAGAACAGTAAGAGAAGAAAAACTTTCAGAATCTTTTTGTAAGGTGACTATAACATTAATTAATTCCAAAGTGTGATAATGTTAGACACCAAGAGATTATAGATCAATATCACTTATGGCTATCGATGAAAAAAATCGTAAGTATAATACTAGGAAATAAAATACAGCAGCACATTAAAAGAATAATGCATCTCAAACCAGTAACATTACTTCCAAGGATGCAAGGATGGTTCAATATTAAATAATCTATTAAGTTAATCATATTACAAATTTAAAAAAAAAAGAAAAAAATGTCTTGATCATCTCAATAGATGTTATAAAGTCATTTGATAAGATTCAATAAAAATTCCTGGTAAAAACAGTTAATACATGAAGAATATACAGACTCTTCCTAAACATGATACTTAATTCAATCCAAAGGCCAATATTCTTAACATAACTTAAAACATAAAAGTAAAGTCAAAAGACAAATGACAAATAGGCTAAAAAAATTGTAGTTCATATCCAGATAGTAACTAGTTTCTCTAACCTAAGAAGAACTCATAAAATAGTTCATAGAAGACTAAAAGACTAATAAAAAAAAATAGACTAAGAAGATAAATAGAGTTCATAGAAAAAAGGACAAAGACACAAAATATTAAAAAGTGTTCAATCTCACTTATTAAAAAGGAAATACAAAAACACTATGGTACTATTCTTCACTTAGTAGATAGGCAAAAATTCAAAAGTTTCCTGACAAACTACTATGGAGAGGTTGTAGGATATAGATGCTTTAATACATTACTGGAGGGGGTACAAAGAACATTACATGGAAGAAAGTTTGTTCTTATCTATCAAAATATAAAGGATGTTTCATTCAACCTCATAGTTTCATATGTAGAAATTTATCCTACAAATGTATTCATACATGTTTAAAATGTCATACATATGTCACATGTATTTGCTGCCATATTGTTAGTAATAGCAAAAGATAGAAAAACAAACTGCTCATCAACTTTGAACTGGTTCAGTAGACCATGGTGAAAGGAAAAATGGAATACTAGGCAGCTGAGCCTCGAATGAGACCCCAGTACTAACCAATGCCCTTGATTCTGGCCTTGCAGAAGCCCCAGCTAGACCATGCTTGGACTCCTGACTCATAGAAACTGTGAAAGGATAAGAAATGTGCATGGCTTAAAGATCATACTGTTAGACAGCAACAGAAAAGAATATAGATGGACAGCTTTAAGAACCATAAAACTACAGTCATTCCTCTTTACCCATTTTTCTCAGCAGCTCACATGCAAACGACTTCTGAGCTTCCTAATTTTATCCTCGAGGGGACCTGAGTCAGAGATCTAAGCCAGGCAGGTGTGGGTCAGGCACTATTTCCCAAGGCAACAGTGGGGAGAAGCAAGAATAGCTTTCCAACAATCTCTTTCCCTTCCCATTAAAGAAAAATTTATCTGTTTTTACAGCCCATAATTATAGGTTGCCTCCTATCCTCGGTCAAATGCACTCCTCTACGCACACGCTAACTCAAAAGAGTTTCCTGTCGCTGGCTGTCACTTGAACGGTTTCTTCCAGTTTTCTTCATTTTTCCTCTCTAGTTCCCTTTGAACTGACAAGGGGGAAGGAACAAACAGAGGGATTATTTGACCATTTTAGGCTGAACTGGCCTGGAATATCGCTCCCACAATATCAGTCCTTGTCTTTGGCCTGGAAATACCTTTATTTCACTCTTCTTGTTGAATGACAGTTATACTGTTTATAAAAATTTAGGTCGATAGTTATTCTCTCTCAGTGTTTTGAAGATACTGACACACTATCTCCTGGCTTCTGTCACTGCTGCTGAGAAATCAGCCACAAGGAAATTATCATTCTTTTGTAGGTAATGGACCTTCTTACCACCTCCATCCCTCAGCCCCTAACCTCCTACCTACTTCTCAGATCTTTTTGTCTTTGGCATTTTACAGTTGGAATATGACATGTCTAGTGTGGCTTTCCTTTTATTATCACACTCAGTGTTTGTCTCTTCATCTTAAAGCTGAAGAATGAAATTTTGCTTTGATTTTCACATATTGCTTCTTTGACAGAACACTTTTTTCCCTTCTGAAACTTCAACTAAGGGTATGCTAGACATTATATCTTCTCATTTTATCTTTTCATAATTTCCATTTGTGTGTCTCACTGTCCTGCATTCTGAGTAGTTTCCTTTAGGTTTATCTTTAGTGCACTAATTTTTTCTTTATCTCAGATTAATTTTCTGGGCATCTCACCCATTGAGTCTCTGATACCAATCACTAATTTTTTTCCATTTCAGATTATTTTCTTATTAAAGCTTTTTTATTCTTTTTCACAGCCTCTTATGTATATTTTCAATGTCCAACCTAGTTTTTTTAAATTAAAAAAATTACTACTTTTATGTTCTGTATTGGTAATTTAAATTTATATAACTAACATTTTTTGTGAAATTATTCTTTTTTAAATCATGAAATCAAGTTCCTTGGAACACATTTTATTTAATTTTTTCCTTATTATTTTATTTTATATTTATTTTTTTTACTTGGGTTTAAGATGCCCTCTCCCAGAAAGGATTTGCATTTGTTTTTGCAAGTAACCCCTTTTAACTACTAATTCATGATGACTTTCACAATACAGATACATATGATCTTTATTTCTCTTCCATCCAGAGCCAAAATAAAATAAGCAAGTAGTTTCACTGTCGTGTTGTCCTCCTGGGTTCCACTGAGGGCATCCTGGTTTTATACAAGAGACTCTGAGCTCAATTCCCAAGTTAGAACAAGTACAAGACTTTATCTTTGCTCCTTTGGGGGCAAGGTTTAATTCAATCCAAGCTCTGGACAAGAATCTACAGGCACTACTTGAAGGGCAGTATCTTCCGCCATCCATTTTTTCTTGGGATTTGAACGTTCTCATCCTTTCTAAACTTCTGGGATCATTCTTTTCTGCCAACTTAGTGATGCACTTAAATACATTCTTAATGCACTTTATCAGAAATTTTAGCTTGGGATAGCAGAAATTCTTCCCACATATCTTATAATTGCCAGAAGAACGTGGCTGTGTGTTGTTAAAAGATAAGTAAGGCATATTCAAAATTTTAAGAGTTTATCTGAGCATTCCTCCATTCCAACCAGGCAGCGCCAAACCAGAAGTGGTTAGAAGCACTCCTGGTGGAGCCAGGGAAAGACTCACAGAAAGTGAGAAAGAAAAGAAATTATTTGACTGGCTGTAGTTCAAAGAGTAGTTGGCTATCTGTGACCGGGTGCCCTTGAGGTATCAATCTTGTAATCCTGAGGAATTCACAGGCTGATGATGGTTTGCTTACGAGGCTGCTGTGGCATTAGAGCCACCTCAGTCTGATGGCATCCTTTTTAATTAACAATGTATACACCTAACTCCATGTAAATTAAAGCTTTCCCTCCTTCAAAGACACTGACTGAGAAGCCGCCATGCTTCAAATACTGTAATAGACTATGCACACATAAAGCTGGTAAAGACACTCATGGAACTTACTGTATGGTGTGTGAGGGAGATAAATGGACAATAATTATTCAACGTGAGACATAATAGGGCAAGAGCAACACAGGATGTTCTGGGAGTGACGAAGAAGGGCAACGAGCCAGAGCTTGAGAGTCAGCTAGGAAGTTTCCTGGAGAACCTGACATCTAACACAGGAACCTTTAAGGAGGAGCAGGTGCTTTCCTGGAGAATAAAGCCATGAGGGAGAAAACTTTTCAGGTATTTGAAACCATGAAGTTCCTTCAAAACTTTGTTTTCCATGTTTTAGCTTTCTTTCACTACTATCCTAACAAAATGTCTCTTCTCACTTCTGGATGACCCCCTAATGAGACCTGTGTGCAACTCTTTCCTTGAGAATGACGGAAAGGAAAGAAAATTAGAAAAAGATGCAGCCACTGCCCCCTTGTTATTTGATCACATTTGATTTCATCTGTCTTACTTTCTGAAAAGTCCCTCTCTGTTATATCCATGGACATGATCATACTGCCCTCTGGAGGAGTAATTTAACATTTTGTTTAATATGTAAAAAGTTTTGAGACATTAAAAAATAAGCAGCTATCAAGCCATGAAAAGACATAGAGGAATCTTAAATGTATATTGTTAAGTGAAAGAAACCAATCTGAAAAGGCTAAATACCGTTAAGATTCCAACTCTATAACATCCTGGAAAAGAGAAAACTATGGAGACAATAAGAGATCAGTGGTTGCCAAGGGCTGGAGTAGAGAAAGACGAACAGTCAGAGCACAGAGAAATTTTAGGGCAGTGAAACCATTCTGTGTGATATTATGATGGATATGTCATTATATTTTATCCAAACCCATAGAATGTACTATACCAAGAGTGAACCCTGGGATAAACTATGGACTTTGGATGACTACGACAGGCCGGTGTAGGTTCATTCTTGGTATAAAATATACCATTTTGGTGAGTGATGTTGAAAATGGAGGAGGATATACATGTGTGGGGGTGGGGGCTTATGAGAAATCTCTGTACTTCCCTCTCAATGTTATCATAAACCTAAAACTCCTCTTAAAAAATAAAGTTTTTTAAAAATAAGCATATTTGTCTTCTGCTCTTAATGTGACACAAGAAACGTTCTGAAGCTTTGAGGATAATTTTTCGAGTGTAGATAATAAGAATTTGGCCAAAATCAATATTTTGCACATGGACTCAAGGTGCAATTTAAATATTCTCTAAAAAACAATGAGTTCTAAAATGATCAAACAAGATAATCTGAGGTAAGTATTGTGTTATGTGATTCATAATTTGGGGTTATATTTTAAGTGGACAAGTGGAAGGCTTAACAGGTTTAGCTGCCTCATAGGCAAAAGAGAAGGCCTTTTTGTCCAAAAATTTCTCACTCTCTAAAATGCCCCAAATTTTGATGTGGAGAGGAGGCTTGAGTTAAGTGCACATATAGTGATGAACAGAGGAAGGTGGATGACATTCTGGAAAAGGTGAGACTTTAGGGACAATAAAAAGGTCAGTGATTACCAGTGGTTAGAAGTGAGGGAGAAGAATTTACAGGTGGAGCACAGAGGATTTTTAGGGCAGTGAAAATATTCTGTGTGCTGCTGGAATGGTAGGTGGGTTATTACACACCTGTTCAAACCCATAGAATGTACAACACCAAGAGTGAACTCTAAAGTCAGCTATGGACTTTGGCGATAATGCTTGTGTCAATGTAGGTTCATCCATTGCAACAACGCTACCTTCCGGTGGGGGATGTTAATTAGGGGAAGGCTATGCATGAGTGGGGACGGGAGTCAATGGGAAATCTCCATCCTCCACTCCGTTTTTCTGTGAACCTCCAACTGCTCTAAAAAATAAAGTGTATTTTTAAAAAATAACAACTTACAGGTAATTTTTTTTAAAGTATTGGATATGTTAAACAAAAGAGAGGAAGGGAGTGGAGATGAGGTAACGGGCGCTGAGATGGAAACCTGGTCAGGCAGAAGACCAGAGATGTGTGGGAAAGAGACGTAGAAAGGCAGCTGTCTAATTCGCTTCTCCCTGAGGCTGACGCAGGGGACAGGCAGTCGGTCCTGCTTAACCCCAGTGGAGATTTGCTGTAGTCAAGGTCACTTTAAGAAGCAGTTTGGAATTATAAGGAATCAGGTAGTACTTGTGGAAAATGCACTGGCCTTGAAATCACTCAAAAAATTAAGATCCCAGCTTTGTCATTTATCTACCGGGTAACTTTGGAAAAGGTACTTAATTGTTGGAACGATAGTGTCATGGTTTATAGAAAGGTGAATGCAATACCTACTCAGTAGACTATGGAGGCCATTCATTAACGGAGTATGTACGTAAAACAACCAGCACACAGATGCAATCAATACACCTGCCTGCATAATACGAGACTGGAGTCTGAACATAACAGCCATCGGCGTCTCACACACATCTCAAGACAAGATCGCTGTTTTTTGGATTATGTGCATACATGCCTGAGTGGGGCTGATCTCGGAATGTGGAATCCCTCTGGTCAAAGTGCTCACTGAGTGGACTTGCCTTTCCACCGTTCTTCACACATCAGACTATATCCTGGGGATGTCGATTCTATTAGATTCTGTGGTCACCAAGTGCTCAGTGACTTAATAACACGATTCCCCTTTAGTTTCTGGTCATTTTAAAATTCACCTATTTCAAGACTTAATGAATTCAACTCTGCTTGAGCCACAGAACCGTTCTGAGGAAAGTGAAAGTCACTCAAGGAGCAGGACCAGTGCTGACGAACACACGACGCGTTGTTGAACAAGTGTACTTGAGCCTGTTTTCAAGCTCTCCAAAAATGTACGAGTCACCATTAAGTACAGAAACAAGAGCAAGAAAAAGAGTCTCAGGCTGAATTTGGTTTATATTTTCCTATGTCAGTTAAATAGGACTCCTCTTGTTTTCAGCAGAATAAATTTAGCCTTAGATACTATAATTAATGCTGCCCTGAAAATGCAGACAAATATTTGAAACAGAAAGTTTGGATTCATAAAAAAAATTAGCATTCTAATACACTTTTATTAAACATTATTTATCATCTACCTTTGATAATACCCACTCAGAAAATATCCATATGTATGTTTTTTCCATTGGGTAAATATTCCCCTCATCTCTTTTTGTATTTCTTACAAATCACAGACTTACAATATGTTACATTTACACTTTCTCATTTGTTGCATCAATTATGAAAGAGAAGGTAAGGGATAATGGGATTTGTTAGCTGATTTGTGCTCCTTCAGCTTGCTTTGAGTAGTTGTCCCAAAGCGCAGAAAAAAGCTGCAGAGTCTTGTATAAATTGCAGCTGCATTGATATCTTTTTTTTTCTCCTCAAGGAAAAGGACTGCTAGAAACAGCAAGCAGTCAGAACTCTCAGTACCTTCTGAGCAGTGTCTCACGTACAGAATAAATTCAGGGAATATTAGATTAATATGAACATGAATGAATGAATGAATTGGAAGGTTTAAATCCGTTATTTAAGAATCTATGGCAACTTCCTGAAAGTATGATTTCTATAAATAAGAAACCACTGAAAATTCAGGACCATCAGAAAATTGATGTTTCATTAAACTGTGATACCAAATAAATGAAGCTTACCACTTATAACTCTCCTAAATGGGAATGTTTTCCAACTGCATCACACAGTACTCAAGCACTCTGCACATCAGTGGTTGTACTGTGCTGTTAGACGGTGAGAGTCCCAGGGCGGACCCAACAGGCTGTGTTTACACAGTCGAGGAATGGTGGGATCTGGGGTTTGTTACCACGAATCTTTAGACTTTATTTTTGTTTTCTCCACTCTCAGGCTGGAAGCATTTTTTTCTTTTCCTTTTTTAATCAAAAAAAAAATCTCTGTAGAAGTTTTTCTTTATTACTTCACATTCACATGTGCAATGCCACAGGCATTCCCATGAATAAAGTGCATAAATCTAGGTTTCTTTTGGTGACTCTCAGGTTCTCTGGATTTTTTTTTTTTTTTTTTTTTTTTGAGTTCTTAACCAACCCAGGCAGTTGGTTTGCCAGACTGGCTGTGATAAATTAGGTAGTACTGCGATGGCTGCTGCTGACCAGCCAGCAGGTCTTAACCCCCAGCAGCTCTTTTTTCCTAGATCAGATCCCTCTGTTTAAAAACAGTAACTCTTCTCTAAGCCTATCTAAATCAGATCTAACTGACCCCTCATAAAAAAAGTTCCCAACCCACTGACTTCTCAGATATACTGTTCTCATGTGAATTTGGGGCCTGGGTTACTACACAGGGCCCTACATAACAAGACATAACTAATGTAGTAATAGCTTCCCCAGTATTAACACTTGCAACCATTCTGAAAAATGGGTTTCCTTATTGCCATTTTATGAATGAGAAAATTGAGGGTCAAAGAAGTGAAGTATTTTGCCCAAAGTCAAATAGTTAGAAAGCAATGAATTCAGGATAAAAATTTCACTTGATCTTCAGAGAACACGGATTTTCCCATGCTTCACATGGTCTGAGTGCAAAATTCACAAATGCCTTCACTTTTAGCGATTTTTAGCATACGGTTTTGCCCAGAAGAGTCTCAAGAGACACAAAGCAAAAGTTTTAAAGGAGAAGTAGCTGGAGTGACCACGTAATCAGACATTGTTTTTAAATGAACATCCTATCTAAATAGTGAATCAGGCCAAAGCTGGAACAAGAATTGGTATTTTTCTCAAGCTCATGAATGGTGGGCCTCGAGTAGTCAGTTCCACTACATTTGAGAAAACGAGATACAGGTTTCCCCCACCAGCCCACAAAAGAGCATTCCTGTGAAAGCTTTGAGCTGAAATCGCATAAAGCAATTTCTGTGAGACCTATGCCTTAAACAGCCATCACTATGAACAAGTAATAGCACAAAAGATGTCCCTTACTGTGGCACTGAAGAAGCTTCTGCCTCCAAAATTTCACTTAGGAAAAATTTTGTCACTTCTCAATGTTTTTATGCTTCTCAAGGCAGAGTAAGAATCAGGCTGTTGTTGAATAGCGCCATCTGCTGGTCTTTGGGTAGAACCACACAAATCAGTTGACAGACTTTTCCAAGTGACCATTTTCTTTAACTTGATAGAATTTTTATTTATAGGCTACGGTTTGCACAGAAATGGGGCATGAATAAAGGGGACACATTGAAAGTGGGGATAATCAGTGGGCTACTGAAAAAATAAAAAGGTATGACTGTTGGTTTAGAAAAGAGACTCACAAACTTTTGCACTGACATGAAAAACATGTCAATGAATCTTAGGACCCAAAGATCTAAAGGAGAATTTAAGAAGTAAATGACTGGAGAAAAAAAAAAAGAGATTTCTGTAGGATAATGATTAACACAATACACAAAGGCCATTCTAACAATCAGAACCGGTACACAGTGGTTTTCATGTTACCGGCCACCTCTTCCCAGCTCTCTACCCCCTGGTTTCTAGCCATCCACTCATCCAATAATCATTCAACAAATACCCACTCAGCAAATATTTACAGAGCACCTAATATGTGGTAGGATTTGTTTTATGAAGTGGAAATATATAGTGAGCAAAACAAGTCCTTTCCCTGAAAGAGCTTATATTTTAGAATGGTGTAGGTGAGAGAAAGGGAAAAACAAATCAAGTAAGAATATATACATCAGTATATATACTAGGGCAAAAATAAGTAATAGGACAAAAATAAGCAGACAAGGGTATAGAGGAATGAGAAGGGGGACTAACTTACATAGATGATCAGGAAGGCCCTCCCACGAGGACATTGAGCAGAGATGCGAAGACAGCGTAGGGGCAGGAGTGAGCCATGCAGCAGGGGAACAGGGTTTTAGGCAGAGAGAACAGCAAGTGCAAAGGCCCTGAAACAGACACCAGACTGGCTGACTTCAGGAACATCAGGTCATTTATGTTCATGAAGTGAACTGGACTAGAGAAGAGCTGGTGGAACGGGAAAGGGAACGAATAGTGAGAGGCCAGCCTCCATGGGGCCTTCAGGTCACGGTAAGAAATTGGACTTTCTCTGGACCAGAAAGGAAGCCATCAGAAGGCTCTGAACCAAAGAAGGAATGTGAGGAGTTAAAGGGAAACAGACACAATTTCTGACCTGCAGGAATATGTTCAGGTATTATTAATGGTAAGTGGAGGAACACCTCATACTACCATCCTCCCAGCTGTTGGGATCCTGAAGCTGGTATCCCATCCCAGGAATTTTCCCAGCATATCCTCCTCCTGGTTAGACTTGGCTAGATGGCTAATGGTTACAAGTCTTCTTCTGATGTGTTATGAATCATCTATAGATCTTAGAAAAGTTAACTGGGATTACTGCCTGACTCAGAATATCAGCTATGTCATTATCTCAATATTACCAGGCTGAGTACTTTGCTCTTCATTGGAATATACATTGATATTTCCAGGCTTTTGACCCCTAAAGTGAAAAATAATACAGCAAGGACTAATGTAGATTATGAACCAGTGTGATCATAGAAGACAAATGTCCAACAGAGAATGTAAAAACATAGTTCAGACTACACAAGACCTTTCTATTAAATCCCTGCAAAAGTGCATGCCTCACAGGCATCTGATGTTCCATATACCGAAAACTGAACTCGTGGTCCTGACTCGCAGCATCCAAACCCACTCTTCTTGTTGTGATCTCTATTTTAGTGAAGCCACCTCTGCCCCAGTTGCATGTGTCTGAAACCTCGGAGTCATTCTTGACACCACGCCTTCTTGACACCATACACCCCCAATGCATTGCCAGTGCTACTGAGTCTGTAAAGTATTTCTGTCTCCTTTGATCCAGCCCCTTTGCCATCATCACGATCCGATGGTGCTCTATCCAAGCCACTGTTACTGTTCACCTGGACGACAGTAATTGATCCATGTTTCATTTCCCCTTTTGTCCACTCTATCCATACCCCATCCACTTCATTCTCTGCCCACAGCCCTAATTCTTTTTTTAAAAATTATGATGTCTCTGGCCTGCTTAAAATTCTTACTAGCTTCTCATTGTCCTTAGGGAAAAATAAAATATGCTTAATATTGTCCCTTCAGAATTATACACACACACACACACACACGCACACACGCACACACGCACAGGAATTCTCCTCTATGTCTTAGGCCATTAACTGTGTTAAAAGGTATATTAAATGCCTATTTAGAGACTATAAAACCTTATAGTCCATTCCATTTACAAAATCCTATCTTAAGAAATCTATTTTTTCACTTGATTTTCCAAGATTTTCTACAGCATCTTTAATTTTTTCAAAAATATTCTGAAAATGTCAACAAGTCTCAATGGGAAATTATTTTTAATATAAAACATCAGTAAGCAAAACACCCACTCGAAGTTTTGTTACCTAATTTTTCCTTTCAAAGATTGTGGGCCCCAAATCTTTCACAGTGCACTTTTTCCCAGTGCAATTCAAGTACAGCTAAACCTGAGGGAAGAGGGAGGATCAGTCCTCATCTGGCCCCACTGGATTTTATGACATCACCATCCTGATAAATAATTAATAATAACAGCATGCGTTGGCCACCCAGGGAGCTGGTTTGCTACTCAGTTGCTAATACAGTGCCAAACCAAAGGATAACTATTACAGTTGAAACAGAGAAAACGTATTGTCTAGTAGAAATAAATCTCCCACACAATGCAGCAGAAAGGACATGAAATCTGATGCAAATAGACCCAGCTGAAGATGGTGGCCAGTGATTGTATGACTAGAGCACATGACGTAGTCTCTCTGAAACTGTTTCTTCACCTAAGGATAGGATTCTTAAAAAGGGAGAAAACTGCTTTCACAGGATTGAAAAATGAATGAACTAGTATATATAAAACCGGTAATTCACAGATATTAAACAAGTCAAACCTCCTACATCCAATCACATTTAAATCTATGTGATTTTGGAGATTAATGACTTCTTTAAAAGTATAACAATATACATTTTTGTATATAGTGCAAAAACCTTTTTCCCTTTATAATATTGAAATACCACTGGCTTTAGACTAATTTTTAGAAAGAATTAGCCTAAAAGAAAATCTGATAATAAACTGAATATCAGTCTGTTCTTGATCAGCTGAACTCCTACAGCGGCTACTTTCCCTGGTGGAGCTAAACAGAGATGCGTTTCTGCACTGAAGGTGCTGCATAAGCTCACAGAACTCACTGGACAGTAAGACAGTCATGTGCCCTATGAGTCCGGCAGGACCAGCTCTTCTTTCCCTTCATTGCCTCCAGCGAGGACTCAGCCAGTAGTGGGCTACAACCATGGTCAGTGAGTGAATATCCTTTCAGATGATTCTAGCACCCAACCGAAACTCTAATCTTCTAGTCTTTTCTGAGGCTCCAGACACATGGAACAGAGAAGACTCAAATCTCTATTCCTGTTCTGCCCTGTCTGAATTCCTTGCCCCCAGATTACATGAATAGAATAAAGCAGTTGTTCTAAGCCAGTGAAACAACTAGACCAGTAAGCTTTGGGGTGGCCACGGCGTAACAGGGGTGGTGCAGAAACTCGGAACCTGGAAGCAGGGGGCTTCCGTGACAGAAATATGGCATCGCCTTTGCGTCTGGGTTAGGAGGGAGCTGAAAGGGCCCTGAGGAGACTGGAGAGGTTATAAAGCTTGAGCAGACAGGAGGGAGTGTTATTGGACACTGGAGGAGAAAAGACTCTTGTCAAGTATGGAAGGTCGAGCAAAATTGTTGCTGGCAGTAACACAGAACATAGAAAAAAGGTAACACCTTTGTGTTAGAAGTCTTGGAACCCAGGGCTATGCATAGAACCCTGCAGAATCATTTATCATGTAAATAAGTCACATTGACTCATAAAGACCTTTAATTACTAGCTGTGGGCTCTTCCTGAAGCCTTTGAGCTGGGGCTTTGAGTTCAGTCTCAGGAGATCTTTCAGCCTCTGCTCCACTTAGGCTTGTGGGCGTCGTTAAGGTGGCATTGCATCTACACGTCAAAGTATCAGTAGTATTAACAAGAAATTAAAAATAATTTACTGGTATTTTTGTAATGATCCTGAGACCAGAAGGAGGTATCTACAAATGTGTCCCTTGTCAAGTAATGCTAACAGTGTTTACATAAGGCTTTAAATTTACAACACGTATTAATATACATAATCTAACCTGACCTCCTCAATTACTCCATGAAGTAGCTGTTTTGTAAGTCAAGACAATCCACAATAACTTATTTGCCCAAATCTATAAGTGGCCAACCAAGGACTATATATCAGGTTCTATAATTTTAAGACTTTTGTTCTTTTGCTGATATCAAGAATTCTATATAATCATTAGTTATTTGTAAACTGCTTGATGAAATAGAGTTCTCTATGTTATGTTAGTTACGATTGTCAGTTTTGAAAGGAGAAAATCTCGTCAAATTGAGATAGCACATTGTGTCAATACCTGCCACTCCAAAAATCATCTCTCTACTGCAGTTAAGTTCTTTAAAAAAAAAAAAAAAGGAGAAAGCATAGATTATTTCAAAAATATGTGCAGAGAAGTATCAGAAAAAGTGATACAGGAGGTAATTATTCCCATTACCAAGTATTTCTTCATGTACAGAATTCACTGCAGGATCCATTAAGTAATGCTTATTAAATAAACTTCAATTTATTAAAATTTAATTTCCACAAAACTTAGTAGAAATAAAGGTTACCATAGTTTTTAAAAAACAAAAACAGTGAAAAAAATTACCCAGTCTAGCTACAGCAATTCTGTCAAGTGGAATAAACACGCCTTTATTATCTAACTCTTTAGTTCTAAATTGTTAATAAAGCAATCCATTTTTGCTAGCTTCCAAGGAGGTTGTGATTTAATTGATTTCAATAACCATTTATTGAGTACAACTATATGCAAGGCACGTATCTCGGAACTGGAAGCACGTAATTACAATAACCCATGGCCCCTGATCTCCAGTGAAAACAATACGCAAACACTTGTAAGACAAGGCAGATTTCAGCAAGTGCTACACTAGAGGTATATTATTCAACAAAGGGAGGGGAATAAGAGATTTAAACCAGACAAACTGCATGAAAAAGCTTTGATGAGAAAATATAAGTGAACATAAAGACTTCAAGACTTGAAGGCTGACAATATTTCCATTTAAAAATGTTATCAGTTCCATTTATCTGTTTTTAATATCATATTTTGGTAGGACCCGTTTTGAAAATCCAAATCTTCAGCAATAACTTTAATTCTCTATGTCTTGATTGTTCATGGAGCATTTATGTAAATTGTGACCAATAGGGTATGGTCTATAAGACAGTTTCCAATACACAGCATTCCTCCTCTCCACTAAACCAATAAATAAAACAGGGTCAAGAAGAGACCAAACTACATCTGTGCTCCCAAGAGAGGACAGTCAAGAGAGTGACAGATTCACAAGTGATCCCAACGCAACTTTTAAGCAAATCTCAGAATAAAGAAATCTACTCACCAGTCACAGAAGCTCTGGCTTCCCCACCAAACTTCACCTCTCTACCCAGGCACAGAGCTGGGAGAAGCAGCAAAGTCGTGCTTTCTATAAGTAGAAAGCTCTCAGGAGAAGGTTGGAGCCCAGCTAAGAGAGGAGAGAAAAAAGAAAGATGGTTTGGAGCCATAGCTAAGCCCAGCTGAGCTAAGGGTACCCTTCTCAAATTCACTGTGCAAATAAGTAACTGCCACTCCTCAAGGGAGATGTAGATAAAAGAACAGAGAAGTACCAGCAAATGCTGAGGAAGAAGTACCACGTCATGGAAACCAGGAGCAGGGAAAATCGTGATCCATCTCCAATATCCCCCAAGATGACTTTGATGATTGGAGAAGAGATGTATCTTTTTGTATTGATCATTTGCAGTTTCTCCTTTACAAATCGCCCATTCTCATACCTTTTAAAGAATGGTCTATTTTTCTAGAAAAGTGTTTTTTCTCTCTTATCGAATTGTAAGATCCAAATCAATAGAGTAACAGTAGATAATAAGAAAAAGACAAGGAGTCAGTACCCTAGTGTTTCACACAGAACCTCTCAATTTCTCATTTTTGAGAGGATTCCTATGTCTCTAGGACATTTCAGGACATTAAGAACTTCGACACGATCATACAAGTATCTGCCACAACCCCTCAGTGCAATTTTGCTTTATTTTAGCTTCCATTTGTGATTTTTTTGAAACTAAAGTGTATCCACAAGTCAGGGCACAGATACAATTCTTCTTATGGAATGAAGGCTCAAAACCAACTGAATTTGTCACTCTTGATGAAGAAAACAAGCATCATGGTTACTTCCCACCAGAAGACATATTTCTGGAATTAAGAACAGTACCTTCCCAAACAGCTACATTATTTATGGTTAACCTCTAGTTTTTCAAGTCAAGGATCTGTTCTGAGTACAGATTTTCATCTTTCATGAGTTATTATCACTATCTCCAGCTTGTCGATATAGGAAGAGGTCTGGCTAGACACCTCGCTGGCCTTGAAATTTGAGGAGTTGTAATTAGTGGAGGGTAGTGACAACTTGTTTCCACCTGGGAAATGTTTAATATTCCTTCCTAATGAGATGAACATCACTTCCCTGCAATCATCCCTTCCAGGGTTCCCAATCAGCTCACACTATTTTTAGATTCATTCTAATTGGCTCATTAAGAGGGTTAGCATGAATTTTGTCTAGTAAAACTGGTATCCATGTTGTGTTTCAGTATGAGAATTCTCATCTTGGTATTCTGTAATAGCCGTGAAGAAGGCTAGGAATGGTTAGAGTTACATCTCACACTGCACCAAGTTTGCTGAAAAGATGCATCTAATCTTAAAACCAAATCTTGATTAGAAATACTCTATTTCAGGAAGAACTTAAGAAGGGATTTGGGTGTGTCATAAATGAAAATCTTCTCAGAGTGCTTTCTGATAATCTCAGGGTTTCGTTGTTTTTTTTTTTTTTAGATTTTATTTTTTAATGTTTTAAATAATTTTTAATTGAATGTTATATTAATTTCTGGTGTACAACATAGTGTTTTGGTTATACATATATATTCCTTTTCATTTTCTTTTTCATTATAGTCTATTAAAAGATATGGAATATAGTTCCCTGTGCTACAAGTAGAACCTTGTTGTTTATTTTATATATGGTAGTGTGCATCTGCTAACTCCATGCTCCCAGTTCATCTTTCCGTAAGTTTATTTTCTATGCCTGTGAGTCTATTTCTGTTTTGTAAATAAATTCATTTGCATCATTTTTTTTAGATTCCACATGTAAGTGACATCATATGGTATTTTTCTCTCTCTTTCTGGCTTACTTCACTTAGTATGACAATCTCCAGGTCCATTCATGTTGCTGCAAATGGCATTATGAAAATCTAAGTTTTTAATCCATTAAAGGAGGGGGGAAATTAGGTAACCAACAACACGGAAAATGGACCACACATGAAATTTTGTTAATAATTCTATAACTCAATGTAAGATGAGCCATAAAAAATATTAAAGGCAGTTTAAAGGACCTTTTAAGTTAATCTGAAGTAAAATAATTCAAGAAGTGTGGAATAAATAGAGTCTTGGTAAGAAAGAGTAAAAACTATGAGAAACTACCCAACTTGCCCAGGAGAATGAAGCATTTTAAGAGGGCACCTTGCTCTTTGGAATGGGTGAAAATGTTCCTATGGACCCTTCCAGGGTTCTGAGAGGGCCTGTGGACCAAGTTGCTAGCCTATTCCCTGAAAACTCTGAGCACCGTAGCCCTCAGAACTGCGAGACGATAAATGTCTATTTAAACCGCCCAGTCCGGGCGCTTTGCTACCGCAGCCCAAGCGAACGAGTGCACCTGCTGCCGTTAAACAATGATCGCCCGGCAGGGGTGTAAAGAAGCTGACCTTCCAAGCGGCCCCCGTAAAAACAGAATCAAGGCCTCTCCGTACTTACTGTATCATTCAGCACCCAGTCGGAAGACGTAAGTCACACTAGTTATTTTAACAGGGAGAGTTTTACCTAAAAAATTGTTAATGTGGATTAAAGCTGTTGCCTAGCTGTATTAGATTCCCGGGACTGCCACAACCGAGGACCACAAACCGGGGGGCTTAAACAACAGAATTTCACTGTCTTGCACTTCTGGCTTGAAGTTCAAGATTAAGGTGTCAGAGGGGTTGCTTCCTTCTGGGGGCTGTGAGGGAGAATCTGTCCCCTCCTCTCTCCTAATTTCAGGCAGTCTCCTGGCCGTCCATGGCGTTCCCTTAGTTTGTTGGTACATCACCCGTTCTCCGCCTTCACGTTCACGTGGTGTTTTTTCCTGTGTGAGTATGTCTGTCTGTGTCTGAATTTCCCCTTTTTATAAGGATAGAGTCATGTTGCATTAGGACCCACCTTCCTGATCTCATTTTAACGTAATCATCTATAAAACCCAAAACTTCAAGGAATTTTTATTTTAGGGACAAAATGGAGTTGGCCGATGCAAGTGCATTAAAGAAAATGACACTTAATCTTACCTAAGTTGCAGGAACTCCCAGCTCCCCTCAGAAATCAGCAGAGGACTGCCGCGAACCCCGAAACGCCGCGCCTGCTCCCGCCGCGCCTGGACTCCCGTGTTCCCCTGACCCGGCCGCGCCGGCCCAAAGCGGGAAGCCGGCGTCGAGGCAGCCAATCAGGTGCAAAAGCCAATTAACGCTCACGTTCGCCCAATTAAGCCCCTTAGTCTGTGAGCAGCTTGCAATTTGTTGCTCCCAGAGCCCTGAGTTTCCCGGTTTGCAGATAGAAACCCTGGGAATAAACTTCTCCTTTGTTTCACTCAGAGCACAGAGGTTGGTTTTGGGCAAACCCTACTTCCAAGTAAGGTTTCACTCACAGGTCCTAGGGGGTTGGAGTTCAACGTTTTTTGAGGGAACACAATTCAACCCATAGTACTAGGTAACCTAAAAAGCAAAATGTTTTTACAGAGGTAGTAACTGTAGGAGGAGCAAAGGGAAAGGGTTGAAATTATTCAAGTGCATAAGCCTGGAGAAGGGGCGCCTGAGGAGCCGAAACTCAGGCACCCGAGGAAGGGGAACTCGGGCTCAGCTGGTGAAATCCCTGACGCGGTGCAATGAGGCTGCTTCTGCAAGCTGGGGAGACCTTGTAATGTTGGAAAAACCTCAAATATTGGGAAAATTGCAGCGTGAATTCAGCTGCTGCTACAATAAGTCACTGAGCCTGCCTGAGATAAGCCTCACCTGAGGTGCCGCCACAGGAACCGCGCGCAGGCGCAAAGCAGCGAATCCGGCTTCCGCCTTCCGCTCCTCGCGCCCCCTAGTGGCAGAGTGTGGAAGGAGACGCTGGTAAAGCCGAATTGCAGTCTGAGGAATTCCTTGCCCCGAGCAAATGTAAAGCAGAGCAGAGAAAGGGTTTGTAGCTGAGAAAAAAAGAAACCAGTATCTGGCACGCTATTTAATTTGATTGAATCAGGATCAGCAAAAGACCTGGGGACTAGTGGAGAAAAGTGCTTGCATTTGTGATCTTGCAAACCACTGACCAAAAGGAGTCACAAAGTTCTTGGATTTGTGGTTACTAACGTACAATTTCTTTTTGCCTTAAACTCCTTATCTGTTAAATGGATATGATGATAATAAATAGTTCATAGGATTGTTGAGAGGACACATAAAAATCTGTCAAATTTCATAATGCTGTTATCATTTGATCAGTTTATAGGTAATCATTGTAAAGCACATTTTTTATGAAATGGTTAACACGTTTCAAGTTCATTTATGCTACAGCAGGATATCTACAATTATGTCATTTATCACCCCCCTCATTTAAATAAAATTATTTTTGGTGAATGAGTGAATAAGGATGAAGGATGAAGTTTGGCTTCTCTACACATGTAATTACTTCAGCATCTACAGATGACACAGATTAAGTGAGATTTGTTTGATTTCTCCACCTTTTACTGAATTAGGGAACAATTTTCTTTCCCCTTTTACTAATGTGAAAGGTAATAAAATGCAAGTTGTTTTTTCATTCCCTGAGAAATAAAAGGAACAATTTCATGGGTAAAAATAAGTAGTTTCCATGGGGTGAAATTTTTTGTTAGAATAGATTCTCTTGTCTTTTGTTTCTGTGTGAAAAGCTCAGTGTCCAGGTTTAAGTTTAGCCATTAAATGAATTTTATGTAGTTCTGTGAAGTATCTGCTCCAGACAGCATTTTCCTCCCCTGGATCTTTCTAACATATTTCTTTAAAGACCTCCCTAACAAAAATTAAACTTAGACTATACTTGTGAATACATAAAAATGTGTTGGATATGTATGATAATTCTTGGACCTTCAATTTCCTCTTTTCCGTCTACTTCATAGTTTAAATAGCAGCGCCACCTGGTGGCTAAGTAAAATTATTGATATTTTGTTGCATCTTTAAAGTGAAAAAAATGTATATTCAGAGGCAGAAAAATATTCCATTTTTTTGCTTTAAATTAGGGTTGTTCATTGTAAATTTTCATGCTTACTGATTTTGTCATTTTAACTATGTCGTTTTAAAGATACATATACCTATTAAAAGTTGTTACAAAATAATGTTTATAAAAAATACATACACTTAAACCATGACAAATTTTGTCCATTGCTACATATAGCTTTAATATCCTTTAATATTATTGAAAAGGTATACTTTTAGAATTTTAATGATGTGATCTTCATATTAAAGAATGAAATTTAAGTTTTTGCTAAATTTACCCTAGTGAGATTCTTTAAATCACTAAAATTATCTTATTGCATGTTTCTTTGAAAGTAGTTTCATATGTAACAAACCAGAGTCACAGAAACTTTAAAAATAACTTTACTCATAAAACATCATCCAAATTCATAAAAAACATTTGGAGAAAAACATAATTGTTACACTGTAACTATGGTTTTAGGCCCAATATTGAGCTTCCAAAGAGGCATTTGATCAATAATGTTATTAATACTGCTGCCCTCTTGTGGTGTGAAGTGTATATTTCCCTCTGGAAATGAAACTATGGCATCCCCAAAGTAATGCTTTTGATATTTAATGAGAAAAACTGAAGATGAACTATTTTCACATTTGGACCAAAGAAATACAATAAATCGGCCACTAACTACCATAGCTGAGGATTAGAATGTCCTAATTAATTCAATATTACAGTTAATAGCAAGTTAGTAATGATCACACTTAAATCTCTTGTTTAGTAAGTAAATATAACCACAAAAATCCCTTCTCACGTAACCGTTAGCATCCTTCTCCAGTTCCATGAAGTGTATTTATGCAAATGCTACAGTAAACCAACACCCTCTAACTAAAACTAGACACTAGTAAAAACTAGTGTATTTCCCACTTTCCTAATGTTCTTAGTGGGAAATAAACTGCATTCACACTACATTAAAAGAAAAACAAACCCTCCTTCGTTTTGCTGCCGTCTTAACTTGGGATGAGTTCAGGAGCCCTTTCCCAGGTCCAGGATGTGCATTCACCCCCCTAAATCCTTTGGTCCCTGTCAGTTGCGGGGTTGAATGGAAAACAAGCGTTAGAGACCGGTTCCAAGCGGAGGAGCCAAGTCTGTCCTCCTCGCCTTGGCTCTGCCGCTACCAATGAATAGTGCTTTTCAGATTTCTCCGAATGAACAGAACTAATTCTCTAAGAGCCCGCTCGGTGTTTACATCTCTCACCTGGAATCGGGAGAGCTATGGTGGATAAAGGCAAACAAGAAGGCAGCAAAGGGACGCTTCTGCCTTGGCCTTAAAACCCCGGCAGTGGAGGACAAGAGTTTATTTCCCAATTGTGTCTGAAGTGTCTCTGACTGCTCCTTCTCTACCATAGCCTACAATGCACTCCCATTCAGAAAATAGAATTTTGTCATTATTGAGAAGGAGGGGTAATAAAATGGTTAATTAGTTCTGCCTGTATTTGTTCAGCTCGGGAAGAAGAAACCAGAGTCAACAGCACAATCAGGCAGGCAGTTTGAGTACCACCCTCCCACCTCACCTGACATCGCTGTGCATCCTGCGGTTGTGATGTGCTGCCCCCGTGTGGACCAGGGCCTTTTAACACAGGGCCTTTCTACAAGCGGTTTTCTTTAAGGAATTGGTATTTCCTTTCTCTCCTATTCTTCCCTGAAGAAACCACTTCAGTTTATCTCCTATGCCATTAACAGAAGCAAGAGTGAAGACCAGGAAGGAGCAGAGGTGGGATGCAGCGGACCTAGGGCTATTCTTATAAGACCCTCACAGCCAATTCCTATATGTTTACCTGGAAAACAGAACCTGCAGGGACAGGGAACAGCTGCAGTCGGTAAGCCTAGAATCTTATCTGAACTTGGCACATCTTAATCACGCACTCAAGGAGTTTCCACGTGATCCTCCCTTCCTTGCTGCCTCAATGGCTGAAGACACTCATTTCACTCTACAGATGTATTCTGCCTGCCCTACTCTTAAGCGAGGTGGGTAGGATGCAGTGAAGGAGAAGCAGAGAAAACGGGGCAGTGCATAAGGTGGATACGTTAAAATAGTAATAAACAGAAACCTCAATTAAATAGAGTCGGGAGACCAGCAGGGGGAGCACTCACCTCCAGCAACAACAGCAGAGCCCAAGAGGAAGAAGAAAGACTCTTCTTCCCTGGGAGGGACTCAGCCAAGGAAAAGCCATGAACTCTGTTTTCTCCAGCCCTCCCAACTTCCTTTTCCCTGCATAAAAGCCTTCTCCTTCCCTTGCTGTGTGGGGACTTGCACATGGCTCACCATGGTTGCAGACCCTGAGCTGCAATTCTCTGCTGATCTCGAGTAAACTCATTTTTGCTGGAGAAATACCAGGTAGGGAGCACAGCTACTTCCTGGCCCATACACAGCCCTGCCGCTTGTCCTAACTGCAGCCAGCCCTGGGTTTCCCAGAACTCACTGGACTCCTTTTCCACAGCCTTCCCCAGAAGAGGCTTTTACAAACTTAAGCAATGTGAAGTAAGAACCGGACACTGTTCCGCTTGTCTTCTCCCGGGAGTCTTCATCTCCGGTGGCCGTGCTGCCCTTTCTCTACACAGGTTTGCTGTTGCTGCTCAGTTTGGAGAGGGATGGTTGCAGTGCAAAAAGGGCCCATGGGGAATCCCTAAGATCCTGGTAAAAATCCATTCTGTAAACTGGTGAGGGAGCAAGAGTTTTTATTTTACAATTTCACTTTAAATTTACATCTGCATTTTGCACATTTTCCTGTATGTCTGTGACACAGCTAAAGAATTTTAAAATTAATTATCATGGTACAGAATGAAAGAAATCTGGTGTAAAAGAGTGCACGCTTAAATCTTGATATAAAATTTTAAAACTGGCAAAACCAGAGCAATGGTTATCCTTGAGGGAAGAGCAACTGGTAGGAAACACATGGGGGTGGCACTTTGCAATATTCTGTTTCTTGATCTGGATGCCAATTAAATGGGTATGATCACTTTGTGACAACAAAGTTGTGCTCTGAATTTCCAAGCCCATGGAAAGGATTACTTGCTCCTAAAGTGCAAAAGAACTTGTCGTCTTTCTTATTATCCCAGCCACCTTGCATCAAGCCCCCAACACCCAAAGGCAGGAGGTAGAAGCTCACTTAACACAAATTAAGTGAAAAGACACAGAAGTAGTGTTACTTATCCCTCATCTTCCGATCTATATCTCAGCATTGGAGACACTAAGAGCTCAGGACTCCTCACTGCCCTGGACATGATGGGAGGAACCATTCTTATACCACCTGTATGTGACTGCTTCTGGGTCCATACCTGAGGTGGGGGCGGGGAGGGAGAGGAAGTGGACCAATCTCAAAGCATCTTCTGATCAGGCAGGATGTGCACAGTTGTTCACCCTCCCTCAACCATTCCTCAGCCTCTGATAATACTCTTTCTTCTCACCACCATCACCTGATCAGGTCTTGCTTCTCCTTCCACAGACACCACCAGATTTGCTCCTGGTGAAACAGGGCTTTATTCCTCATTGACTCAGGTCTCCATCTCTCTGGAAAAGCAAAGTTTAGCAAAACTAAAATATAGCACTTTTTTTTTCCAGCTAGTGACACAGGCAACTACAAATAAATATTTTCATTTAAAAAAAATTGCTCTTTACTGCATCTCCTAAGGCAAGAAATTCAAAACCACTTTAAACAAACTTCGATGTACACTTCCATTGCCATTGGCTCCGTATCAGGCAGCACAGATCTTTAGAAGTACGGGTGCCTTTGCCCCCTAAGATGTTGACAACGTTCTTTTTTAACCTCCACTTTTGCAACTCTGTGCTTCTCCCTTTATGCTTCAGTCACCATGATTTACTTAAGGTAATTTACATGCGATTTCTCCATCCCTTCCTTCATCCTCTCCCGTCTGCCTAGAAAGCCGTTTCTCATTCTTCCACCACATCAATCGTTTTCCTCTTCTATCCTCTTCATCTTTTGGTATTCTGGCTCATTAGGAACCTCCCCTGACCCACTCATTCTTGCTTAGGCAACATCCTCACTTTCTGTTTCTTTCCCCAAATGTATCGTGCTTCTTTCTGTCACAAAACTCAACTGAAATATAATGATCTCTTACGAGTTTGTCTTTCCCACTGTCTTGTAAGTTCCTTGCAGTTTTTATATACTTCTGTATTTCCAAGAATCAAGACAAATAGGATGCATTCAGTGTTTTATCAATGAATGAACAAATGAATGAATGCATGAAAAAAGGAAGCAGCAGTCTATCCAAGAGTTTGTGGCTGAGAGATCTGGGAAGCAGAGATTTGTGGGAAGAAGGAAATATATCTTGAGGAAATCACCCAGAAAAACAAACGTGGTCACAAATGGCTAATGGGGGGAGAGGATTATTATTACTATTTTTATTGAAGTATAGTCAGTTCACAATGTTGTCAGTTTCTGGTGTACAGCATAATGTTTCAGTCACCCGTAAACAAACATATATTCCTTTGCATATTCTTTTTTATTATAGGTTATTACAAGATATTGAATATAGTTCCCCATGCTATACAGTAGAAGCTTGTTATCTATTTTATACATAGCAGTTAGTGTCTGCAAATCTCGAACTCCCAATTTATCACTTCCCACTCTCTTCTCCCCTGGTAACCATAAGTTTGTTTTCTCTCTGTGAGTCAGTTTCTGTTCTGTAAATATGTTCATTTGTGTCTCTTTTTTTTTTAGATTCCACATATAAGTGATCTCATACTGTATTTTTTTTCTCTTTCTGGCTTTCTCCACTAAGAATGACGATCTCTAGGTCCATCCATGTTGCTGCAAATGACATTATTTTATTCTTTTTATGGCCAAGTAGTATTCCATTGTATAAATACACCACAACTTCTTTATCCAGTCATCTGTTGATAGTACATTTATGTTGTTTCCATGTCTTGGCTATTGTAAATAGTGCTGCTATGAACATTGGGGTGCATGTATCTCTTTGAATTAAGGTTCCCTTTGGATATATGCCCAGAATTGGGATTGCTCGATCATATGGTAAGTTTGTTTTTAGTTTTTTTAAGAATCGTCATACTGTTTTCCACAATGGCTGCACCAAACTGTATTCCCACCAACAATGTAGGAGCGTTCCCTTTTCTCCATAGCCTCTCCAGCAATTAGCGTTCATGGACTTTGGAATGATGGCCATTCTGACTGGTGTGAGGTGATACCTCATTGTTGTTTTGATTTGCATTTTTCTAATAATTAGCGATATTGAGCATTTTTTTCATGTGCCATTGGCCATTTGTATGTTTTCATTGGAGAATTGCTTTTTTAGGCCCATTTTTGGATTGGGTTGTTTGGGGTTTTTTTGTTATTAAGTTGTATGAGCTGTTTATATATTCTAGAAATTAAGCCCTTGTCAATCTCATTATTTGCAAATATTTTCTCCCATTCCATAGGTTGTCATTTTGTTTTGCTCATGGTTTCCTTTGCTGTGCAAAAGCTTATATGTTTAATTAGGTCCTATTTATTTTTGCTTTCATTTCTATTGCCTGGGTAAGCTGCCCTAGGAGAACATTGCTAAGATTTATGTCAGAAAATACTTTGCCTACAAATGGCTGACTTTATTGCAGCATCATTCATGATAAAAAAAAAAATAATTCAAACAACTTAAAAGACCAACACTGGGAATATGGTTTAATACACTATGCTCTATCCACTGGATGGAATATTATGCAGCTGTTAAAAGCTGTTAATTATGAAGAGTAGGCAGTATATGGAAAAAAATGTTTATGACTTGCTAAACAAAAAAAAGACAATAAAATTCTTCTACACCAATGATTATGACCATATAACAATATGATTGCCTCTGGGCACAAACTGATATTGAATATATAAAAATGAAAACCTTTTTTATTGCAATTTGAAAACATGTGCACTTGCTTATTTCTTAAAAAATAATGTTTTAAGATTGCTTTATGCTGGCTTTACTTTTTAAAAAAGGTAATGAAAAATTCATGAGGGAATCCCTGAAGTAACTCATCTGGCAGTGAGCTTTAAGCATGGGTGTTTGAGAAACAGCAGCCATCAGGCATACAATCATGTGGAGTGGAGCAGCTCTGAGCAAAGGTGCAGGTGACCAGGACTCCCATGGCAGACACAGGAAGCAGCAGGCTCTTTGGCTGTTTGTCTACAGGTGATGCCCCTGAGAATTCCCATGTATGACAACAGAAACTTGATTTAGAGGGACCAGGGCCAAGAGTGAATATAAATATTCTTTATGTGTTCTAAATGAAAGCCCTGAAAACAGCACAATATACTGAAAGCCTATTAGTATAATTTTTTTGTACGCATGTTACAATTCATTTCCATTTACTACATCTCACTAGTTTTTAAATGTGTTTTCTTTCATCAAGAGATAAAATGCAGAAGAGACTAGAGATCCCTTTTATTACTTACACCTGGTCCATTAAGCAAAGTGGTGCTGCCTTTCTGATCTGACACTTGTGAACGAGGCAGCAGTGTGAGTATCTCCTGGAGAACGGGAGAGAGCTGGCCATGAGCCATGTCGTTTCCTGCCAGGGGGCAAGTCCACATCCACTGAAAGAGATGAGAGATCCACGTCAGAGGTAGCTGCTGCGGGGACTGGTCATCTCACCTGGAGCTTCCATCCACGTATGCCAGGTAATGCGGGGGAGCTTCCCAGCAAGGAGGATCTTGGCACACAAGCAATTGAGGAAACAGATGGGGAACAGGAAGGACTATCTGCATATTATTTGCCACACCCGAATGGGATCAAAGTCCTATTACAACCATGTCAATCAAGTAAGTGCTTTTCTAATTCTTCTCTCTTCTTCCTCTTCCAGCTCTAACTCTGGAGAAGCCAAAGGCTGCATCAGTGAAATGAGGGGCCAAGAGGGCTTACACTGTATGAAAGATTGAGGTTTTCATACTAGGTCATACTTTTAATTTTGGAAGATTTTGAGATTTATAGAAAAGTTAGAAAAATAGGACAGAGTTTCCATGTAATTTTCACCTAGCTTCCCTTCATGTTAGTATCTTATGTAACCATAGTACAGTTACGCAGACTAGGAAGTCTATGTTGGTAGAATACTGTTACCTGAACTGCAGAATGCAATCAGGTTTCACCAGCTCTTTCACTGATGTCCTTTTCATGTTCCACATTGCATTTAACTGTATCAGTACAAACTCATGGGTAGTGACTTAATTCTATGGGTTATAATACAATATTATCGTTAATTATTTTACTGCTCAAAAATTCCACCTTTGACCATTGGAAACTCTTTCAGGTTGGTTCTTCTGCCCTTTTGACACGTCCGTCCCCATCCTTTGTGGAGCATTTCCTTAGCTTTGGCACCACAACTTGGTCCAGACTGATCTTGTGTTTATTCTGCCCCAAGTCAAGGATCAACCACTTTTCCACAGTGGAATTTCTGTTCCAGGCTCCTGTCCTGGATCACACATTTCATTGAACTTTCACGTCTAAATTTAGTTTGGTTCCTTTTTTTTTTTTTTTTTTTTTTTTTTTTTTGAGAATGGCATTTAGAATGCACCATACAGATGCTAGATGGATTAATGATTACTAAGTTTTCATTATTTCTAGGCATTCTCAATGGACAGAGGAGCTTGGAAATAAACTTATGTCTACACACATCTCCATTTATGTATTTCCTTATTTATCTATTCATATGAACACACACACAAAACACACAAAGACCAACAATACGTGAGTTCATATTGATGCTTGTGATTTCACTCAAATGATTTTTCGTTGACTCTAGCTTTTCCATCCCGATCCCCTGCATTATCTGTAACTTCTTTGTCTAACAGTGAAAAACCCGGCTCTCAATATCTGTTATTTACTTATTTTTCAAATCTAGTATAATTGTGAAGTAGTTTCATGATTGGTAAGCTCTAGGTCTTGAGACACAAACTTCCTACCTAGGTTACAGTATTTGTATGTGGGTTCTTTCAGTTTTTTGCCTTCTATTATCCAGTCAAAATACTATTTTTCATTTTGTGTAGTAATGCGATTAATTTCAATGCAATTAGGTTTATTACGTGTTTTCTTTACTGCGGTTTCCCCACGCATTGTTGTTGATTTATAAAGATTTGTATGTAGTAAAATTTGCTGTTTGTGGTGGGCAGTTCTACAGGATTTGACATGTGCATGGAGTTGTGTATGTACCATAAATGTCACAATATTACATAGTTCTCTTGTCCTAAAAATTCCCATTTGCTTCCCTTTGTAGTCAGCCAGATCCTTCACTCTCTAATCCCTGCTATCCACTGGTTTATTTCTCTTCTCAACAGTCCTGCCTTTTCTAGAAGGGCATATAAATGGTATCATATTCTATATAACCTCTTGGGTCTGGCTTCTTGTACTTGGCAACATGCAATTAAGATGCATCTATATTTGTTTTTTAAGGATGTGCCTGTTTGTTTATGCATTCACCAACTGAATAACATCCATGTTGTGTGAGATTTTCATTTCACTTTTGTAAATATCCAGAAGGAGAATTGGCGGGTCATATTATAAGTGTATGTTTAACTTCATAGCAAAAACAAAAGCAAGAACAAACATGCTATCCTGCATTCCACAATATCTGTGCCATTTTGTATGCCTAGTAGCAATATATAGGATTTTGTACTCTTACTAGCAATGTAATGACTTCTAGTCACTTTGCATCCTTGCCAGTACTTGATACTTAAATTTTTTAGCCATTCTAATAGATATGCAGTGGTATCTCCCAGTGGTTTTAATTTTTATTTCCCTAATGACTAATGATACTGAGTATCATTTCATATGCCTGTTTGCTCTCTATGCGTTTTCTTTGATGGAGTATCTGTTCAGATCTTTCCACTAATTTTTAAATGGACTGTTTGTTTTCTTATTGCTGAATTTTAAGAGATGTTAATATGTTTTGAATAGAAGTCCTTTTTCAGAAATATAATTTGCAAATACTTTCTTCCAGTCTATGGTGTGTCTTTTCACTCTCTCAATAGTGAGTTCTGTAGAACAAACATTTTTAAATTTGATAAAGTCCAATTTATCTTTTATGGATCATGCTCTTAGTGTCATATCAAAAAACTCTTTGCCTAACCAAAATAATAAATATTTTCTCCTTCATTTTGTTCTAAATTTATGGTTTTAGGTTTTATACTTAGACCTACAATCCATTTTGAGTTTATTTTTGTGTTTGTTGTTAAGTATGGATACAAAGTTGTTGGTTTGCACATCAATGTCCAACTGTTCAGCACCATTTTTTGAAAAGACTACCCTTTCTCCATTGATTGCCTTTGCATTATTGTTAAAAATCAGTTAACTATATTTGTGTAGACCTATTTCCAGGTCTTCTCTTCTGTTTCCTTGGTTAATGTGTCTGTACTTTCACCAATACCATGCTTTCTTGACTATGGTAGCTTTATAGTAATGCTCAACTTTAGTAGTCACTAGGGAAATCTGAAGTAAAACCATAGATATGATTTTACTTCACACAGTCCATTTACCAGAATGGCAAAAATTGAAAAAACTGAACATCAAATGTGGGCAGCCATGTGGAGCAGATGCTCGTACGTTGCTGTTGACAGTGTAAAATGCACAGCCACTTTGTAAAGTGATCTGGACAACTCTTACAAAACTAAACACACTCTCCCCATCCCAGTAATTCCAGTTCTAGGTATTTATCCTGTAGAAATAAAAACATATGTCCTCAAGAATATTGCCACTTTCCCCCCATAATAACCCTAAACTAGAAATAGCCCAAAGTTCTTCAATAGGCAAATGGATAAACAAACTGGGTATCATGGAACACTCAGCAGTAAAAAAAAGCATTGAACTACTCCTGTTACATGCTGAGTGAAACAAGCTTGATCCAAGACTACACATTGTGTAATTCCATTTATGAGTTCTGGAATAAGCAAATTAACTTACAGGGCAAAAAATATCACAGCAGTGGTTGCCTGGTAGGCAGGATGGTAGAGAAATTGACTGGGAAGGGGCATAAAGGAAATTTCTGCAGCAATGATAATGTTCTGCGTCTGGATCAGTGTTTGAGTGGCACAGGTGTATGTATCAAAACATGTGCATTTAATGTTTGTACATTTCATTGTACCTGGAATTTTACTTGGAAAGAAAAAAAGAAGCAACACTTACTGTTCCCTTAGACAGACGTCTGGAGCTAGGTAGTTCCAGGGTTCTATGGGTCAATGATATTATGAAAGACGCTGGCTCTTTCTTTCCTTCCAGTTTGCTGCCCTTCCAATGTTGGCTTTTCATCTTCATGCTCATTGCCTGATGGTCAGCATGGCAGCTCTAACATTGCCCTGAATGGCAATTCACTATTTGCTTTAGTTTCAGTGCCCTTATCATAAAAGAGTCCATGTTGTAAACAAGAAGTCAAAAGCATCCTTGGAAAATCAGAGCCCTTCTGCCCAGACTGCCTGATGTCAATTGGTTTACAGGCACTGCTTCTTCTATGTCTTCTTCCTCGTCCTCTGGCACTGGTTTGAAGCACTTGTCTCCATCAAGTCATCTTCTGTTAATTTCTCTGCTGTGGTGTCTATTATCTCTTGAATTTCTCCAGGATTCATATCCTAAAACTCTTCACCACCCCCTACACTTTTTTTTTTTTTTTTTTTGCCATATCCTCAGTCTCGTTCACAATTGTCTTGATTGGCTCTGTGACGTCATACACAACATCTGGACACAGCAGGAGCTTATTGTTGAGGGTTTGGTGGCTTTCTCAGCTTTTCCCACAACAACGATGGCATCTTCAGTGGTGTAATTCTTCCATACCTTCGTGATGTTCTCTTTTGGGGTTCTCTTGCATAGCGTCGACAACCCTTTCCACACAGGACCGTGTGTAATGAGTCTTAAAGGTCCTATGACTCCCTGATCTAAAGGTTGCATTAGAGATGTTGTGTTTGGGGATGAATAGACCACTTTGAGACCTTCAATGTTGAATTCATAGTGATAGGTGACCACGGACATTGTCCAATAACAAAAGAGTTTTAAAAGTAGTCCCTTGCTTGCCAGGTACTTCCTGACTTCAGGGACTGTGGATGGAACCCATCCAGAAATAGGTTCTCATTGTCTAGCCCTTCTTGTTGTCCAACCAAAAGACTGGCAGCTGATGGTGTTTGTCTCTTCCCTTCAAGGCTCAGGAATTAGCAGCTTTGTAGATAAGAGTGGTCCTGGTTACAAACTTCACTGTATTTGCATAGAACAGTAGCATTAGAATATCCTGGCACGTGCTTCTCTTCCTTACTAATAAATTTCCTTTGTGGCATTTTCCCCCTCAGAATAGGACACTTTTGTCTGCATTAAAAAATCTGTTCAGGAAGAGAGCCTTTCACCTCAATGATGTTAATGGGCATCTGGAAACTTGCCTTCTGCCTCTTGGTCAGTAGAAGCTGCTTCTTCCATTATCTTGTTTTTTTTTTTTTAAGCCAACTTCTTTCTAAAATTATCAAGCCATTCTTTGCTGGCAGTAAATTGTCCAGTTTTAGATCCTTCACCTTCCTTCTGCTTTATGTGATCATACAATGACTTCACTTTTTCTCAAATCACATTAGGGTCTCCAGGTATGCCTTGCTTACAGCAATCCCACACCCACATAAAAGCTGCAATTTCAATACAAGTTTAAAAGGTATTTCGTGAAAAGTGGAAGGTTTTTGTGCCTGCTGTTGTAGCTGTAGCAACAGCTTCACAAATTTCCTTTTCCTTTTTAACAGTGGTCCTTGCCCTGTATTTATTCATCTTGGAACAGTGAGCAACTGAGGCTGCAGACCTCAATCTCAGGTATGTAGAACAGCATTCAAGCTTTTCTTGTAATGTCATGACTTTTCTCTGTTTTTCAGGAGCACTTCCAGCAACACTAGTGTCACCAAGGGTCCCACAGTGTTCTTCGAGGTTTATGGTATTGCACTAAATACAGTGAAAAACATGCAAGAACCATGAGAGATCACTTTTCCTGTAATATGCAATTTATTGGAAAGACGACTGCTCATTTGCTCACTCGGGGATGATTAGCCTCACTCAGCATTTGAAGTGGATACTTGCAATGCCTGCGCTCACCAAAATAGCAACAGAATGTGGCTACAAAATTACTAGAGTACAGTATGTACTACAGTTAATTTTATGCAATTATGATTTAATAATGCATCTTTACATTTCAACTGCAAGTAGTACTATGTACTGTCTGCAAGCATTTGTGTGCGTAAGTCTTGATAAATTTCAACTTTTAATAGATGCATGCATATTTTACTGTAGTATATGATAAAATAGACTAGCATCTACATATATTTTATGCATTCATGACATACCTAGCCTTTTATTTTTTTTGATATTTCTAGGCTACATGGTTCATCTGCAAGTTTTTATCAAATTATCACAAATCTCCAATTTTCCAATATATTACTTTTAAAAAGCCATGAATAAGTGGACCCCCTTAATTCAAACCTGTGTCATTCGAGGTCAAATGTAATATTATCTATTTATGTCCACAGATGATTTTTGTTTAATAATTTCATCTGGGACAATTTTCACCACCAAAGGGAATTTCATGTGTGAGTTTATTTTATTTTTAGAAGTTCTTTTGCTTTTCAAACTCCAACAAAAATCTCCCGTGCCCCTGGAGTTTCGTAGGAAGGCTAGTGGCACAGCTGCCCTGCATAGGTCGGTGGTCTTGGCCTCAGATGTCAGCGATTCTCTGTGCTTTGTGTCCACGAGCCTGCCAAAGGGAACTGAGGATAGCCCTGTGAATCTGGATTCTTCCAGGGGTTGTCTTTTCTGCGATTAGATTCCATACCATTTCCCATTGTCCAGGGGAGCCTATGGAAGGAAAGTGACCCAAGGGACTGACTCTGACTGCCTGGTTCCACTGAGCAGGGCAAAGCAAGAGATACTTCTCGGAGGGAACGCTGTTGTGTTTTTGTAGATCTCATCAACCTGTGAGTATAAATAGCTTTATGTTTTTAAAAAACAGGTTTGACTCCTCCCTCTAGTTGTTCATGCAGTACTTCAAACTCCTGAAAAGCTCCTTTTGCCCAGGAATTAACAGGCATCTCCATCCGGGCATCTCATGTGGAGCTTCTGACCAGCTCCTTTGCAGGGAGTGGTGCCTCTGCTACATCTTCCCTCCGACATTGTCGCTTCTTCTGTATTGTCCTGGGCTCCGTGCTGTCTAAGCAGGGCATGGCTGCTTCTTCCTGGTGGCACTGGCCCCTTTCCTGGGTACTCTTACATCAGGTGGGCACCACCTCTGTCACTGTCTAATGACAGGCACTGAAGCCTCGCACTGGGCTCATCACAGATACACTGAGCCCTGCAGGGCTAAAACTGAAAGACCCTGTCTGACAACAAGGGGCGGAAGCCTCTCTTCTCTCTCTTCTTACATTTTTTGATGGGAGTCAAGATGGAGTGCTTGTGCCCCCCTGCTCTGCACAGACTTCCACTTTATTACTAGTTTGAGTTTGCCCTCCTGGCTTCCTCTTCGCTTAGGGAGAGGTGGCATCCTGAAGTTTCCATCCCTCTGGTAAAGACGCTTTGGGTGACCCTATTCCATAGTTTTCCAGGCATTCTCTGACATAACTTAATTCCAGGGTAGCTCACAATTGTACCCTCTACTCTGAAAATCTACTTTAGATTGACAGAGGTTACCTGGACTGACAGTATTATACACAAAGGAGTCTGCTTTTGCAAAAAGATTCATCTTTAAGGAGGAGTGAAGATGGAAGTTCAGGGGACAGAAGGCTGTGGAACGAAGACAGAAATCATTAAAAGCAAGCATCTGTTCCCCGTCAGTCACTTACATATTGACGAATGTGCCCCATGAGGTCTCTGTGGCTCCACCAGGGACGTACCCTGGCCCCATACAGAATCCAGAAAGGGCCCGAGACTCGCTGGCTGCCTTACCCAGCAAGTTAGGTCCTTACTTTCTAACTCTGATGATTTCTCACACTGCAGCTCAAGGACTCAGAGATCCAATAGGAAACCTCCTCCGCCTGATCCCAGCTCTGCACTTTCCATTCCGTGCTGCTTCCTTTGTCACAAGACTGCACATCCTCCCCAGGCGCCAGGTGTGGGGCGAGCTGACCGGAGCTCCCCCTGACGCTGGTCCCCAGAGCGGGCAGGCTGAGGTCACCCTTCACCCCGGTTTCCCACACGATCTTTCAGCGCCCTCCCGATGAGCCAAAGGAACGGCTATAGTTAGATTTTTCATTTAAAATTTGGCACTGCCTGAAGTCACTCCCGCTCCTTCCCTCGACGGTTGCCATTATATTAAAGGAGAGTAAGTTTGTTGCTGCGTTACTTACTGCCCAGAAAATCCAGCTGCAACCTGCTCCTGCCAGATCTGCAGTTTCAAGGCAGGGCCAGAGACTTTAAATAGCTCCTGCTAGTGAGGATTTTCTGCTCTCTAGAAAAAAAAAAATTGATAAAGCCTCAGTTTGAAGGATTGGACATGGACCATTAGAAACAGAAAGTGGTTGTCCCTGTCTCAATTTCTGACTGCCCTGTGCGCTAATCCTTAAAGGTGAAGTCCCTCAGAGGGGCGGTGCCTGGTGTCTTTCATCAGGGCAGAGCTTTTTCTTTATTTACATTTTGCAGGAGTCCCTCAAGTCTACCTTTAGAGGCTCATTCTCCACACCTAATATGTTTATGTTCACAGGCTCACCAGTACACAGAGCTGTTTTGGGGGGGAAAAAACAACAAACAGCGGAAAGAGAGAAGTGAAAAAAAATGCAAGTTCTTTCTCAGAAGGTCCCCGGATTGGGTTATGGCCTCCTTCTCCTGAGATTTCATTTGTTCCGTTTACTTGTTTCATAGTCCTGACTGCAAACAAAAAAGCAGGAAGATACAGCAGTAGGTTTTTTTCCTTTCTTTTCATTCTTCTAGCCCCACCTTGTCTTGGACCTAAACCTACCCAGAAGAATGAACATATGCTGGGCAGTGATGCAGGGAAAATAAGAAACTGATAACAGAATGCCTTATTTTAATAAGTAGGTAATTTTGCAGAAGGAAGTTTAACAGTTTGCAGTTAGTAGTCTATTTGTCCTCTTAAAATATATTCAGAGAATCAAGTCTGACAATTTGATCGTCTAGTTTGCTCAGTTTGGAAGCTTTGGAAATGACAGCTCTCTACTCGTGGTAGGACGTGCTAGCAGGGTGACCCGGGACACCTAAGAATCAGAATAGAAAGATGCTCCCACCCACTGTGGCATCCATCTATCAGGAACGCTACTGAAATTTTCAGAGAAGCACTAAAAGTTATTTTCATTCAGAAGTTTTAGTTTAACTTCTTGATACCATACAGAACAGATGACCCTTTTTTCCATAAGACACTATTTAAAGATCCTATTTGTTCCTCCCTGGGGATATTGTAACATCTTAGGTAAATACCCTACCGCTCACTCAGTCCTGTAGCCCGGTTTGTATATCCCTGTTTACTCTGGTGGTGGTGGTGGTGTGCCCCCTCCCTGCCTTTATGGAACAGACCAGGCAAAGCACACAGAGAGAACAGTCCTTGAGCTGCTGGAGACTGGTGAAAAACCAGTGCACAGTTGGAAAACCAGTGCCTCTGGGAATTTATTGCCCATCCTCCAGGCCAAGAAATCGCAGATGAGGAAGTTTGAAAGCCCAGTTCATGGACAAAGTTGTCTCAAGGTATCTCACTCGAGAGCTTCCCTGTAGAACCAGGTTGAAGTGAGGCTTCAGTTACCCTCTGCTTGACTTCCTCTCCCTCCCTGTCCTGCTTCCTGGCAATCTTCCCCATCTGTCTTCCTCGGAGCACTTCCTCAATAAACCACTTTCACACAAGTTCTCATCTCAGAATCTGCTTCTTGCTAACTTTACTTAAGACAGTGTATCTTCCTCTTAATGAGTAGCAGTCACAACAAACACTGTTACTCCGTGAGTGGTCCAATCAGTAGACAGTGAAATAGAGCTAACTGCTTGTTTCTTCTTGGCACTGTAATCAGAGCAAGTAACTATGTGATGAAACTATTATGGAAGGGAAATCCAGGCTCTGTAATCTAGGGATTTAGGTTTTAACCCTCATCAACTAATGAAAAAAGAGACCTCCCTTGATAAAATGGTTACACATTCAGTGAAAGGGTGGTCTAGAAATAATACGCCAGTCCACACAGGGAGAGGACAAGATAGATATCCTGTTTTGGCTGAACTGTAGGAAGCAAATTAAAATTATTTCCAGGTGTGCATTTGCTTGTATACAATCTGGATGTTCCAGTTTCTCCCAAGGCAAGAAACAAATGTAAAACATGTTCTCAGAGACTCCTGCTTCTGGCTGGGATGCAACAGCTCCTAATGGTCCAGACTTTTGCCAGAAACAATTATGTAACTGGAGGAAATACTCAAAATAACTATTTTAAATGTTGGAAAACTGACAGTACAGGTCTATGACTTTTAAGAGAATGAACTCAAGCAAAGGGGGCCGCAGGATCATGAAATCTTTCTCCCTGGGGGCACTTCCAGGTGGAGGACCACAAACGAAGCCCTGTGGGTTTGCTGAGGTCAGAAGACAGATGTGAAAGTAAGAGACAATGAGTGGAGCTGGGGTTTGTAAAGCAGGATCAACAGACATAAGGGAGCTTGCAGAGAAGTCACTGCCGAAACCTGTGCAAGTGTCCTGTTGAGTTTTCATCTAAAAGATATGCTTTGTATTCTTAGGGCAAGTCTCCATAAAGCAAGGCAAAGAATATCTAAACGAGGAAGAAACGACAACTACTAGGAAGCTGCAAGCTAACCAACTCCTGCAGCTCACCCAGGCTGGAGACACTGAGACAGCAGCCAGGGTGGGGCAACCTCAGGGAGCACCCCCGGAATTTAGTAGAGCGAGAAGTTCCCATTCAATCCACAGAGCTGGCCAAGCCCGGAATCTAAGTGAGAACAAAGGCGCCAACCAAGTGGACCTGGGTATGCCTTCTAAGGTCAGACACCATAAATGAGAATTCCACATAGATGACTTCTCTTTCCATGTCTCTCTCTCTCTCTCTCTCTCTCTCTCACACACACACACACACACACACATATGTGTAAATAAACACAATTGTTTTCACTAAAGTAGTCTGACAACCAAGGATACTGGTAGAAGACCCTCTCTTTAGTAACTTTTCCATTAGATGTTCTGACAATACACAGGAAGCTGGGACCACTGGGTACGAGAGGACCAGGGTCTCGTCTCACACAACTTCAAGTGTAGCGAACCCCCAAGTCATAAACTTTGTGATGCACACATGACAAGAGCTACTGGTTATTTCTTTCACATTCACTTTTGATGCAGCACATCCCATTACCATTGTCAGACATGAAGTTAAAATAGGAATAAAAGAATGCAGGTGGGGAGGATATATACAGACACCCTTGGGGAATATACACAGCTCTGCCACACATATTTTTAGTGTATGTAATATATTCAGTCTATAGTTTCAATAATCAAACTTTTTCCTTTAGTGATGTATCAATGCTGGGTTGAGCTTTAAACTTTTAAACTGTTTAATGGAGCCCTGAAATCTGCTAAAAGAAAATAATGTGTCAGGATAATAGGTGTTCACTATGCATAATATTAACAAGCTTATTATATTTATATATGTAAATAGAAGTTCCTTCGTATCACATAGAATCTTCAATCACAGCTTCTGTCTACTAGACACTTAGAAATGATTTGTAAGCTTTTTAAGGAGAGAAGAGACAGAGGGAAGTGAGAAAACAACGCACTGTATTGTATATAGTCAACTGAAATTCATTAGCAACCTCACTGATTAATATTTATATTCAAATATTTATTAAAGCCCTGACCACGGCACCTCCAGCCTGTTTTCTAGAGAGATAAATGGTATATCCAACCAGCTGCCTTCTAATCAGACCAAGGAAACATCTAACAGTGTGTGCTGCTAAAGCTTTAATTAGGGATAATTAACCTTTATATTTATTTTTTTCATGACTCTTAAAGAAACATGTTTCATGCTAGAAATTAACATGTGTATCTATATTCCTAAAGCTTTGAAGAAGTAAAACCCACTAAATGATCAATTCTAAGACTGTTCAATGAGCTAACAACTTAGGTATGAAGCTAATGTAGGTGTGAAGCTTGTTGAGAGGTTTGTTTATTGCTATTTGTAACAGTCAGCATTCTCCATGGAAACAGGACCAATAGGAGATTATATATGTACATCGACTTTATATGCATACATTGATTATATGTGTACCTATAATAATTTATGTAATTATATGTATAATTATAGAGATTATATATGTGTGTACTGATGTTGCTGCAGTCTTGAGGGAGACTCTCTTCTCCATCTGTTGGAGAAACTAGAAAATAAGTTATCTGTTCCAAAATACAATGGCGGGACAGGCTAAGACACAATAGGACAGACATTCCCATTCCAGCAGACAATTATTTATATGTCCCGTCAAGGTGATCTAAACTTTGCCTATTATATGCCTCAAAATTTTTCCAGACTCTACCCATTACCCAATCCCAAACCACTTGCACATTTTAAATTATCCCCAGCAGCAGTGCCCCGCTCCTCAGTACCAAAGCCTGTGTCGGTGCTCCAGGGCTGCTATGACGAAATATCAGAACTTAGGTGATGGTGTGGGGGGACTGGGTTCTATCTCTACAAGCCAAGGGGCATCAGGAATTGCCAGCAACCACCAGAGGCTAGAAGAGGCGAGGAAGGTCCTTCCGTGAGGCCTTCAGAAGGAGCACAGCCCTACCCACACCTTGATGTTGGACTTCCAGCCTCCACCACTAGGAGAGAATAAGTTTCTATTGTTAAACCACCCTGTTTGGTACTCGTTACAGCAGCCACAGCAAACTAATACACTGTTACATTTGGCTTTTCCTTCCATTCTTTTTTGGTATTCAATGTGTTTATGTTCTTCAGCTGCTTCTATTTTTCTCTTCAACTTTGCAAAGTCATTAAGTTGATGATGTTCTACTCTTTCTCCCTCCAATTCCTAATTGCTGGTGTGCAGCAGAATACTCCCAGCTTCACACGGACCACGTGAGGACCAGCTGTAGCAACACACACTCTACCAGGATGCAAGTCTCCATAATTTCAAGGATTCAGATTGCTGTGTTCTTTAAACACTTATTTTGTGTCTACTACATTCCAGCTACTATGCTAGTCACTAGATAGCTGACATCAGAAGGTTTAATAAATGTTTTATTGAAGAAAAAAATGATGCCAATTGTATTGACATTCGTAACACTCCTAATGATTGTCTCACGTTGCCAAGAGCCAGCCCTCTCATAGGTCATAGCTGTGCTCATGAATGTCAGGTCCCACCTTCCTTCTCATTTTTACTTTTCTATGTCACTGAGACCCCCAGCATGTCCCACAGCTCATTGTCAGCATTCAGAGACAACCTCTGTCATTAACCACCTGTGTGACTTGCTCTGAATTCTCTGTACTGCATTTGTAACAGCTCCAAATATTCCATGATAATAACTTTGGTGAGCCAGAGTTGTTGTGCGGACTCAAAATGATAGTTTCATCTTGAGGAAATACAACATGAACGATCATTCATTGTTACTAATGCTCTTAAGGACCTTGCAGTCTAATGGGGAAGGGCTGTTGAGCAATTATTGCTAGGTTCGCAGAAAATACGTACATTTGTGACCAGCTTGAGTGTTAGCTTTCCTGCCACCCTGACTCCTGTCTAACTTTGGTATTCATTCAGGAAATTACAAATACAAATGTTGGTTAGTGTCTTGAGCGTTTAGATAAAGAGGGGGGAAAGTGCTCTAAGACAAATAAAGGTAAGTTCCTCTTGAGAACACAAGAAAACATCAGATCCTATTTGTGGATAAAGGCACCGTTAGCTAGCTGCTCACTCTGGTTGGTTCCAGATTCTTTCCTTTGTTGCTTTCCATTGATTGAGCAAGAGCAGCTCTGGATTTGGCCTGTTTTGCCTGGAAACAGTGGAGGAAGACTCAATATTTAGCTTGCTTTTTGTCATTACTTGCAACTGAAGGTGTCTCAGAATAACTTGATGGATCAGGTGTGCCTTTACAACCTTACTTACAGTTGATAAGCTCACTGTTTTACTCCAACTTTATCAGGCTAAGGCAGTAGGGCCAAGTCAGATATTGGTCTGGATTCCATGTCTACAACATAGTAACTTTGCATTTAAATTTTTTTTTTTTTTTTGGCAGATTACTTCATCTCCCTGAGGCTCAGTTTTTTTCACGTGTAAATTGAGTGAAATAAGGACTAGATGAAGTCCTCATGTGAAGAGTTAGCACATGGTATGGCTGACAGAGATAGGTCTTATCATCTTTATTCTTCAGTCATTATTGTGTTTATTTACCATAGCATTTTTGAATCAAGCCAATCAGATTAAATGGAACTGGAGAGCAAGAGACAAGGACCATTGACCCCTGAGCAGGGAATGGAGCATGCAACAGCTGGATGTACTTAATGTGTATGCTTGTCCTTGAGATGCCCAGCATTTGCTTGGCCATGGCCTTGACTTCAGAGGAACAATTTCTGGACATTTTCCTTCCAATCAGTCCTTCCTGCAGCCATCTTTTTTTTTTTTTTTTTTTTTTTTTTTGTATGACTCTCTTTCCTTTTTAAATGTATCTTACAAAATAGGTTAATATAGCAATCATTTATTTCACCAGTCAAAAAGGGTAGTGTGAGGCAGTACAAGGAAGACTTTTACATCTCAGAAGTAAAATAATCTGGATTTGATATCTATTTCTCCTACTTAGTAGTGTTGGGACCTTGAACAAGCTACTTACTTCTCTGAACTTTGGTTTCTTCACTAAAAAAATGGCTATAATTTTATCTGCCTCAACTGGTTTTTGAGAGGAAGAAATATATTGCACAGAAAGCACCTGGAAACACCTTCTAACCTAAAACTGATAGGCAAAATGCTAACCATGACTAAAATTACTACTAATACTATGAAGGTATAAATTACTGTAACGGAGAGGTTTTGAGACAAAATTTTTCTGATGTTCTTCTTGAGAAATAATAAATGGATGAGAAAAAAACTAATGACACTTTGAAAGCAGTACAGTGGGGAAAATTGCCATCCTAGACATTAAAATATATGTTGTGGCTGATTTAAACAAGGGTATAATGATTCAACAGATGTTTCAAGTAAACAGACCAGTCTAAAGCAAATTTTAGTACAGACATAAGAATTTACTATGTGATAAAAGGAGAATCACAGAGTAATTAGAAAGGAATGCGTTGTTTAATAATTGATATTAGGAAACTTAACTAACTGGGTAACAAAAATGTAGCTAGATCTTTAATTTGTAATATACACTATAATAAATTCAGGGTAGAAAATATAAGACTAATAGAATATTGGAGAGGTTAAGTGACCTGCTCAAGTTCCCACAGTAGATGAATAGTATCGCTAGAAATTAAATCCATATGTCCTAATCAGTATCCTACGTGACATAAAACTGTATGAAGAATGTGTCACCAACTCTTCAAAGGTAATTAAATACACACACACAGACACATCATATACACATACATATTTAAGGATACAGTCGTCCCTCAGTGTCTGAGGGAGACTGGTTCCAGGAGCTCCACATATACCAAAATTTCAGATTCTCACTTACATAAAATGGCATAATATGATGAATACAGTCAGCCCTCTCTAGCCATAGGTTTCTTATCCTAGGACTCAACCAGTGGCAGATGAAAAGTTCATTGGTTGGTTGAACCTGAGAATGTAAAAACCCCCAAATATGGAGGGCTGACTGTATTTATCAAAAAACAATCTGCTTTGAAGTGGATCCTGCATTTCAAACCCATTTTGTTCAAGGGTCAACTGTACATTCATACATACACATTTTTAAAGATTGGAAGGTATGAGAGAAAAATGCTATGGTATGAATAATAATGATATTCTATGGTGTTTGAAAATACATTTTTTTCTTTATGTAACACTATTTTCAAAGGACATTTGTTATTTTTATAATCAGTAAATAAATATTTATAACATTGAATCTATTCTTTTTTTAATAGGGGAATTAAAAATATTCCCTTGTCTATACTGATATCCCTCTATTTTTTGCTGATCCTTAAAGGTCTGAGAAAAGTTATCTATTAACTCATGATAATGTTTGGTGCAGTATAACTGGCTGCTTAGAGGGAAAATCACTCTTGCTTCCTTGAACTTATGTTAGAACAAGTGTCAGATTTGTCTCTCCCCTGCTGCTTTTGTCCCTCACCCCTCTCCTTAAATAAAATGGTTTTTCAAAGGCACATTTATCTCTAATTTTGCTATCTTCCCTTTTTCCTTTTTAAAAACTTCTAGAAATATTATTGTTCTCCAGATCTTGATGACTTTAAAAAGTCTGAGAACCCTTACTCCCCAAACTGAGAGACTTAAAACTGATGTGTTTTCTGAGACCATTTCACATACATTTAAGAGGTTAATATCTTAGATGCTGACTTAATTTTCAAATGTTGTTAACCCAAAACTTAGCTTAAAAATGGAAAAGAGAAAACTGCTTCCTGCCATGATGGTGAACCAGCACAGGCTACTGGATCAAAACCAAACCTGGAGAATCCATGGAAGCTAGAGAGAACCAATGAACCATGAAGAACAATCAGGCCAGACTGAAATCTATCTTTAACTGGTGTGTGTGTGTGTGTGTGTCTGTCTGTCTGTCTGTACGTGGTGTTTGCATATGCAGTGGGCAGCTGGGTCCCAGGACAAATGGCAGCCAAGAAGCAGGGAGAGGCTGGGTTGGAAGAAGGCGACTTCCCACACTGCCTCAGGAGAATCACCCCCTGCCCTTTCACTGCAGATATTAGTGGCAGTGGTGGCCCTGGTCACTGATGTCTGTGTCCACTGGTAACATCTGGGCAGCCTGAAGCCCTACTGGGCTGAGGAATAACGAAAACAGATGAAGCCTGAGAAGCCACTCTTCAGAATTAACCCCTACACCACAAAGGTCATACCGAAGGTACTCAGAAGCTCCTTAGCCACAGATGGGAAAATTTTAACATCAGTAAGGGTCATAATTACAGTAAGGATTTAAACACATCATTTGTTTAAAACCATGAGTTCTTAGTGACAAGAAAAATGTATTAGTCACCTTTGGGGGATGGTGGAGAACCAGCTCATTATTTTTGAAAACTGTACTGTAAGTAAAAAGAAAAGGGGGAAAAAAAAAGCATGAATCCTCACTTTGCAAATCAAATTGTAGTCAACCTAACCAAACAACTGATAGTGGAAGTTTCCCTTCTAAGAGTATTCAAGCTACAAATGAAGGAGAAATGATAAAGTTGGAATATCTTCTCTTTATGAATCCTAAAGAACAAGTGAATCTAGGTAATGATCATCAGTGACTGGTAACATCACAAAAAGCTAGACGTTATGTGCCTCCCAACAGAAGCATACAGTACCACCTGTGAGACAGTCTTGCCAGAAAATCAACTTGAAATCTGATTAGATCATTAGATTCAAATACAAAAAGCAAGAAAACAGTGATGAAAGAACATGTTAAGAGACAGTACAGTCCAGACAACAAAGTACAGATGGTGGGAAGTGCTACCGGACAAACAACTGACTTCTTCAAAACATAAATTACAAGGGAAAAAAGGAGATGGAAAAAATCTATGGATTAAAAGGGATTTAAGAGACACATCAACCAATTACAGTGTCTGGACTTAGACTAACAGGAGATAATCATGGAAATTTGCACCCTGATTGGGATACTTAATAATATTATGGTGTTATTTTGATTCTTTAGTAATGTGATAATTGTATTTTGACTAAGTTTTTAAAAAGAGTCACTGTCTTTTAGAAATGACATTGACATCTTCATGGATGAAATACGATATAACATCTTGGGTTTCCTTTAAAATACTGAAGGGAGGATAGATCTAGGTACAGAAGAAGTAAGAGAGACCATGAGTTGATAATAGTTGAAGTTGGTTGAGTACATTGGACCCATAATACTGTTCTTTCCATCTTTATGTGCTAAAAAAAAAATTATAATAAAAAGTTAAGTTAAAAAATGTGCTAAGAATTCAACACAAGAAACTGGGGAGAAGATCAATAGAACAAACTCAAAGAAACAAGAAAAAGAAACAATAAGTGCAGAAATCAAAGAAATAAAGAACTAAAAAGAAATAGAGAAGACTAGTAAAAACAAAAATTGGTGTCTTGAGTTAAGCAGCTAGGCTTGTGAGAAGACTGACAAAAAAGAAGATGCAGTTAAACAATAGGAACACATTAAAAAGAAGTATCTCTAGATAAAATAAATATTTTTAAAGATAATTTTGTTTATTTCTTATCACATTCTCATGTCAACCTAATATTGAATTCATCTGCCTCTGGTGCATCCACACTGGGAAAGGGTGGGATCCACAAAGCAGGCAACAGCTGTCAGTCACTAGAAAGGAGATATTTCACCCTGAATTAAGAAATTAGTATCCATTCTTATATCAGTCTCTTACGATTTTGTTTAATGGAGGACCAGTCTCCCTGGGTTCAATGAGATTAGATGTCTTATTTATGAAGTAAAGAAATGAGATTGGGATAAATTCAGCAAGAATGTGATTCTTTGTGCTGCCCCTGAGAAGCCTGCTAGTCAGCCTTTGTTTGTAGTTATACGTAGTTCCTAAGCAGTTATGTGCCTGCCTCCGCCTCTCTCTATTACCTCCTGGAGGGCAGGGACTAGGTCTTGTCTATCTCTATATTCCAATCTTCTAGAACAAAGGCTTAACAACACTATACCAGTAAGTGAAAACAATAGGTGGAACTCAAAATCTGTTTTTAAAAACCCTACAAATCAACACACACAATATTGAGAAGTTTAATAGCTCAATAGGCATTAAAGAAATTGGAGTGATAGTCAGGTATCTTTTCCTTCAGGTATCAGGGTCTCGATGGTTGTAAATCTGAGTTCCAACAAACCTCCAGGGAGCAAGGAGTTCCTATGTTTCATGAGTTGTTACAGATAATGTTTAAAAGAGTAAATTGACCCTAACAAGATCATGGGTCTAGACCTGGTTCTAGAACCAGATAAGAAAAGGAGACTGTGGGCCCATCTCAGTCATGAATTCCAAATAAAGGACTTCCCTTTCAGCTTCTGGTGAGGGAAATTGCAAAATTGCAAGGATGTTGCGCTCTCATCCTACACATGAGAACAAGCTGAGAAATCATATTGTTTTTTTAAATCAACTGATAGCTGAGGATGCAAAGAAACCCAACAAACAAAAACCCTGAAAGTGACCAGCCCTTCCTAGGAGGGAAAGGACCCGCAGTTGCTGTCACCCCTGGTGTGTAGCAGGAGGAAAATAATCTGCTCTAGACAGATTCTTAAAAGAAATCTGTGGAAAATTTGACATCTTACAGCCTGAATGTGAGCTGGTCCTAGTATCCCAACACTGAGAGAGGCTGCTTCTGCCTCTTTTCTCCGTGGGCCTTTACTGAAGCTCAGGAGAAGGACTGGAGGCAGGCAGGTGAGCTGAGACCTCCCTCCCGACAGGTGCAAGCACTGGGAGCTGCTGTTCAATCACACTCCAAAGACCTAGACCCCACCCCGGTGGCCCAACAGAAGAAGGAATCTTGCCTTTTTCAGGTGTAAATATTATTGACTTCATTCTCTACTGTTCTTTTACTTACACTGCCTAGCAGTCAACCAAAAATTATGAGACATGAAAAGCAGCAAGAAAATTGGACCGACTGCTTAATGAAACATGGGAGAAGAAAGCAGCGTGAAGAAAGAGGGGTTGTCCTACCAGATACTAAGACATGGTAAGTCTTAACGCCGTAATAATAGGTCACACAGTTCTAAGAAGCAGCACAGTGTCGCGGTGGACTAAGAGCAGACATACTGACCGGGGAACAGAACAGTGGTTGCAGCGTCCCAGCCAGGATGGTGGAGCTCTGTCCCCGAGCCAGTGACTATCACGTGACATATAGAGACACAACCATTTTACACACAGGGATACTGTGAGAAAACAGTCCACAGAGAAGCTTAGTGGCCTCTTCTTGCTCCTAAAACACACTGTGCCTCAAGAAAGGGCAGGGAGACCAAAGTCACTGTTAACCAGCCTTTGAAAAATTAACAGGACTGACGGTTTAAATCCCAGTAAATAGTCGTCAGGACTTTTATGTTAAACGTTAATTACAGCATTTCAGGCCCTGCTAGTTAATTGAATTGGTAGTCAGAGAATTAACATTTACTTTATATTGACTACATGCTGGGCTGGAGGAATGAGCATCTACTCTCTGGGGATGGTTGCACTAAACCAACATTTTTTTCTTGGTAGCAATAAACAGGGAGTGTCATAAACACAGCAGCATCCTGGTGAAGCTTGAGAACTATGCAATTAACCGTGGCCTCGACGTGGCAGTTACTAGCCTGCAACATAAAGCTTTGTGGGAAATTTGTCCTTATCCTGTTTGGGTCTCCTTTGGGTTCCTGGGCCCAATTCCAACACGTAGATGGGAAGGGCTCCCCCTGCACGTCCAACTAGCAATTCTTGGACACCAGCAGGGTGTCAGAGAATTCAACTCATTTCTGACACTATGTACCCCGAGATAGCATCAGATCCCACAGGTTAGGGGCTCAGCCCTACAAGACTGCCCCCCACCCCAACTTCAGATGTCTGTTGAAAATCCAGGTTTGTTACCTGTGCTTCTGACTGACAGGCTACAAATCAGAATTTCCCAGGACTCTCCTTTCTCTGGTTTGATTAATTTGCTAGAGCAGCTCCCGGAACTCAGAGAAACATTTTACTTACTGGATTACTGGTTTGTAACAAAGGATATAATTCTTCAACAGCCAGATGGAAGAGATGCATGGGGAAAGGGCACGGAGCTTCCAAGCCCTCTCAGAGCACACCACTCTCTCCAAATCCCCAAGCCTCTCCACTAACCTGGAGGCTATCCAAACCTGTTCTTTTAAGGTTTTTATGGAAGCTTCAATATGTAGCCAGGGCTGATTAAATCATTGGCCATTGGTGAATGAGTCATCGTCCAGCCCCTCCCCTCTCCCCAGATATCAGGTGGTGGGACTGAAAGTTCCAACTCTCTAATCACCTGGTTGGTTTCCATGGCAACCAGCCCTAATCCTTAGGTAAGGTCCAAACATCTTGTTAACATAACCTGAGACACCTGTGAAGCTCTCTGCACTTTGGAAATTCCAAGGGTTTTTAGGAGCTCTGTGCCAGAAACAGGGTAAAGACCAAATATATGTTTCATATTATAAATCACAATATCACAGGGTCAAATGATGAAAAAAGCATATGTAGTTGGAAGAGGAGGCCTTCCAGGAACTCTGTACAGTGATTAATTGTACAGATCAAGTCATTTTTCTAAAATAGGCAGATATTCACTATTCTGAATATACGTCTTTTTTAAGAGTCTCAGTATATTGCTAGGATATGAAAGGGTAACATGGAATTTTGATAGACCATGAATTTTTGATTTTGCCATAATGTCTCACCTTTCAAATACCTTCTTCAGGCAGATATACCTACAGATGTGATAATGTCTAGCATTGTTAAACTTTACTATGTTTTAAGAGTTTTATATGTTCTCATAACAACCTGATGAGATAGGAATTATTCTAATTTTTATGACGAGGAAACAGGTGCAGAAATGTATAAGTGGTAAAACTACTATTGGAGCAAGACTAAGTCCTCTGTTCATGCTTTCAACTACATGCAAAAGGAGGGAGAAAGCATTCTGGAAAAGGACTAGCATGTGCAAAAATCCTAATCTGGGCGGGGAAATGGTGTGTTCTAGATGCTAAGTGGAGGAAAATGTGTTTACAATGATACAAGCAAGGGGAAGTATGTAAGTAGGTGAGGCTGGAAAGGAAGCTGGGGGCGAATAACTCAAGATATTCAAGCTTCTGGGTGAGGAATTTGGATGTTGTTCTCAGAACAATAGGAGGCAGCCAATTACCAATTCTAAACCATCAGTCTTAGCGGGGAGGGTGTAGCTCAAGTGGTAGTAGAGTGCATGCTTAGTGTGCACAAGGTCCTGGGCTCAGTCTCCAATCCCTCCTCTAAAAATTAATACGTGAATAAATCTAAATCTAATTACTCCCCACTGCCCCCACCAAAAAAATAAAACATCACTCTTGCAGTTTTGTGGAAAAATGGGCTGGCTGCTCTTTTTTTTTTTTTTTTTTTTTTTGTAAATAAAGCTTTGCAGAAACACTGCCACATTCATTCCCTTACATGTTATGTATGGCTGATTTCATGCTGTAAAGACTGAGGGGAGTATCTGCAACAAAGACTTACGGTCCAGAAAGCCTAAAATACTGGCTGTCTGGTCCTTTATAGTAAAAGTTAGCTAACCCTTTGATTAGAGAATGAAGCTGGGGAGACCAGTTAAGAGGCTGTTTTACTCTTGCAGTAAAGATGATAGGAGATGGTTGTGGAAATGAAGAGAGAAATGATATAAAGTATGTTTTGAAGGAATAATCTTGATCACTGGTTCTCACATTTTAGTGTGAGAACTAACAGGGACGGTGCTAGAAATGCAGAAGATTGGCCACCACAAGCAGAGATCTGACTAAGCAGTTTGGGGGAGGGCAGTGTTGGGGCGGAGGATCCCGGCACCTGCATTTCTAAGCAGCTCCCTAGCACTAGAGTTCTCAGATTCCACCGTGAAAGCCAGTTGTCCAGATACGGGTTGGGAGTGGGGAGCAAGGGAGAGAGAAAGGCAGGATCTGGAGCAATGTCATGGGTTGGAAGCTTGAGGAGCTGAGAAACTCGGTAATGGCATTTAGTGAAACTGGGAAGACACGGTGCTGGAGGACTGAGGGAACCAAAAGTGCCCAGAGAACTGGAAAGTTATCTTGAGACGGAAAAACAAGGCAGGCAGCTCCACACAATCAATAGATCAGTTTTTTATAGGGTAACTTACTCACAGGGTAGGATGGAGCAGATGAGATCTGGAAGATTTCATAGCTGCATTCTGTACCACCAAGGGATCAATTTTACAGTTAACCTAGGGTGGGGGGTTATGTGCTTAGCAACAGGAAGTGCATTCCTAAGTCAAGATTTATGAATGAGTAACTAGTCTCATGGGCACTGGGAATATGTCAACAAAAATCTTTGTCATTGGGGACTACCCCAGCAGAGAGGCCACCTGGACCTAATGATCACTGAAAAATATCTGTTAACTACAAAGAAGCCCCTGATGACAGAGAAGTGATTTACTACACAGTACAACCCTGGGTAGGGTCAGCGGAAACACAGGAAGAACTGAATGGGCTCAAAATGGGGTAAGTTATGCTAACAACCATATATACAGGAAGGAAGAGATTGCAAGGAGAAAATAAGTCAAGATGTCAATTTGGGACATTTTATTTTGAGCTCCTTGGGAGATATTAAGTTGGTTGTTGGGGAAACAGGAGTGGAGCATAGGCATGAAGTTAGGATCAGAGACATGAGTGTCACCAGATGGTATTTAAAACCAGGGGAATGAAGGAGACTATTTAGGATTAAGTGTAGAGAGAAAATATAAGTTGATTTCAGATGGATAGTTGAGGAATTCCAGCGTTTGGAAGGTGGGATGTGAGAGGAAGATCCAGCAGATAAAAACGGAAATTAGCAATCAGAGAGATGGGAGGGAAAAAAATGCCCTGATTCAAACACCCAGTATCATGCCTTTAGAGAAGATGATTGAAGAGTCCTCTCAGATGGTCTCCTAGCCCCCCAACTATTCTTCACCTTCATTTCATATGATCAGGTTGATCCCTCACTTACAATAATATTTCAATCAATATGCTTCATGGTTTGATCCCCTGACCTTCATGACAATATAACTGAGTCAGAAAATCCTTTCTGGGAATTTCAGAAGACAGATAACAGAAGGCAGATAGCTTGGCTAGTGGGACACAGAAGAGGGTTACTAATCACCTCCGTACAGGTCAATGACCTTCATACAGGACACAACCATATGTGGTGGTCCAGGCATAGGACTTAATATTTATTCTTATCATTTATGAAGGTGCTGCCATACCGATTTCAGGATGCACAGATCTCAGAGCACGAGTAGTGGCAAAACTGCTGTTGATACTGTCTTCTTGTTTGGTGCTCAGCAGGAAACTGTAATTTCTTTGAGGACAGGCTCTTTCTTATTCATCACTGTATCCCTAGGACTTAGCATAGTGCCTACATAGTATTATGATTAAAAATATTATTAAAATTTATAAATGCTATTAGCAATTAAGTCTTTCTATCACTTTAACTCCTCAAAAATTTACTAAGTATATGTTTTGTACTAAGAAATGAGCTAATTCCTGGGGATAAAGGGATGAAACAAAAATATAAGGTCCCTCATCAAATGGAACAGGGATTACCTTGCTCAGCCTAGCCAATTCCATTCAATACAACTCAAATCAGTTTAACTCAATTCCCTGCAATTCAAGTCAACCAAACTCATTCCAAATTCAACCCAACTTAGTCCAACACAATTAAACGCAAAGCCATGCAATGCAATTCAACACAGTAAAATTATATGCAATTCAACACAATACAATTACATGCAATTGAGCAAACTTCAGTTGAGCATCTCATATATACCAAAGACTGGGATAAGCAAGTAAACATCAAATAATTCATAAGAATTTTACAAACCAATTTGGAAAATATGCCTCTTTAATAAAGAATTGACTGAGACATCATAAAGCATGTCAACTTCTATGAATGTTATAAATCATTTCCATTTCTCTAAGCAGAAAGACATTGATCCCAACATTGACATAGAAACACCTCTTTAAAAAAAAAAAAGGACCTTAAATATTATTTAACATATACAAGGAAATTAAAAATTAAAAATTTTAAATTAAAAAAAAAATCAAATAAAAGTTAAACAACACATTGACCGAAGCCCAGATGTAAAATTCCAAGTATATGTGGTTTAGCTCCTAGTGGTGTTTCTGTCATGGGAATGTTGTTTATTTATGTATTTAGATCCAAAGAGCACAGGAAATGTGAAATCTAGCCTTTTGATTTGTGTGCCTTGATATGTCATAGTTTTGTGCCCAAAAACCCGATCAGCTTTATCAAGCTCTGACGTGGCTGCGATGCTTTGCAGCACTTCCACCAGAGCACATTGCAGCATCAGGGGGAAGCTTCCCATGGTGCCAGTTTTCTAACTTGGATCATCACCTAAAAACGAGCCTCCAAGTATCTGGAAGACTGGGACACTGGTTACATGCTCTGGCTCTCTCCATCCATGCCTAACCCTCCCCAGCATTGGTACTACTCAGTTATACTGCGAGAGGAAGTTACAACTTACTCATCTTCTCCTTGAAATCTAAAATTTGAGCTTTGTTAGTCCAATAATGGAAATACATTTATTTTCATTTTTACCATGATGCCAAAGGAGGTATTTATTTCTGGCTCGTTTTCCTTTTGTTCTTCAATATCTGAAACAACCTTGAATTTCAATAAAAAGTCACATTTATAATTTTCCCTTTATAGAAAATAAAATGAACAAAGCAACTCCCACCTTTTGCTCAAGTTTCAGGTTTGTTGACTTCCAGACTAGATTAGGGATCCTTACAGTGTACTCCCTCACTCTTATGGATCTCCTATAACACTGTGCTGGAAATCACTTCTCCAATTGTTTACCTTCTATCTAGACTGTACGGTTGGTGGGGGTGGCATTCATGTCCTCCTCATCTCTGCATTTCCGGTGCTTGTCACAGATGGGTAGTCAGAGAATGTCTGCTGAATGGTACCTGTGAAGCCTGCAGCGTGTTCTTACTACAGCTTCGGTCCTTAGTAGCACTCTGGGAAAAATCTCTTCGAATAGTTATTCATTGAGTTCTCTTGCTTTGGGTCCAACAGTTCGGCAGCACTTGAGAACCACATTCTGTAACCTAAATCTGAGGCTAAACGTGTCTCGGGGAGAAACGCACAGTGGCCTTTATGCTGAATCTGTACTATATGCTGTGAGTAACAGAGGCATTCCCCCATCAGTCACGCCCATCAGTTGGTGCCTTTTTCTCTGCTTTTTGTACTGGAGGCTTATAACCACCATCCGAAACCTCCTATGTAAAGACCAAGCACTGCTCATGCACAGGGGAATTTAAAAGATGGCTCACGTGCCTTAAGGTTTAACATAGGTAAACATTCAATAGGTATTGTACCAGGTAAAATAGGAATCTTTTTTTTTTTTTTTAATGAGGTTACTTTTGCTACTTACACATTATATAAAGAGTTTTGGGGTGACTTCTAGGATGTTTTTGTATGCAGAAAAGTCAATTCATGGTTTTACTTTGTTTTAAAAGTTCTGGTTCTATTAAAGATACAAATACAAGAAACTATCTTCTAAGAAGCTTTTGTTTGAGTTACATTTCATATAATTCTATTTAAAATTCTAGCAAATTTTACCAACCACCTAATTGCCTTTGGAAAATATTTGATTTCATTTACAATTTCATTAAATTTATACTTTCTTTCTAAGTACTTCGGTTGTCTGAATTAATAAACAAACTATTTCCAAGTACTAAAATAAGTTATATATCTGATAATTTGAACATATATGATGAATCTTGAGTTCTCTCAGGTGCTTCTGAACTCAACATAAATCACAAGTATGAATTCATATGAATGTATGGCCAACCCATTTTTCTAATTTGCCAAAATCTCTAAATATTACTTCCATATAAAATCATAAATATAGACAATCTGCTTAACAAAGATAATCAATGCTATGGATTTAATTCTTTCAAACATTTGTATATTTAATTCTAAATTTTCCAAAGTTAGAAAGATGCTTATCTACCAAGGAAAATATTACATAATTTCCCACAAGTTAGAAGGCTATTATCCCATGTAATTTTGAGATTGCTTTATCAGAATATTTAAAGCTGTAATTTTAAGGACCAAAAACTTTGGCTAACAGGCTGACAGACTCCTGGGGGATTCACTGAATCTACCTCATTGCAACATAACTTCAAGACAGAAGTGGTCTGACAGGAGCCACCCAGTTCTCTACCCCGATATCACTGTGTTGGATTGTGCATCTCTCTGGTTGTTAGGATATGGAAATACCTTTTCCATTTAATTCTAAAGACTTTTAAGCTTGATGGAATCCTTTTTTCTTTCATCTTCTTAGAATCTAAAAAGTCTTAAAATAATATCCAATTAAATTCTTAGTTATTGAGTTACAACCTCCAATGTCACATTCTTGTTAGTATGCTTCCAAGTGGAGTTCGTTCATTGATTTAAAAAGAAACATCCCATTCTCTGCTCGGATATTCATATGCCTATAGAAAAAGAAGTTATATAACTTTCATTATTTATGAGTTCTATCATCTGTAGAGGAAGAATGAAGAGAGGGTAGCCTCAGTATTGGCAGTGCCCAGCTTACCAATTTCCAGTAAGCATCCTTACCATGGCCGCATAACACCTAACTATTTTCAGTAGGATCTAGAGGAGTGGGGCCTAGAATGGAGCTGATGGGTTCTCTGTGGCTGAATCCTGCTTTAGGCATCACATGTGATTTTCAGTGCAGCAAACATACAACAGACCCATATCTCCTCTATGGGTTCATAAAAAGCTGTCCTGCCATAGTTCTCCCAAACCCAGTTAGATTTCTGATGTCTACCCAATGCTGTACCTGCACATTCAGCCCTATTCCTTTCAGGGGACATTTGTTGTATTTAAGCCATCTTTGTTAGTGACTAGAAGCTTAAGGCAAGGCTCCCAGAACAAGTGACTAAGACAGTATAGTTCTCTTTGAGATTGTCTCAGAAAAATATTCAGGGACTTTGGAACATAGCAAGGACTAGGTTTTCTATAGCCTGAAAAGATTAGGTTCTAAATAAGGAAAGAGTTTTTTATTCTGAGCTTTCTTAACATCAAAATGGATCCTAAGGGGGCAATAACTGTGGTTTCCTGAGAATCTTTAAAAATCTAGAGTCTTTAAAAATCTAGAATCTTTAAATATCTTCATTTAAATGAAGATATTTAAAGATTCTTTTCACTACGTCATTGGCATTGCTCTCAAATTATTGCCAGACAAAATAGCTTAAGATGACTTCAGGCTTAAAATAGCTTCTGGCCAGCAGCTAAATAAAGGTACTTGTCAACTAAAATACCTATGACACTACAGACAAAAAATAAAGACCACAACCCAAAAATAATTCCACTAGATAACTAATATTACAAAAGGAGGGGGACCTCGAAGCAATTGGAGATGAGCCAAGGTAAGGAAACGACAGCGATTCTCTAGGGTCCTCATTTCCAGTATTGCCATGAGATCAGGAAAGAGAGAAGCTGAATGTCTATCACCTCCATAATCCAAACTCTCCAGGTGAAGTCTACATTTCCTCTAATTCTCTTTTATTTCAGTGATGTATACTGGATGGGCACAGTCTCTAGCAGATCATCATTCTAGGATGCATTCTTTCTTTACAAAGTCTACACACTAAAAATTATAGCTATAAAGATATCCAATTAAATACAGGGATGTATTATGTTTATGGACTGAAATACTCAATATTATTAAGATGTCAATTCTCTCCATATTGTTCTGAAGAAATGAAATTTCAATCAAATTCCCAGCGGTCATTTACAGAAATTAACAAGCTGGTTCTAAAATGCACAAGGAAATTCAAAAAATGTGAAGTAGCAAAACCAATCTTGAAAAAGAACGAAGTTGGAGGACTTACACAACCTTATTTCAACTTTACCTTACTTTAAAGCCATAGTAATCAAGACAATGTTGTATTGACATAAGTATAGATATAGATCTATATCTATATGTTATAGAATGTTATAGAACATCTAGAAATAAATTCATAAATAGATGATCAATTGATTTTCAAAAAGGTGCCAAGGTAATTAAATGGAGAAAGGGTAGTCTTCACAACCAGCGGTACAGAAATAACCAAATAGTCATGTGAAAAAACAAAAAACAAAAACTTGGCCTTCACTCATACCACACACAAATGAATTAACTAAAAATGAATCATAGACCTGAACACAAAAGCGAAAATTATAAAAGTTCTACAAGATGGTGTAGGAGAAAATCTTCATGACTTGGAGTAGGCAAAAATTTTTTAGTAAGGAACAGAAAAGCCTATTCCATAAAAGAATATGATAAATTGTACTTTATCAAAATTAAAAATTTCTGCTTTTCTAACACATTGCTAAAAAATAGAAAGCAAGCCACAGACTAAGAGAAAATATTAACCATATGTATATCTAACAAAGGGATTGTGTCTAGAATATATAAGGAGACCTTAATAAAAAAATTTTTTTAATTGACATACAGAAAAGGGCATGTAAAAATGTGGGTATATACCTACTAAAAGTGCCAAAATTAAAAGACTGGCAATATCAATTACTAGTGAAGATGTAAAGCATTTGGAAGTCTTCATGGCTGATAAGGATGTATAACGGTACACAACCCCTTCTAATAATACTTTGGTAATGCTTTATGAATGTAATATATCCTTGTCATATGACCCAGCAATTCTAATCCTAGGTATCTTTCAGAGAAAGACAACTGTATGTTTACTCAAACAGTTGGATATGATTGCTCATAGTAGCTTTAATCATAATAGTCCGAAATTGAAGTATCCATCCATAGGAAGGAGATTAAATATGGTATACTAGTACAATGGAACACTCCACGGTAATGAAAAAGAATGAACTACTGATATCCCCAATGACAATCACAGACATTGTGCTAACTAAAAGAGACCAGGCTCAAAAGTGTGCATACTGTGATTCCATTTATACTAGTGCCTAAAAGGGGCAAAATCAATCTATACTGAAAGAGTGTAGATCAGTGACTGGAACTGAAGGTATGGGGATTTAAAAGGAGAAAAGCACAAGACAAATATTCTGTATCAGTGTCATCCAATAGAAATGCAGTGTGAGATACATAAGTAATTTTATAGTTTCTAATATACATGCGAGAAACAAAGAGATGTGAAATTAGTTTTATAGTACATTTTACTTAACCTAATGTATCTAAAATATTATAACTTCAACATGAAGTTAATATAGAATTGTTAATAAGGTATTCTACATTCTGAATTCCAAGCTATTGAAATCTGGTGTGTATTTTATATTTAAAACACATCTCAATTTATACTAGTCATACTTCAAATGCTCAACAGCCATTGTGGCTAGCGGCTACCATACTGGAGAGCACAGTTCCATATTTTTATTGTCGTGGTGACTATATGGTGCATGTATTTGCCAAACTTTATCAGACTATAATCTTAAAGGTGGCAATTCCATTATATGTAAATTCTACCTCAATAAAGTTGGTTTTTAAAATAACTATTGTGGTTTTGATTTCCTTCATTGAACCCTAAATACGCTTATATTCAATTCCATCCAGATATGATTATTTCCCACCTTGTAAACAATAAATTTAAAGGTATAAGTAACCTCCACCTCCTTACTTGCTATATAATAAGGATGGGAAAATACAGAACCGCACTGTTGACTACCATCACTGGGTCTCCACAAATGGCCTCGTGCTTCAGGTCTTACTACAAATTCTTGAGATTATCACAAACTATTAGTCAGTGTCATAAATAACAGCAAAATACACATTCAAATCAGAAGATAAGAATTCCTTCTATCAAAATTAATATATAATACTAGTAAGAATGTTACACCTGTGTAAAATAATACTAGATACTATGTTTTGAGTACTTACTATGTGTCAGGCACCATCTTAAGTTTTTATTTAAAAGTAATTTCACTTGCTTCTGATAACCCTGAGGTTTTATCATCCCCAATTTGCACATGAGGAAACAAAGGCTTGAAGGATTAAGTAATTTTCCCAATCTAGAGAATGACACAGCTAGGGAATTACAGAGCTGGGATGCAAATCTATATCCTTTTGAATCCATGCTTGATGATGATAACCGGTGACTTATATACTACTCCTTCAAAGGAATCAGAGCTGTACATATTTTATTTATTTTGGGGGGCAGGAGGGAGGTAGTTAGGTTTATTTATTTATTTATACGGAGGTACTGGGCATTGAACTCAGGACCTTGTGCATGCCAAGCATGCAGTCTACAGCTGACTATATCCTCCCTGCACTGTACATAGTTTAAAAGAGTAAACAGAATTGTTGATTTTTGAAAATAGGCTATTTTGAAAACCAAAAAGAATTCTCTGAAATGCTGTTAGGACTACAAGCATTTAATAAGACCAGCTATGAAGTATACAAAAATCAACAAGTTTCTTACATATAGAAATTAACAGAAAATATATGGTGAGGAGAAAAAGGACCTTATTTATTCAAAAGCATAAAATTCATAGGGATAAACTTAAAAACACAGACCTAAATGTCTGCTGAAGTCTTCCTTCACTTCATGAGCCATATCCAGGTATATCAACTTTTACAATGGACAGTTTGAGTTCTCTCTCAGAAAGTTCCTAGGCCTTGTGAAAATCAGAAATTACAACTTTAAATGCAAGTTATGTAAATTTAAAAATGTAACTTAGAATTTTATGAGAAACCTTGACACACGAATTATCTTGTTGACAGTGCTCAAGTGCATGTTGGAATTAGGAAGATAAGAAAGAGAAGGTTAAAATTTTCACTCCAGTGACCATATGAGAGTTCTACACACAAAGAACACCATTAGAGATTAGCCATTTGGAGCGTGGGTTGTGTTTAAGTTTAAAAATACGTGATCTGATTAGTTTTATCACAATTATTGGGTATGTTTGAGAAGAAGGAATGAAAGGCTTTCCATGGTATTCTAAAGTTTAAATATGAAATTTCCTTTTCTCATTCAGGAGTATAACCGTAATGTTTATGAAGCCCACAAAATTTTTTAAAAAAATGTTTATGACAGGCTGGATAAATGTTAATTATTGTCCTGTAAGTCACAAAATATATGTGTGGGAGGAAAATAATGTATTCAACCTACAAATAATATCTCCAGTTCTATGTTAAGAAACTTATCTCCTTATATACGAAGTGAATATTCACTTAAGATAGAGAGCATGTGACTAGCTCTCTCTTACAGCTGTACAAAATTAAATCACCTCATTAGAGATTTTGGCTAATCTCTAACAAACTCACCCCTGACAGGTCTGAGGCAAACAAAGCATAAATGTCAATTTATTCCATGGACTCTGTGTAAACGTTATTAGATTTACCACACATGTACCGAATTTTTTGCTTACCTTTGCTTTTTGCATCCTACTTCCTCCTTTCTGGTTTAAATCTCATCTTACTGAAGTACCTCATTTATTCACTCTTTTAGTGAGAATCTGTGAAAAGTCTGGATGCTCAGCATATAAAAATGTCTATATTTCAACTTCTCTTTTACATGAGGATTTTTGTTTCCTACTCAGAGTTCCTTTGGGGTTTATAAAAATATTTTTTTATCTCTGTAATCAGTTAAAAGCATCTTATTTTCTTCTTTTTCAAGTAATACTAGTATCTCAAGTTCTTGCTAATTCTGCTAGTTTGAGTGTCTTTCAAAACTTCTCACAAAGCTGACACTTGTAGAGGATCAACTGATAAGCACATTGTCCAGGGATCACCAATTTGGCAGTTTTTAAAAGGTCTGAACAACATAGGAAGCTCTGGTCTGCAAGTAACAGAAAATTCAACTCACCAGTTGTGAGGTGATTTATTTCGTATAACAAATTCAGAATTAGGGTGACTCCGGGGTGGTTAATTCAATGACTTAACGGTGTCCCCAGAAACCCAGGTTCTTTCTGTCTTTATGAGAACACAGTTGGTCTCCTGGCTCTGTCCTCAAGCTGGCTTCCCTCACTCCTGAAGGAGGAAGGTAGCAGCTCTGTATGTCGAATGCAGATACAAGAAGATCCAAGAGGGCAAAGAGAGAGAATTTTACTGGTATCTCCTTAAGAATGAGGAAACTTCCCCCAAATCCCACCACAGACTTTTTCTTAAGCCAGAGTCGTGTTCATGTTCGATCATTAACCGATAAATGGTGAGGTGAACTGGAATTACTCTGGTTGACTAATCAGGGCTTATAACTGAATCTGGGTTTGGTTATCTTCCTCAGTTTGGTTAGTAAGTGAGAAGAGAGAAATGAATATTATATAAATAACCAACATATTTTCACATTTTGATTTTAACTTTTCTTCTTTGTTCCTTCAGGATGGAAATGGATTTGTAAAGCCACTAACTTATTTGTTTTGAAGGATGTATTTCCTAAAACAAGTCAGCAGACAGGAAACTTGTCTGATTCAAGGGCAGACTTTATACCTTGGTGGGATGCCCTGAAGCTTGGTTTAAAACCGAATGTGATAGAGAGGCTGTGTTTTATCCCTGAACTTTTGCTAGCGCATCAAAAAACCATATATTTGGAATGCCTATATATATATATTTTGTCCCTGGCAATTAATACTTCCTGGGATTTGTCATTGTGGTCTCAGCATCGATGGAGGGCCTCTACACATAATTTCCATAGGAAATCTACCACTGCATTTTTTGTAGGAACATTATTGAAGATGTCCATTATATCTTTATGTGTTTCCTGTATCGTATTTTATTTAGCAAATATTTATATAGCAATTATTGTGTGTCAGGCACTGCTCTATTTATTTCACACGTATTAACTCATTAAAACTCTTAATAATCCTCTGAGTTTGTTACAATGATGACTGCCATTTTCAGATGATGAAACGAAAGTGTGGGACATGAAGCAAGTTGTTCAAGTCACACAGCCAGTAAATGACACGGCAGGCTTTGAAACCCCACATGAGAAACTGTTTTCAGGACCTCATATCTGAAAACATTGCCCTCCTTAAAAATTTTTTTAAAAAGACTTTTCTATATGGAGAATGTTAAATATATAATTGACCATGTCTCCCCTCTTCTGTCTTTGGTGAATGAAGAAGCTAAATGTCTAATTTTTTTATTCAGCTGTTATAGTTGTATCAAAGTTTATGAGCTTTAATGCCCTTTATTTTTGTGTTTTAAATGTTTATGGTATTTGACGATTCAAGTGATTTCTATTTATTGTAAGTCTTCATAAAAGTGACCTCAGATTCTCCATCAAGTAAATAGGAAATGTATGTATAATTCTCAAAATAAAACAGATGGCCATCTATTAGGTCCACATGACACAGAGATATTTAATTATCCTCAAAAATGTGTTCCAGTCTTGAGATTTTATTCCTTTAGTCTCCTTTATTCTGTCAGAGCCCTGAATTATACACCCATAGGATAAAAGTCCCATGTTCTGTTCTACTAAACAAACATTTTAGAAGGGAACTTTATTACACAGTGGATGGAATTTCTGACTTGAAAAATATTTCTCCCAGCCACGGGCCTTAGAGTCTCAATGATAGAATGGCCAGTGCACAAGACCAATGACCCTAAGGAGAAAACTGGGATTTTTGTATATTAGAATCTTTTGGGAAATTTTGAGCCTTCCAACTTGCAGATCAAGCAATTTAGGAGCAAGAGAAACCATTTCATCTTGCGAACATGTTTTATTTCCTAGCAGACAGAGGAAACATCCTGCTGAATGAGTCTCCCAGTTTGGCTGCTGGGCTCTAAGGAAAGCATCGACTCCCATCTTTATAAACCAAAGGAATCCTGAGAAAGGACCTCCCTTCTGCCTACTCCCGGGTGAAAAGTTATACTTTCTGGTTGGAGCACTGGGAAAGACGTGAGTGACAATCTTCTAAATCTTTAAACATAGTTTTCTCTTGGTTATAGAAGGGTGCACGAGAAAAAAATTACAAAGTAACAGCCTAACAAATATTGTGTAAGATAATTATTGCAGTTTGATGTCAAAATAAAATGAAAAATAAATCTTTGCCTGAGACTTTCTCTGGAACCATTTTTCATGTTGGTGCTGGGAAGAAGTCAAAGCTCCTCTCCACCAACAGGTTGGTTCTTTTTCTTCTCCTCTTCCCCAAGGAGTGCCTGGACACTAGACTACAGCGTAGGGCAAGCAGTACACCGCGCTCCAGTGTAACTGTGCAGTACACATTCACTGCAGTGTAAACATGGGGCTGCCAAACAATTTTGTATGTTAAGAAAAAGGTGGCCCTAGAAAAGGACTTGGTAGGAGGATTGTTCTTCATGTAGGATGCCCAAGCTCCTTGCTTCTCCCTTCATCTACCTGACTCTTAATATCCTTTAAGACTCAATTTAGATGTCTTACACCTTTGTCAAGAAACTTTCTTGGATCCCTGCCCTTACAGGATCCCTTCTATGTCACCACATGTGCATCCTTATGTACTTTATTCTTGTGCTCACTCCACTGAAATTCACATTTCCTGTTACATGACTGTCGCACTATATCCTTCCAGACAGATTTTTTTGAGCTCTGGGATTTGCCTTGCTCAGCTCTGTGCTGAGCTCATTTTAGACACCTAGGAGATAGATTTTGCAGTCTTTCAGCTAAAATTTTATTGAAAATTATCATATTAGTTCCCAGTTGAAATTAGGAAAAATAATCACTGGAGAGGTCTTCATATCATAATTCTAAGGCTCCTAGGTCTGTCTTTTCTTTCAGAGAAATTTCTCCCCTTTTACACCATTCCCCGTCATTTTCATGGGTTGAACAATTTGAAATGATACATTATACAGAACAAAGTGATCTTACTGAGTCAACTTCTCAATTTGTCAAAATTCCTTAAGATTTATCCCAAAATTCTCATAAATGTGTTAACGAAAGTGCATCATTAGTATCCAGAATAACACAGTATATATGTGCATATATAGTTATACTGCCAATCTTAATGTCAATCTCTGCAGAGATAGTCTATTTTAGTTGAAAAGCAATTACTGAGAGTTTATTGTAAGATGACAAATAAATGCTGATGTTTGTATTTATGGATTTATAAATCAGCTACAAAGTTAAAGGTTATTAATTTGAGTAATCAAGAAATCCATGTAGATAACCACAATATTCATTTGGAATAAATATATATCAAGAAATGTTTAAAATATAAGTTGGATGGAGTAGGAGAGATGAAAAAGCAAATTACCCACACTAGTTTATCTATAAACTATAAGGTTCTATAAACTATGAGTTTTTTAATTGATAATAAGATGATCAAGTTTAAGGTTAGTTCTGTCCCCACCACCATCACCCCCACACTCCAATATGCAGCCTGGGAAATCACACTTTCATAAATATACATTGAGAAAAAATATTTTCTCCACTAATAAGGCTGAAGGATTAACATGTAAGTGCCACATCATATTTTTAAGGTTAATGTGTGTGTTTCTACTTCACCTGAGTTTTGGGCACCATCAACACTAAGAAATTGAATGTTCTTCAGAACTCCTAAGCCCAAGCTCATTTGAATCTACTAAAGTGATTCCAGCCTCAGCCTTGGCTATTGAGAACTGAGATATTGAAGAGATTCAGCTGCCATCAAATCCTCCTTAAAACCTTTGTTTCTTTTAGGAGGCACTGCTCAAATCATAAAAATAGTCTTGAAGAACTCTGCAGAAGATTTAGCTTCTGTACAAGGGACTTCGGTACTTTTATCCCTCTGGTTTGCAACATTTCTTACTCTCTGCTATGACTTTTCTTTAATGATTGGACAAAACTTCTACAAATAAGTGTAAGTAGTATTCTAGGCAGGCAGTCTTCTGTAAATCACACCCCACCCTACCATCCTCTCAGGTAGCACTCCCACCAGGCTTTACCTGCCCATCCCTCCCTCCCCGCCGACTCCCACCCACACACATTTAAGAATCCAAACCTTTGCCCAATCTGTATTCTCTGTCTAAAATCCCTACCCCCTTTTCTTTCCTTGGCAAGATACTATGCATCCTTTAAGATTTATCTCAAATAGAATATTTTACAAACGTCTCTCTACATTTCTCCTGGTGGAGTGTTCCAGAATTTGCTCTCTTGCGATAGATGAGGTTATGCTATAGTAACAAATAATGTTGAAATCTCAATGGCTCAACACAAGAAAGTTTTATTTATCCTTGCAACACAAGTCCATCAGGGGTCACCTGGGCTCCCTGCTCCCTGTCATCATTCTTCTCACTCCACACCCATCATCTGGAACAGAGGTTGGCAAACTCATGGTCCAAATCTGACCGACCATCTGTTTTGCTTTTTTTTTTTTTATGGCCAGTGATCTAAAACGGCTTTTTAAAATTTTTAAATGGTTAGGGTTAAAAAAACGAATATGCAGCGAAGACTCTATGTTGCCTACAAACTCTAAAACGTTTCCCATTTAGTCACTTACAGACAAAGGAAAGAGGGTATGACAAAGTTTGGGCAGCCTCTTAAAGCTTTACCTAGAAGTAAACATTTCATTGGCTAAAGCAAGCCAGGGGGCCCAAACGGACATGGAGGGTTCGGAAAATACAGTCTTTCCCAAAGGAAAACAAGATATTAGTAAATAAAAGCAAATTCTACCGTATCTTCCAATGACTTTTATAATTATTTACATTTCTTTTTTCTGACAATTTTGTCTGTATCTCTAGTCTTTTGCGGTTTGGTTTAGCTGTTCAATAGGCTCTAGAGTTTCCTCAAACTGTTTATATGATTTTTTAAATTAATGTTAATCATGTTGACCAACAAGCGCTAAGTGTTATGTCTACCTTATCTCCTTGATTGTGAGCCCCTCTTGGAAGCTCCAGCATTTAGTCTATTGCCTACTGCATGATAGATCTTCAATACATGTTTATCAAATAAATAAATAATTATCCTCATACTCTTTCTTACTGAATAGAGGAGAAAAATGGTATCAAGAACTTGACAAGAAGAACTGACAGTGTCATGTTTTAGTTAATGGCATGCAGTCCCAGACTTCTGGTTAACATAAATCAGTTGGATGGTGGAGCACCATATTATAGACTAAAATGGGGAGGGTGCTGTATTCAGTGGTTTAGAATAGGTTTTGGATTCTGAGAAGCCTAGGTTTGAATCCCATTCTATTCTGCCATTTACCAGTTTTGTGACAGCAATAGCTAATATTGACTGTTTAAGATAAATTATATCATTCAAACCATGAAACAATCCCTTGAGATGTAGAAACTGAGCCTCCAAGAGATTAAAAAAGTTGCCCCAAATCTTACATGTCTCATCTGTCAGCTGGGCTCCAGAACCCAACCACTCAGCTATACCAAATTTGGGCTAATCACTTAATTGTTTAAAAAACTCATTTTACTTCTCCATAAAATGAGGAAAATGAGCTATCTACTCCAGATGGCTATTGTGAGGGTTTAACAAGAAATTGCTTGTCAACTGCTAATACTTACAAAAGCGTGAATATTAACTCTTCTGAAGGTGAGAATACATGGAGATTACCCTACTTCATCTAGCACATCGTGGCCTATATTTGAGCTTCTCCGAGGTATTTAGGATTCTGTGTGTTGCTCTTAGTTGGAGCTTGGGTGCTGCTCTCCACACCCTTTCCCACTGTCTAGACTGGACATGGCCATAGGCTATATGGGGCCATAGTTAAATCAAAAGTTATTTCAGTGGAGAATATTTCTTAAAAAATAGTGGAGGAGCATATGAAAAATCTATGAATACTAAATATCTCTGCCACCTTGCCTAATTGTAAGTGTCCTGGGAGTCAAACCTAAAGCACTCTGTTGTAAGAGAGAACTGAGACCAAACCTATTTGTATTATATAAAATATAGCTTCTCAGGATATTATATATGAGCTTAATAATAGCAGCAATAGTAGTAGCAGTAGTAGCAATAGTTAAGATTTAATAAATTGTTAACCATATACCAGACAATGTGCTTTATACAGAGTATCTTATAAAATTTCTTTGCAAAGATATGGTAGCTGTCCTCAATGTTACAGAATTACAGATAGTTGAGGCTTAGAGAGGTTTGTGTGTAGAACTGAAATAGAGAAGAAATTTTAGAGTTAGGAAGCAGAGAATTTTAAAAGGCTCAGAAACAACATGTAAAAATGGGGAAGAAGTATTAGTGACCAATTTACCAAGTATCTAGGAAAGAATCGAGACTTCTACCAAAATCTAAAAAACGGTTTAAGTCCCATACTTTTTATTATCAGAAAAAAATTTCAAAACCAAATTTTCCCTATCTTGGGCAATCTTCATTTTGCTTGCTTTAGACCTAATGACTTAAGATTTCACAGTAAATGGGGGCTTTTTATCACAAGCTCTATTTCTCTCCATCAGTGGCGCTCCCGTCAAAAACGTTCAAGCCTTTTTCTATAGACCACCCGCCAGACCTCAAGTCTAAATCCACTTTGATTCCCCAGGATATGGAAGTTATTATTGTTAATCCTCTTAATGAGCATATGGAAAATCTTTTAAGATCAGTTTTCACTCAGCCAGATAGAATTTGATCCTTTTTCCTTTCTTTCTGTGTTTTACTTACCAGAGCTATATGTCTTATATAGGAACAAATCATTTATTAGATATCTATTGAAAAGACTTGATTTTTCTGTTCCTCCCAAAAAAAAGAGTACAGTGGAATGCACCATAAAATGTAGCTTTTATTTAACTTTTTACTATTAGCTTTGATTTTCAACAATCAAATTGTTTGGGATAGAATTTCAGAATGGGGTAAAATAATTCACCTGTTGCCAAATGCCCTTATTTTGGGGGAAAAAACCTCATTAAATACATATAATTATCTAAGATATACTTAATAAAGAGCTGAATCAACTCTGTGCAAACAGAATATTGGAGTCCCCCCCCCACCCCGTACTTACGCACTAATTTTTCTCCAATCAGGTATCTTTTTTTTTCTCATTCCTTGCCCAGCTTTAGTTTTATTTAGTCTTTGAGAGGAAAACTTTACCTCTGTAAATTTGCATTGAATCTATCACTCACTTAGGCTAATAGCACTTTAAATTTTTTTGCTATTGCTCTGTGGGATGAGGGAGGGAGAAATGGCCTTGGGGAAACCAGCAGATCAGTAGAAACAGGGGGGGAATCACAGAAAATACATAGAGCATTAGATCATGATGTAACCCTGATACATTTTGGAGACCAGCAATAGAACTGATAGCGAAAAATATTTAGTTAATGACTAACTAAATTAATACCAAAACGTTTTATGTTTCCAGAGGAAGAAAACTGAGATATGGGTAATTCATTCAATCTTCCATTAAACCTACACATGTCTATTAAGTGCCTATTAAATTTTAGCTACTGTATTAAATGCTGTGGCTAACGCAACCATCAGAATCAGCTCCATAATTTGCAGGGCCCAGTGCAGAATGCAAATGTGGGGCCCTTTGTTTGAAAATTATTAAGAATTTCAGGACAGTGACAGCGTAGCATCAAACCAGACTCAGGACCCTTTGAAGCACAGGGTTCTGTGTTGCTGCAGTTTCTCTGCCCAAGAAGCCAGCCTTGATGGCAGTCAAGATTTCAGACTCTGCATTCTCCACCGAGAAGATTATCTAAAAACTTAGAATGTGAAACATGTAATGACATAGAATGGAAGTAGAATTTGCCTTGGTTTAGTGGATCAGAGATTGCTCAGAAGAAGTGACATGTAGGCTAAAATCTAAAGAAATGATGTTCACTCAAAGGGAATAGCTGATAAATAAAGGTATTTAACATTATTGGGTGGCATAATGCGAAGGTGAAGGGGAATGAGAGAGGATAGTTTGGCAGATTTTATCTTTATCCTAAAAACTAAGGAGAAGCTATTGAAAGATTTCCATCTTAAAAGTAATTTAGATTACAGAGTAAAGAAGAATGGGTTGGTGAGTTTAGGAGGTGGCACTGAATGGACGTACTAAGGGAAGTTGGGGTGTTAGTGCAACGGCCAGGGAGAATTGGATCAGGGTGACGGAAGTTGAAAGGGAGAGAAGGTGAAGCAAGATTAACAGGACAATGGGGATAAGACACAGGGAGGTATCAGATCTCCACTGCTGCACTCATTTTGCTACATTGAATTTGGGCTTACAGTTAGGTCTCGTACCCCCATCCCTGCCGCTGTTCTTCTACGAGACACTGTTGAAATAGTTTTTATCGTGCACACTAGCATAGCACTTATATGTTCTGAATAAGTATTTTTAATAAAATATTTAATGAGCCAAAATTCATTCTCTTCCCCTTGCCCTGCGCTTCTAAATAACTTGAAAAGAAACTATGATGATTCAGGAAATGAACCAAAAGACACTGATTAGACTCTTGGGCCATTAGATTTAGAAAGTCTTGAAGCCTGTTCATTTAATGTGATGTTTGAAAGTGGGGAACCCCTTCTATGGAATTTAGGCTAATTTAGTTTAAAATTTAGAACCAGAAGGACCTGCTCTGGCCTTCTCTCTTCTTTTATCATTACAAAAGTAGATTTGCTAAGCAAACTGAGGTTGCAAACATTTCAAGGATAATTACATTTAGAAGAAGATAAAAACTTGTGGGTTTTTCAAATCCCTTTAGAAGCACACAATTCACACATAACATTATTTACCTTTACTAATGTTAATGACTTGTGATTGACCCAAAGCAGTTCAAGCTCTTTTATATACTTGAAAATAACTAATGATGGGTGGGCTGAAGGCAAGGAGACTGACTATGTGGACAGCTGGCCCTCTGTATCCACAGGTTCCACATCTGCAGATTCAACAAACCTGGGATAGAAAATATTCAAAATAAAAAATTCCAGTAAGTCCCCAAAAGCAAAACTTGAATTTTCCACTTGCTGGCAACCCTCTACATAGTATTTACATTGTATTTACAACTATTTTTACAGCAGTTATGTTGTATTGGGTATTTCTTTAAGTTTATGTCTACTATTTACTTCATTATTTTTTAAATTGCAGTACAGCTGACTTACAGTATTATATTAGTTTCAGGTGTACAACACAGTGATTCAATATTTTATAGACTACACTCCATTTAAAGTTATGGTAAAATATTGGCTATGTTTCCCTCTGGTGCACAGTATATTCTTGTAGCTTATTTATTTTACATATAGTAGTTTGTACCTCTTAGTCCCCTAACCCTTTCTTGCCCCTTCCCCCTTCGCTCTCGCCACGGGTAATCACAAGTTTGTTCTCTATATCTGTAAGTCTGTTTCTGTTTTGTTTTATTCATTCATTTGTTTTATTTTTTGATTCCACCTATAAGTGATAGCATACATTAGTTGTCTTTCTCTGACTTATTTCACTAAGCGTAATACTCTCCAGTTCCATTCATATTGTTGCAAATGGCAAAATTTCATTACTTTCTGTGGATGAGTAATTTTCCATTGTTTATGTATATCAGATCTTCTTTATCCATTCCTCTGTTGATATAGACACTTAGATTGCTTCCATATCTTGGCTATTGTAAATAATGCTGCTATGAACATTAGGGTGGATGTATCTGTTCAAACTAGTGTTTTCATTTTCTTCAGATATATACTCAAGAGTGGAAGTGCTGGATCATATGGTAGTTCTATTTTTAGATTTGTTTTTGGGAATCTCCACACTGTATTCCATAGTGATCATACCATTTACATTCCCACCAGCAGTAAACTAGGGTTCCCTTTTCTCCACATTCTTGCCAACATTTGTTATTTGTGGTCTTTTTAATTCTAGAGATGATTTAAAGTATATGGGAGGAGGAGAGAAAGAAAAATACCATATGATATCAGTTATATGTGGAATCTAAAAAAAATACACAAATGAAACTTATTTATAAAACAAACTCATAGACATAGAAATTGTTACGAGGTGGGGAAAGGGGGTGCAAAGGGATAAATTGGGAGTTCAAGACTTGCAGATACTAACTACTACATATAAAATAGATAAACAAGTTTCTACTGTATAGCATAGAGAGTGACATTCAATATCTTATAGTAACATATAATGAAAAAGAATATATGTATATGTATGACTGAAACATTAGGCTGTACACCAGAAATTGATGAAACATTATAAACTAACTATACCTCAACTAAAAAAATAATAATGGGGGGATGCACGTAGGTTATATGCAAATACCATGTGCCATTTTATATAAGGAACTTGAGCATCCTCTAATTTTGGTATGTGCAGGGGCCCCTGAAACCAATCCCCCATGGAAACTGTCTACAAAAAAATTAATCAGTTGATCTAGGGAAGAAATGGAATGTGTTATTCAAGCCAAATTTGAGGACTGTAACCCGGGAAGAGTATCTCAGAAAGCTCTGAGAACTGCTCTGCCCATCAGAGATCAAGGCACAGTTATGAGACAGAGGGCTGTACATCAAATGATGAATTATTGACTGTTTACATAATTCAGATTGAAGCATCATCATGGTAGGTCATGTGATCCCTTATAAGATCAAGAAGGAATGTTATCTTTTAAGGAGTCACCATGTTGATGCTAGAAGAATGTGGCTCTTCATGGGTGAGCAGGTATTCCTGCCAAGGTGGGAGGTTTGGTGGATGCAGGAAGCAGATACACAAGACAGAGTGAGGGGAGAGAGGCCGCCAAAGGGCAGAGAAGTTTTTGTGTTTAAATTTTTCTTGTCTTTACTCTAAAATATGAATTTTATTTCAGAATACCAGTGGACAATGATACTGCTTCGCCTGGGACAATCTCAGTTTATAGCTGTTTTCCCAGGGTAATTATTAATGGCACCCTATTTTACTGTCAAAACATCCCAGTTTGAATGATAAATTTCATGGTAAGCCTAGCTAAAAGAAACTTTAGACACCATTTCTTACCAAACTCTGCTTTTATGCATGAGAATACTAATCAAGAAATGTTTGAGTAACTTGAAAGCATTATAACCTTAAAACAATCATATTGTCATTTCAGGAAACTCTACAATGGTGGGTTAATTTACTAAAAACAAGAAGAAATTCTACCCATCCAAATAATGGAGACAGACTTCTCAAGAGTCTTTACTGATTAGCTTTTAGAACCTGCTATCTTATACCTAGAACTGGTATTTTAAAATGCAAATTGTGCTTAATGAATCTAATCAAAGAAGGTGTTATTTCAGTGTGCATAGATGAGTGGGATAAAAACTGTTGTCACTATCAGAAATAGTAATTTAACAGAATCACTCCCATTAATATGTTGATCTATAAAATGTGAGCTCGAACCTTCAATTTGCTATTTTGAGGTTTTTGCTGACAATTTTTGAAATCCCCTAAAGATATTTCTACCTAGGAAACTATCTTGTGATTTTATCATGCTGAATTTTGATGAGAGTATTTCCAGCAATACGTTCCTTTAAATTGTGAGTTAAAGACAAATTAGTAAAGAAACAAGGAGCCTGGGTGGCAGTTGACAGGACAGAAAGGCTGAGACTCAGAAAGATCATTGAGTCATTTTCTTGATCTCATTCTTAGAAGCTGCTGTTATGGGGAGTGATTCCACAATTCATTTCAAAAGGTGTTTGTTGATATTAGTTGCATCTCTCAGAAGCCTGACCTGGATTTTTATGGTTGTTTTTAAAATTAGGTAATCCCTTAGAAGGCTTTTATATTAGATTGTTTCTTACTTCCTGTGGGTAATAAGTATTAACTTCACCAACGCACCCTTGCCAATTTTGAAGGAAGTTGAAATTTCCCTGTTGCTTAGAGGACATTCCGTCTCACAACAGATGTTTTCAGCAGGTAATGAGCCAAATCCGTTATTCTTATCAAAAACTACATCACATCTCTCCTGGGACTGACAGTTGGGAGCATCTTCAAAATGGGCTTCAACCCTGCAGTGCCAGGTCACCTCGAAGCTTAGCAGTTTGTCTTTTAAAGGACACTAAATCGCTTAGACGTACCCAGACAATATTTTTGCTTTCCTATCTTCTTAAAATGCTGAAAAGAAAATATTTTTGTGTCTTTTTGCCTGATTAAAAAAAAAAAACTCTGAGATATTTGCTTTCTTTGAACTGAATTTGATTTAGTGTAATGGTGTTTCTAACTCAGCTCTGTGTCTCACTTTGAGAAGGAGACCTGGGTTTTATTGTTGCAAGGCATTCTTCTTTCTTGATATTGACTTGTGTGTTAGCAAAAATAGTCATTATCGAATAACAAGTATTTATCTATGAAATTGCTTGTTTCTCTGCCACTGAAATCATTTTCCAGTAGTAGGGGACAATAAGAAAACATTTTATCCTCTTTTAATTTCTAGTATAATGTAGACAGCATACTCCATATAGGTCAAATAGTTTGGGGGTCACCCTCTCCAGATGTTATAGGGTGTGCACTATGAAGAAAAAACAAGTTATTTAGCATTTTAAATTATATATCTCTTTATATATGTAAATATATATTATATAAATAGACAGACAGAAATATATATGAGGATCAGAGATATACAAGAGGATCTCATCCTTCCAGACAGTGAAGAAGGGAGTTACACTTCTTCCTCTCTTCTATTGCTTCTGCGTAGGCAGAATAACTGTAAAGCTGCATCCAAAAGCCTAAATGGAATTTTAGTATTTATTGCGTTTAACTGGAATCTGCTAACTTTGCTTCTGAGGTCCAGGCATGGTTTGTATTGTGGATGTTCGTAACAAATACAGAGCAATGGGTCCCACACCTCATGATGCTACCGTGTATCTGCAATATCAAACCACTCCAGTTTCGAGGTGAGGAAGGAAATCTAGTGACCCTGGGAACCAAGATAAATAGGGCTGTCATCCTTTATCAGATATTAATCAAGCCCAACACTTCCTCTCTAAGATGGGATCTGATGATGCACTGAATGGGTTTTCTGCTCTTACTGGAAATTAAGAAAGGAGGGTAGTTATATGTTTTCATACCTGAAGATTGTTTTTGTCTTGGAAACACCAAGTCTAGAGTCCTCTAGGGGACTTTGAATTTATCTTCTTCTTCCTTTTGGGAAAAGCCAATTCTGGAAACATCAACCAAACCTAATGGGGCTTCTTGGGCGTGATTCACCAGGTAGTTAACAGCCATTTCATTTAGCCCTCATTACAGAGATTTCTAATCATTTATTAGCCCGCCTATTCATTAATTTTCCTATCAAATACTACCTTGGGCTGATAAAAAAATAATTTGCGTTAAAGAAACACTTTCTGTCAAAAAATTGTTTGAATTTTTGTTTAAGAAAATCCAGAAATATACAGAGGTTTTTGAGTTTCTTTTAGAAGTTAGACTAAATCTGCCATGTATGCTTTTAACTGAGTGAGGTAAAGTATATGGGCCAGTGAGTTGTAATGACAACTACAGGAAACATTTGTAAGTTCGATTCCTCATTCTGCCCACGCAACTCCCAAGTGAGAGCTTCCAGTTCTTTTAGTTTCTAAGCAGTCAAAACAGTAGAAAAGCTGGATTTTCATACTAGATCAAATACATCAAAGTATTTTACAACCTAGATTTACGCTCTAGCTGTCTCTGGATGGATTGCAGGGTTTTTGAAACTTCAAACTGCCTGAGAAAAATTGTACGATTGTCTATATATTCATTTTTATGAAGAAATTTTAATCAGTTCAAAGGATTCTGTTACTCAAAAAATAGTTAACAACCACTGACACAATGGCAAACATTCATACCACTCACTATGCCAATTCCCCAGAGGATGAAAAACAAAATTGGATTTTGTTTTTCTAGTAAGAGACTCTCTAATAAGAGGAAAGAGCTAGGGAACTAGACCTGTGGGGTATATTTATGGAACGTACTAACTTGATGATAAGCCTCATTTTAACTGACTTGTTGAATTATTATCAATTTCTAAATATTCACCTTTTCAGGTCTTGGTGCCCTGAGTCCTGCCAGGTCTGGAGATCCTCAAGTTCAGGGTGCCCTGTGCACAGCAGCTCCCCAGAGCCATCTGCAACAGGAATCTCATTTTCCCAACATGCTGAGCACTCATTGTTGGGCAACTCTAATTGCTACGAAGTTTCCCTCATGTGACGCTGCACTTCCTTATCTGTTTCCTATGAAATTGTGATGAGAACAGAAGTTATCCTTCACATGGAATCGCCCCCAATTTGCCGAAGTTCCTATTTTCTTAGCTGTGACATTTGTTAGTGAGATGAAAGTTTAGTTGGCGTATCTGGCAACCATCTGTGATTAGTTAATTGAATTGTTCCCAGACACTCGATACCACCTTTGGAAGGATTTTCAGCTTGAGTGGCTGTGCCTCCCTTCTGGTCTTGCCCTGTGGTTACTTTTATTAATTTTGAAGGACAAAATACATGAGAAATTTGTCCACCCAATTTGACAGTTACCCTTCTGATCTAAACCTTTTCTTTAAAATGATCTTAAAAGTCACATTTGTTTTTGTTATAGAAATACTATTTCTTGTTCAATCAACATTTTCTCCAAAATCTTTTCTCTCCTATTTTCTCTTCTCTTTCCACAGAGGGTAGTGTTTCTCTTAGAACTTTGGCTTCAGTTGTAGAACAACAAACCAAAGTATGAAACAGTTATTAGTTGTCCTTTGTTTAATCAACTAAGAGCTTTTATTCCCCCCTAAATTAACACAGTATTTTCTTTCATTTAGGGACAGAAATTTCATCTTTGCCTGCATCTCACCAGACGTTCTGATCCTCCTCCCCGCAGTTCCCCTGCCGTCAGTTTTCTGAATGTCAGCCATTCCTCCCCGTCGCTCGAACCTTTTGTCGATGCTGGACACAGAACTCACCTTGCCTACTGAAACTATACATCGCCTTTTCCCTTGGCACTTGTCAACTTTTAGTCAGTTAAAACAGTGTTTTTCAAACTGTAAGCTGCAATCCATAAACAGGTCATAAAATCAGTTTATAAGGTCATGACTAGCATTTTATAAATGAAACAGAATTGCCTAGAATAGAGTAGATAGAATAGAAAATATCAGAGTGTGTGTAACAGTAAGGGGAACACCTATATTGTGAAACTTTTTTTTTCAGTTGTGAGAAAGAAAAAGAGACTGTGTCCAGGGTCCCCAGGTACAATATTTTTCATACCACTGGCCACAGCCAAAAGCGCTAAGACACTGAGTTTAAATTTTGGAACTAGGGTGCTATCTCCCCTCCATTCCACAGAGAGGGACTTAAACTCCTTAAATCCAATGTATCAGTGATTTGTGAGCTTTTATGCATAGAACTCCTTTCCAATCTAGTAAAATGTCCTTTTTCCCCCCCAGAAAGATGCTAAAACAAGCTAAAAAAAAAATCAGAGTGTGGCTCCCAGAAGCTTAAGGGTTGCTGCCCTTATAATTATTTGGAATTTGTTCCCAATTCTTAAGCCTTTAATTTTACCCAACACCTTCCATTTTAGTCCATATTCTTTCTGTACTTGATTTTCTATCATTGTCTCCATGTCTTCTCTCCCTCATCTTCCTAACCACCTGCTTGCTTCTCCAAGCATAAGACATTTTCAGACTCAAGCCACCTGACTGGACCTCAGTACAATTTCCCTCCTTAGTTCTTTTTAAAAACCTGCCTCCGGTGTTGCTGACATATCTAAATAGAAGGGCATTTCTAGCCTTCCTAATCCTTTGCCTTTCTTCCCTTTGTCCTGAATAAATCCTGATGGATAATGAACAGTTTTGCACACACCAGGCAGGTTCTGTAAATATTGTCTCTATAAAAAAGGAGTTATTTATTCTTCACAACCAGCCATCCAATAATGCAGATATGCGTTATTACTGAACTGACACACTGAAATTCCCTGGAGTTTGACAAAATGAAAACAGGTTGCACTGGCTCCCCAAATCCTAGCAATGGTTAAAAACTGCATTTTCATGCAAACATAAATTAGCAGTGGAATTATGATAACTGATTACCTCCACCAAATGCACACAGATCATTTGTAATCCTGCCCTGGAGTGCTGTGGAGCTGGCTCATTGCATATGCTCACAGCGTTTGTCAGTCTATTCAATCACTGCTACTTCCCGTGGCAAAGTGTACAGGGGCGTTTAGAAAACCAGTATGTCTCTATTTCCCGAAATCTACTATTAGGGTGTAGCGTCGTCAGTGCAGAGCACTGCTGCTTCACAATAGGAATAATCCTGAGCGTGTATCTTCGTTTTATTCATCTTCAATTTCTGTTTGACAGAACTTCATGCTGCTGGAAGATGTTACATTGACAGCTGAGAGATAATTTGTTTTTAATCCAGAGAACAAGAGCCACTTGGGAAGTGACTATAAATGTCCTCTGGGTGTCCCGGAGACACGCCTCATCCCCGCCCTAGGGGGAATGCACCTCTGGGAAGGAAACAACTTTGATCAGTCAGTCTCTTTGGAAAACAGCAAGAGAAACAGATTTCAGTGATTTCTCCATGAGTCGTGGGGTCTGAGATAAAGGGAGCCCTTCCATTTCCAAATCAGCTCGCAAGCGGCAGCAGCTCTGTCATTCCTCCCAGGCAGAGGTTTTCAGCGAGGAACTGAGAAGAGAGTAAGGTTTCCCAACAAGCCTCTCTTTTCTGTCTGTATCGTCATGTAAATCGTGTGTGAAAGGTGGTCTTTCCTGTAACAAAGGTGTCATCAGCTTTCTTATTTCCAGCCCTTGTCTCAGCTGCCTGTACCTGGTAGATGTCCTGTTAAAGATGCTGGCCAAGCCGGCCTGATGCTTCGGTCTTTAGAACTAGAGTGTTCTCCTTGGGTCCATCCTTCTGCCTTCCTCATTTACGTAAGTACAGAAGCTTTATCCTCTAACTGAAACCTGTTCCCAGGGTCAGCCCTCCTGAGTCTCCAGAAGATGTTTCACTAATAGTTTGGAGACATTTTCCCTTCTTTCCTGGACCGTAGGGGCACAGGTTCCTTTTCCTATGAGGTAAATCACTGGCTTCTTATTCTTTCTTTCTATCAATTAGTGGCTCATCACCTAAGCTATTACAGCGCATATATATATATATACTTTACTTATGTATTACTAAATTCATGTATGCACAACACTAAAGTAAATCAAAGGTCTTTAAGGGCCAGGATGCTTTTATATTTGTCATCTTTGAAGATATATACATACATATATATGTCATGTATTTGTCATATATACTAAATATATATTAAATATACATATATTTGTCATATACACAGAATATATATGTACATATATATTTGTCATATAAGTGTATATATAAATGTGTGTGTGTGTATGTGTGTGTGTGTGTGTGTGTGTGTGTGTGTGTATGAGGCTGGAGGTCTTCAAAGACCAGGACTCCATATTCATCCTCACGTCCCCGTATCCAACCCTGAATGACACACAAGTAAGATTAATCAATAAGATCAGTAAATACATGATGAACTGAACAGAGCTAACCTCTGCACAGTCGCCTCTCCTCATTTCCACTAGCCGGATTTTACTTACACATGTCTAAGTGTCTTAGAAACCTTTCCTCACTGATGGACCAGGTCTCTTGATGGATGACACTGGTGTCCTTGGTTGCCTCACCTGATCCCCTGAAAAGTGCCTGGGTATCATGCTGACTGTGTGACAACATGGAAGCTTTCACAGTGATGTTGAACCCTGCAGTCTCGTTTGGGGGTGCTTCTCTTTCTTGCTCTGAAAACAACCACCTTTCTTACTTCTTTCAGGTCCTTTAATGGGCCAAACTCTCCCTGGTTGCAGGCCTATTAATATGTGTTTTCTCTCCTTGAAACACTCTGATGTATGTTTTTTGTCATCGAAGATCTACTTATACTTTCTTGCAGGAGAAAGGCCCCTCACATCAGAGCTGTAGATTATTATTTATATTATATCTTAACCTTGGGAATCTATGTTCCTAGTTCAGATCCTGAAATACATTTTTTTCAACATATGCATTTTAAGTACATGCTGTATCACACAATGAAAGAGCAAAAATGAAAAAGAAGTCCCAAATAATAGACCAACGGCAAGAGACAGGCTGACTGGTGATGGCCAGAAAGCAGAGGCTCAGAGGCAGAGAGAGCGTTAGGGTCAGAAAGTAGTCAAGCAAGGGTTCCAACCCTCTGTCTCCCCAGCAGAAATTCCCTATTGAGAATTTCTCTACCCAAAGCTAACTGGACACAGGGTCTGTCTCTTAAAAATCTGGTCCCCAGTGCCCATCATGAAGCTTATGTCAGAGTAAGAACTCAAAATTAGAATGTAATCATGAATGAATGAATGAATGAATGAATAAGGGAATGAATGACTGAAACATAAATAATTTTGAAGAACACAATATTGAAATCAACTAGTAACATTTGCTTTCCTACTGTTTCTGTTTGAGATTTGCGGCATGCGGCTGGCACAGATGGCCCTGAGACTGCAGCCGTCTACATATTTACTCCGCTCCCCCTCGCTCTCACTCTCTCCCCACGCCCACCCTACCCCCAACCAGGAACGGTCAGGAATCACAAATAACTCCACTACTCCCTTAAGCATCTGCCTCTGATCACAGTGTGAGTCCACCAATCTTGTAATAGACTCCACAAGTGTTTTCCTTGGGTTAAAAAACTCATCAAAATTAATACTAAATTAAAAATGGGAAAGTTCACAGTGAGACGGCTGTCATGTGTAAGTGAAACGAATGCGGTCTGGCAAATAATGAGTTCTAAAGTTCTTCTCTATTCTCTAAACTATGTATAAAGAATAAAAAGAGGGTGAAAGGAACATCTTCCTATTGCCACCTATCAAATAAGGCCAGCGTAATTTGTAAGTTGATAACAAACTTGCCTTGTTTGTATTATGGACAATCCTCCTGTTGGGCTGCTCCCCGCAGGCCTGCAAGCCCTGTATTTGCCCAGCCTCAAGCCCGAAGAAAAGAGCCAGAAGTCAGCAACAGAGATATCAGAGGCTTAATGGATTGGGAAATCTTGCATGTCTGAAGCAAGGTCCTGGAGTGACACCCCACCCACTGTGCATGGCAGGCAGACCATGGCAGTAGTCTCTGATACCAGGGGAGAGGGAGATTGCCAGTTATAAGGGGAGCTGACGTCAGGTTGCCTCGTCAGTTACCAGGGAAACCAGCAGAAGAGCATGCCTCTCACCACCCCTTTGATAAGCTATCATAGTGGAGAGGTTCTGATCTAAAGATTAGAACAATCGCTAGCTGGGGCTGGGGGCAAGGATGCAGGCATTTACTATTAGGCTCTATGATTAAGAGGGAAGGTCAGTCAGGCAAGTAGGGTGTGGGTGGTGCAGGGACTGGTGGAGCAAGGGCTGCACAGAGAGCAAGAGAACAGACATCTTGGGTAGCCCGATCTTCCACTTCCAAACTGAAATCGGTGTTGAACTGAAGAAAAGAGCTACAGACTTGGGGGGAGGGTTTAGCTTAAGTGGTCCTTGCATACAAGGTCCTAGATTCAATCCCCAGTACCTCCATTGAAAAAACCAACTAAATAAATAAACCTAATTACCTCCCCCCTGCAAAAAACCAAAACAAACAAACAAACAAGAGCTACAGACTTGAGTGGAATCTTAGTGGTTATTGAATTCAGTACGAATGAAGCATTCTGGGGCCTGGGGCACAGGAAATAAGCAACACTGTAGGACTGAGGATGTGGGACGACTGCACAAAAACGTCCTCCCCGTAATAACTATGGTCTTCAGCCTTGTCACTCAAAGCGGTCTGCACACCTGCAGCACTGGCATCACCTGGGAGTTTGTTAAAAATGCAGACTCTCAAGCCGCTCCCCAGTACTACTAAATCAGAGTCTGCAGTTTAACAAGATTCCCCAGGTGATTCGTATAGATGTTTGAGCGGCTTTGCTCTAAATCACAGCATTCATAGTGTCCACTGAGCACAGATTAATTCACTTCAGGGTCACTTTAGAATTTATTATCCAGATTGGGACATTAGTGAGTGTGAAAAAGGAGTGTTAAAAGAATTATAATTTTATACTTAAAAACATTTAGTTATTAAGAAATAAGTTAATTCTTATATGCAAGTGGATCTGTAAAACAGTTGCAGTTACAAACCACCTTTAAAAATAAAATCCTTTCTAAAAAATTGAAATAAAACGTATCAATGTATACTAAAGAAAATATTATTTTATGATTATGTTATGAATGTTAACATAAGTGCTAGGTTAGAGTCTGATATATTAGTGTGAACTCTATTTTAAAATATATGTGGTACAGAAATAAATGTAGAAATGTGTGCAGAACCCCTGGAGGGAGCATAGTCCTGCTGACACCTTGGTATCAGACTTCTGGCCTCTAGAGCTGTGAAACAATAAATTCCTGTTGTCTTAAGTCACCGCGTTGGTCGTAATTGTTACAGAGGTCATTTGAGACTGACACGCCCCCTTCTCCCTACCTGCAGAGAATGTTTCAGCTAGACTTCAGTGTATCAGAGAAAGAGAAAAATTAGCTGGGGTTTTAGCTGCTTGCCTTAGTATTTCCTTCTGCTTTAGTGGAGAAAGGAACATGATGAGTACAGGGAATCTGAAAACAGGACTCACGTCTCTGGCTCTTACCATTAACTTTGTAACTTTGGGTTCTTAAAATCTGGTACTTGAAAAAATCTGACCCTGAGTTTTGCCTGAAAATGAGATGGTTCCTCCACCTGATTAAAAGATTTTCAAATATGGTTTACAGATTGCATTATGACTTAATTTTTAGTTTTAATTTCAACATTAAAACACGTATCTTGGGCTGCACCTTGCTGGCCTACAAGACCTATGCTCGCTTAACTTCAAGACTGAAGAGCCCAGAGTCAGCAACAGAGATATCAGTGGTTTAAAGGATCGGGGGAGCTTACATGCCTGAAGCAAGGTCCTGGAGCGACTCCCCACCGTGTGCAGGCAGGACAGGGCAGCAGTCTCCACTCCTGGGGGCAAGGGGAGGTTAGCAGTTACAGGGGGAATTGATGTCAGGGTTGCTCATTGGTTACCAGGGAAACCAGCAGAGGGGCACGCCCCTCACCACCTCTTTGATGAGAACAATCACTACCTGGAGCCTGGGGCAAGTACTAGGAAGATCAGCGTGTGAGTGGGATACAGGTGGGGCAGGTATGAGGGGATGTACAGAGAGCAAGAGGACAGCCACCTTCAGTGGACTGACCACACAACATATGCTGAATTATTTGAAAATTGTAATAGTTTTAAATGCTCAAATGTGTTACATATTAGGTGGCAGCACTTTGAAGGCCAACTGTGCAATAAATTCTGCGACCAGAATGTATCTGTTTATTTTGGTGTTGACTGCATTAGACAGCTTCTCATTCTGTCTCTGCTCAATTGAATGATTCTCAGTTGTGCTCGAGGGAGGACAACAGAGAATACCCTAGGGCTGCTTTGCCAAAAAACCCCGGGCCCACTCTAAGATAGTCTGATTTGGTAGGTTTTCCTATTCTGTAGATGGTTTAATACTATAGAACCTAGAAACCATGGCTCTTTTTATCATCTTTCCCCCAGACCATGCAACCCATGCTAATATTCTCACCTGCATGTTGTTTTGTTGAACACGGAGCACTTTTATCAGTGAGAGCTGAAGATGTTTGATTTCTTCTTTGATTTGGTCTTCAATATCTGCAGTTTTGTAACCCATACCCAGACCTGTCCTTCTCCATTCACCTGGTGGAGACACTCACTACCCACATTTGGGCCATCACTACGCCCTTCTAATGTCCCTCTCCCTGACATCTAGGCCTCATACTCCCTCCATCACTTCTCCTAACACAATTTACATTTCGTGACTCTATTTAAGAAGCAAAGTTCAAAGCAAGCCTATATATCTCAGCCTGGCCTTCCAGGTCTTCTGACACCAGATTCCTATTTATACCCCTTATTTTCTTGAACATTCCAACCTGAGCCCCTCTTCTTTTAAAAAAAAATCGTGTATTCACTCTACCCTCACAAGTATCATTTACAATGCTCTCTACATGTAGAAATACCTCTATCTTTCTCTCTACTCTGCAGGGTCTGGGTTCTGGTCCAGATGTCACTATTTCAGCCTTTGCCATCTATTTCCTTGTGTGAATGGCTATTAGAGCTTATTTTCAACTATACAAACAATACTTGAAGTATTCTTTTAGGTATAGTACACAGATATTTCAGGGCTCCCAAAAGGACAGGTAGCTTTCCTTATCACTTTATCCCTCTTTCTAGACCCTACCCTATCCACAGCCCTTCCCAACTTCTTCACCCCATATCAGTATCCCTTTTTCTTTTCGTCTTTCTATTGTACTTAGCCTGACTCAGGCTTCACACCCTGCCCTAGTTTACCATTTAGTGTTTCCAATCACTGTCACATATTGGATACACCTGCACAGATTTAAAAAGCTTCCCAGAACCCAGAGAGGAATTTTCTTTAACAGAGCTAGTGTGAGGCCCAATGTATCAAAAATACACATACGTTGGCATTTATAAAATGTTCCCTAAGTGATTCTAATGAGGGGACAGTGTTGGGCTCCAGTAAACTGAGTCAGATTACACCTTTAGAGAAGCAATCATGTATTATTCCTCTTTGCTTTCATCCTCAAAATGGTGCGGACAATCCTAGGTGGTCAATAAAAATACGTTGATTGACTGATTTTCTTTCTTTTCCTTCCTTTCCTTCCTTCCTTCTTTCCTCCTTTCCTTTCCTTCTCTCTCTCTTTCTTCTTCATTTTTTTAAAGAGAGAAGAGAAAAAGGAAGAAGCTGGGGGAGAAGTCCTGTTAAGAATGCCCAGTCTTGCCAGTTCCCACCTGAGAACGGAGCACGTCTTCATGAACAGCTGTGTAGATCCCAAAGTATCTGGTATTTTAAGAGATTGCTGCAAAAATCTATTAAGCATATCAGGTCTGTTCACCTCATTGTTTAGTCACTGCCTGAAATGGAAGACACCAGCTAAGGTCGAGTTTATGTTTAAAAATAGTTATTCTCAACAAGCTACTGGAGAAAAGTTATTGAGAACACAGTATTTTCTTGTTGTTTTGTCACAGTATTTATATGCTATGTTTGGGGCTAGCACCTTAGGTTCATTATGTTACCAAATCCAATAAGGATAAATAATAGTGCATGACAACCTACCTGCAAACAGCGCATCTTAGTCACAGATGAGGTAATTGCCTTTCCAGATCGGAGCGCTTCTCAAACTGCAGTAGACTGCAGTCTATCCTGATTGGCAACAGGCACCATCTTGCCTACTGAATGAACCACATCTCAGCATTGCTGGGTAGCCCACTAGGCCCTCCATGATCTAACCCACGTTATCTGCTGTCCACTCCCCCTCAACATGCAAACCCTTGGACTATACAAATGAGCTGTGTGAAAACTAGTGTCTTTTACAAACTGCCAACATGAAATTTGTACATTTTTACTCATTAGAGTCACTTTACCAAACCACTTCACTGCTCCTCAAAATGCAAACCTCTCTCTCTGATAAACTCCATCAAAAAGTTGGGTGCATTTGATCAAATTTGATGCCAATTCTTACAGTACACTTTGTAAGACTTTCAGACATTCATGAAATTATTCTTTTTCTGTGCTGCAGTGGTGGTGGGGGGTAGAGAACAGAAAGATAGTGCTTATTATATACAAATAATAATGATAATAATGATGAACTTTTCTAGTTTGCATAGAACTTTTCTAGTCTCTAGCTCATTTTAATATAAGTTATATTAACTGGGTGCATATAAAGGACAGTCAGCCCCTTTACTGGTTTGTCATCGTGTCACTACAGCTATCCAGTACTGTTCTGAACCTATTCTTGTTACAAAGATGAGGTATATACGGTTTCCCTTGAATTTTAAAGGAAAAAAAGAAGCCAGACATCTCCAACAATCTGGAATTTTATTCCATCCATATACATGCATAGTAACAACATTTGTTGAGAAATTATTTCTATCAGAAGTAGAACATTATCTCTGTGATCACCAGGTGCAGTATTGCTACTCTTCTATTTAAATAGATCTTATATATGAATTAAATTCATACTTGCAGCATTGAGTTTAGGGTTTTGATTGAGACTGTGCCTTTCAAAAGATAAAACTGATTAATACTACCTCATTACTTAACAATACTGCTTCCAGTAATTTTGTTCATTCTTATAAAGTATTGCATTTAACAGCAAAGGTTTAAAAATTGAGAGAGCTGCATCAGCGAAAGAAAATACAAGTACTATACAAGAAAAAAATTGCCATCTTCATTTAACATACATGTTTAAGATTAAGAAAATGGACAGAAACATACGGCTACATACAAATGCAAAGCCTAGTGACTAAGAGACTGTATCTGCTAAAATATAAAGTGCAAACGGAGCCTGATTATCCAAGAATTGAAATCTTAAGGCGAACTTAGAGCATGTGTATTTAGAACATCTTTGCAAGTTATATTTTAGCATATACATATATCTGCAACAGCATATAAGAAGAAATCAAGATACACAAGTGCTTTTGAAGCTATTTCTAAAATGCTCTTCTGTATTGTTTGTGACTATTTTCTTTAAAAGCTACTATACAGTGCAAACCATATGTGCTACACAATAACTATACAATAACATTACAAATGACTTTAATATAAAGTTTTTAAATAAAAAATAACATAACCACAGCTATGAATACTGCTGGTAAAATAAATTAATTTTTTTTTGTTTTGAAAATGGCACCAATAATACACTTTACTAATGGACTGTAATGAAATTATACCTCAAGTCTTCGACTCAGCCATACTGAATTATCTCCTGATTGCCCAGATGTAATTCAAACAGCTTTTTGTTTTTTGTTTTTTTGTTTTTGTTTTTTTCTGGACTGGGTAGAACAACATACTAAACACTGGTACCAAAGATGACGGATGTTTCTTTAATTTCGTTATTTCATTTGACGTGTTCCGCGGCATGTGATGAGCAATAAAACTTCTTGTGAGTTATAAAGTTTGAGAGGTTGTTGAACTGGATGTCACACAGCCGGCAGTACTTCCCACTGGTGGGGGCCTGGGTGGAGCCGTTCACACTTTTCGCTATACTAGACAACTGTTCCTCCGCGGAGGGAATTCCCGGTGAGACGTTCTCGTTGGTGGCCAGTGGGTTCTCAGAGATCCAGGAGGGAGACTTGTGGCCATCTTCAAGCGGAGGGTTCTGAGAAATGTTCTCTTGCTGTGGGTTGGCGGCAGGTCGCTCGTCTTGCTTCAGTCCACCGTTCACGATGACCATGCCTCGATTTTTGGGCAACAACGGCAGGGAATCTTTCTTGGGCACCGCGCACCCATTGGAAGAAGCCTGGCCTTTGGGAGATTCATTTCCCTCGTTTGTGCTTTGCTCGACGTCAGCGTTGTGGATGACAAGAGAACCAGAAATATAATCACTTGGCTTTATTCCATAATACGGAGAAAGCTGGTCGGCGGCGGCGCCTTTTGCCTTCTTTATTGCTCCGGGGTAAAGGCATTGTGGAAGAAACAAATGTTTGTTTTCTTCTTTTGTCGCGATGAGCTGGGCAGCTTCGCTGAATACTTTCAGACCCTGCAGGGTTGCTAAGTGGGATGAAAATAAGTTTCCATTGGGGGAGGGCTGCTTTAGATTCCCATTTTTTTCACATTTTATGATGCTTCTTTCATAGCTGACATCAGGGCTGTTTCGTTCGCTCTCAGGATTCGGAAACGCTTTGCTGTCGAGAGGACCCAGGTCGTTACGCTGATGCGCAGTGACCGGGCAGAAATTCTGCTTGTGGGCCAGGTAGTTTTCTACCTTGTTGAAACTGATCTTGCACACGGTGCACTCGTGGTAGTCCAGCAGCCTTTTGGGAGACGTGGTTGTCCGCTCAGACTGGGATAAACACTTCTTGCTGAGGTCGATGGGCACGTCCATCTCTAGGCAGGGAACACTGGAGTGAGTAGTGTCACATTTAGAAACCGGAACACATTTGTTAATCGTCAGGGAAGTTTCCAAGTGCTTTGAGACAATTCCTGGAAAGATATCACATCTTGGGTGGTAGCACTCTCCCAGCCCTTCCGTGGGTTCTTGAGTGGAGGTACAAGGACTGCTGAGGTTGGCTACGTCAAGAAACCGCTGCTGGACCAGCGGAGGCCTCTGCTCCTGCTCGGGCAGACACATCTCGTACATCTTCCTGCGCTTGCGCGTGCGCATGGTTCTCTGCATGGCAGGCACTTTGTTGGAAGCGGACCTCTTTAGTGGAGGGTCGTGCCGAGTAGCACAGTAATACTGTTTGTGGACCATGTACGTTTCGTGCCGGCTGAAAGTAATGTTGCAGGCTTCACAGGTAGTCTTATTTGGGTCACTTTCCCCATCCACTAAGGGGACACTGGGATTCTTCACATCAAGAGGTTTTCCATTAATTTTATCATCATTGCTGTTGGGGGTGGAGAGCTTCTTGGCTTGAGGGGAAAAGTCCTTGTCGTGGCCCTTCCCATTTGGCCCAATTAAATCTAACACAGTGGAAGAATTGATGCAGGATGTCTGAAGAAGTGGGTTCTCAGGATCAGCAGAATGAGAGGCTGGATTGAGAAGGTTTATGGAGGTTTGGCCCGTGTTGGGACTCACGGCCTCAGGCATCTTTTCCGAAACCCCAGGGAACTCAGGGGACTTGGCCATCTGCTGCCATCGGCTGCTGCAGTAATGTTTTTTGTGCACTAGGTAATTATCCAAATTATTGAATGTTATGTTACACTCAAAACAGGTAGCCCCCTTGGGCATCAGGGGGCTGTAAATGACGGGAGGGTAGCTGCTACTTCCGTGCCTCAGTCGCCGGTGTACCAGTTCAGACATCTTGGCCAAGATCTCTGACGCTTGAGGGACCATTGTGATATCCTGGGGAAAAGCAAACTGAGATAGAAAGGGTCCCACAGGAAAAGAAGGCCCAATATTAGGCTGAACTGGAGATGAGGCGAGTCTTGGACTAGAGGGCTCAGACTTTATTTTCGTGTAAGAAAAGCTTTGTTTGTTTGCTGTAGGCTGAATCTCCGGTCTCTGGTTAGTGAGAAAGAGCTGAGTCTTTTTCTCACACTTGTCCAGCTCTGTGTCAGAGCTCGCATCTTTAGTCTGCATGGCCTTTTGGCTCTGGGGGAGTTCGCTTCTGGTCAGCAAGTCTGTGGCTGGCGGTAAGCCGTCTTCGGTTCCACTTGGAGAGTGTTCCAGGTCACTTTCTCTCGGAAGTTTGCTGCCAGGGACATGGAGCTCCTGGTGCTGCAGTAACTCCCTCTGAGTCTGGAAGCCGAAGTGGCAGTGATTGCATCGGAAGGCAGCTTGAGTGAGATGGGAGAACAGGTGTTGGTGAAAGTTGATCACAGAATCAGCAGTATAGCTACAGACGGTGCATTTTAGACTAGCACCAGGGGGGAGGAATTCTTCCATTTTCACTCCTGGAGAAACATACGAAGTCAGAATACTGAGAACCACACATACTGGTTTTCTATTGATATGAATCATTCCTAATGACCTAATGTCTTCAACACAGCAGAAACGAACTGAAATCTTTCAGAATCTCATTTGTGATATTAATTTTTCTTTCTTGTGACATCTTTCCCCATGTGTGATATAATAACCGCGCTTCATAGTTTCCAGGGCACTTTCCTGAGTATCATCTCATTGTAGCAGGAGAGTCATCACTGTTTCAATTTTACAGGTCAGGAAGCAAATTCAGGGAGGCCAAAGGAACTGATTGTAAAGCTATTCAGTGATGGGCCCAGCCCAAACTTCAGATTTTAGAATTTTTAATCCAGTACCCTTCTTACCACAACACTATGCTCTGTATTAGGAAGAAACAGGCATTCCTTAGAGTTGATACTGATGACCTGTGTGCAAACCAAGTAACTCAGTGCATTTAGTGCACTAGATTAGGTCTTCACTTAAAAGAATACAACTAGGAACCATTTTGCAAAGTAATTAATAACTTCAATAATTTATCTTTGGTATAAATTTAGAATGTTATTTTAAACTGAACATGGTTTATCTCTATCCAGGGCTGACAGTCAGCTGGTACCAGTACACTGATAGAGTCATTTAGGACCAACACCTATGCTGATCGATCACTGCCTGTTTCTAGCCGGTTATTAGCACTGACTGGTGGATGAGCCTCAATGCAATATTGTAATTTACAAGAAATATGTATTTGGTCATTCAGATGAGCAAAATATGTTTCTCATATATGTTTGGTCTTCATCCTTGGTTCCTGGCTCACAGCTTCTAAAACTTTTGGAATTTCCTGTGATAAGAGTGATAAAGGTGTCTTTGTTATGTTGATGAGGTGACTTTTGGAAAGCCCTCAGGTAAGCTAAGGATGGGAGCTGGTTACCAGGAGAATGGACCTTGTGATTGGAGGGTTGAACTGTCAGTCTTCTCCACTTCTGGGAAGAGGGGCCTAAAACTAAGTTCAACTGACCTTGGCCACTGACTTGATCACGCGTCAGTAGTGAAGCCTCCTTAAAACCCCGCAAAAAACAGAGTTCAGAGAGCCTCTGGATTGGTCAACATGTGGAGATTTGGGGAGACTGGTAGGCACGGAAACTCCTCGCCCTTTCCCCAAACCTTGCCCCATGCCTCTCATCCATCTGGCTGTTCCTGAGTTATATCCTTTTATAATAAACAGTAATTTAGTGAGTAAATGGGGTTTTCTGAGTTCTGTGAGCCACTCTAACAAATTAATCAAACCAAGGGGGTGTCTTGGCAAATTCTGATTTATAGCCATGGGTCAGAAACACAGCAGACTGAAGTCTGAACTGGGGTAGGGATGGGTAGCCAGTCCTGTAGGACCAACCCCATAATCTGTGCAGTAATCTGAGTAGTGTCAGCGAGTGAGGTTGATTGCAGGACACCCACCTGCTGTCTGAAGAATTACTTGGTGCGGGGGACCCCTCCCCCTGTGGATTGGAATTGGGATCCAGATACTTTTACTCATTAAGGTCAACTCTTTTTCCCATTTGTTGGTATATGGTTGAACCAGGTTTGGATCATCCTCTGCACTCTAGACTAAAATGAGAATTGCCCCTTATAAGATGAAAATATACCAGTCCTATACAGGTAAAAGGGGACTTATATCTGTCTCTTTTTCTCCTTAGCTAATCCAATACTTTTTTTTTCTTTTGAGCTGGAAATATCCTTCTATCTCTATTTTTGTTTTGTGCATGACTTTACTCACCATGTGAGACACCAACGTGTTTCTGCCTCCCCTGCATAAAGATAGCTCATTTGTAGGGAAAGGGAAGAGAAGAGAATGGGTAGAGAGGAAATTGCCTATTTTTATAGGTATAAAGACGAAAGCTTGCATTGTACTAGAGCATGGGAGGCTGGAGTTAGTTTTCTTAAACTGAGTATGTATTTCAGTTTTAAATTATTCAACCCAAGCAAAACCAGCATAGGTAGTCACCTAGAGTTGCCTTACAAGTTTTGTATTCTAGATACTGAAGAACTGTGATGCCCAAACCTTGGTTTGCCCTAGCCAAGAATGTTCTAAGAAATATCTCAAATTAATATAATCCTGTACATTTGATTTATTTCAGTTATTTTTAAAATATAGGAATTGGAATGCTATGTGACGATACTAACAACAACTGGGCATACAGTTCCAAAATAAATAGGAAGAGATCCAAAATAATGGGAACCTTGCTGTTAAGAAACTTGTTCTTCAGCCTGATTTTTCTTAAGAAATTTTAAAACATAGCACTAGAAGTGGTTTTATGTCATAAAAATCAACTAAGCTGTTACAATGCACACTCTGGAAGTCAAGAGCATTTTATAGATCCATATTTAACAGTTAATTTTTCTCCATTGTGACTTAATTGGATCTATCAAAATAATAGCTTTATTTCAATTCAGCAAATACTTGTTTTTATGTTCCTGCTATTTAGTCCCTGCCATGTGGAAACAGTATGGTCAGTTTCCAAAGATCACTTGACACTTAAATGAATATTAATGACAATATACAAAAGGTATTGAGATTTTCCTTCTAAAAGTGATGCCGTTTTATTTCAGTTGGAAAAAAAAAAAAAACAACAGTGTGGCCTGAAAACTGAGCACTGTAAGTTGTTAGAAAAGAATTCAGACTCAAGTCCTTTGAATAGAATATACTGGCTGTGTGTGACGTAAGATAACCATCAGCTAGTTTAATTTTTGATTTTATAGATAGAGATGTATGAATGAATGTATGGATGTATGTATGAATGTGTGTATATACATACGTACGTAGAGAAAGAAGAGGGTCTCCTGGAGCAAAAGAAACAAGGGAGGCACTTACCACTGTGTGAATTCAGGTGCATCTCCAGAGCTCGGGCGTTTGAAAAGCTCTTGGTGCACTGTGGGAAGGGGCACAGACTGGAAATCTGAGGAGCACCGTCTTCGTTTTCCTCTGACACTGGAGCAGCTTCTCTTTGCCGCCCGCTGCAGTAGTACATCAAATGGGCTTGCAGATTCCGCTCACTCCGATACCAGATGCCACAGGACTTGCAAGGGAATATATCCTCTGCAGGCGGAAACACAGGGACACGTTAGCTGCTGCCCACTTGGAGCCAGCGATGGGGAGAGCAGTGCTTCGTTCAGTTCTTCTCAGAGTCTGCTCTCAGGTTCAGAATTAGGCAGACAGTGATGAGTGCTGCTTTGGGCGTGGTTCCACAGTACAGGACTAAGCTTTTAAAGAAATGTCACATTCAATGCAGTTTACCTTCCCACAGACTCTTTAGAAAGTGGTACTGTGGGAGACGCCGAGATAAAGCATGAGGTGAATCCTAAATTGTTTCTGTTGTGTTTATGGTTTGGGAAAATATGCATTTATAAATAGCACTGTGAATTGGTTTGTCTGATTGATTAAAAGGTAAAGAATCTAATGCCTGAACTAAAATAAGCCTCAGTGATGCCAGCTCCTGCCATCATTTCTTCATTTAATAAATTAATTACAGAGTGCCTCCTAACTGCCAGGCTCTGTGCTGGGTAGGATGCAAAACAAAATGAAAGACCAAACAGCTGTTGTTAAAGCACTTAAGATTTCCTGGGGCTGGTTAACAAGTGGTGATATCATTACATTAGAATGCGATGAGTATTCTGATGGAGATATCTGGGGGGTACTTTGGACATGGAGAAAGAAGAGATGCTAGGCTGGTGAGAGAACTGGAGGAGGATGAGGTCAGGGAAGGATTTAGAGGGAAGATGACAACATCTAAACTGAGTTGTGCAGGATGAAATTAAGCTAGTCAGATGCAGAAGAGGACTGCGCCTTCCTGACCAAGGGATCAGCCATGGGCGCCTGAGAGAGGGGCTGGGTGGGGGATGGGAGGCTATTCTGAAATGCTCAGGCAAGGGGCTGGGAGAGATGTGGTTGAAGAAGAACGGGACAGGTGACCAAAGACCCTGTATGCTTTAAGTTTAGATTTCTATCTCAATGATTATGGAAAATTACAGAATCATTTTAAGCAATAGACTGACAGAATCAGCTAGGATCAAATCCCAATAGTGGAGTTGAGTTTTGAAGGTAGTGAATTTGGAAAGAAGACTCGGGATTGGTAGGAGGCAACTGCGGTAATCTAGTTAAATATGACAGAGTCTGAATTGTAGCTAATAGTCATGTAATATTTATTGTGATGCTGTAGTAAGTGTGATAGGTTTTCTCATGTATTCATTCATGGAAAATTTCTGTGTGTGTGTTCTCCTTCATGCATGTATAGGTGAAGAATGTGAGGCTGAGTAACTTGCCATGATCACACAGTGGGTGAATGGGGATTGGAAAACCTTGGTGTAAACATCCTTCCATAATGCCTCAATGGCAAGGGGGCAGAAAGAAGAAAAGTTATATTGAGGAAGTGGAACTGACTGGAAGTGAGGACTACAACTTTGCAATTAGACGTTAGAGCAGAGGGCAATGTTTCTTCTTGGTGCCGAGGCTTCTTGTTGGCATTTCTCTATTAAGTGATGGTTTCATTCATTTCTACAGGGAATAGAAGACTGATAGGTGATGAGTTCAGGCTAGGACACATATACAGGATAACCAAATCTGACACTGTCCTGGGCAAACTTGGCACTTTTGTAGTGAAAGAGGGCACTTATTCAGAGGGATGCCAGGTAACACTGTAAACAGGGACCAGTTCAGGCACTCTGGGGCATATGGCCACATTAGTTCTGTGGGGTTGCTATTTCGGGGAGAAATAGAAAGGAACATTGCAAAGATGGCAACAGAGGTCTGAAACGCAGCAGAAACAGCTAGACTTTGTGACTTATAAACTGTTAATATGTAGTTGGTGGTGGAACCCATGACAGTGAAGAAGATGGCTTGGGGGAATCCTGCTGAAGGAGATAAGGAGAAAATTAAGGACAAAATTCTAGTGAATGAGAGGAACAGCAAGTACAACAAAGAATTTCAAAATACAATTTAATTACAAAATTATATACTACTACTGTTTATTATTTTGCCCATCCCACCCAGATTAGTTACATTGACACTTTTCAGAGGGCCACCATGTTTAGTTAAGTGTCTTTTTACGCAGGATGACTTTAACTGATTAGCTAGTTTAAGATTGAGAACAAAGGCTGTAGGCATCTTCGTTGATTTATTTGGGATTCATAGTTATCTTGCTATAGAGAGCAAACAGTATAATCGCGAATGTAATTAGAATTAACATTCATACACTGGAGCATCACAATAATGTAAGGTACTCCTAGTACACCTGGTAACAAAATCATCTTGCCTCAAATTCAAGTTGGGTCTGTGTTATTTCAAGTTCCTCACTATCCAAATCAAAGTAAAGGTCCAGTAAATAAAATAACTACATTTACATTAAGGAAATCCAAAAATATTAGCTTGGGTTGGGGGCACTGAATCCACTGGTTGGATGCAGAGTAATTTCAGATGCACCCGAGAAGTTCTTTATTCTAACAGCAAGAACATAATGATTGTTGAGTATATATATAAATATCAAGACATGGTTGTAGTCTCTAGATTTCTCTTCTGCATCATTCAAAGTCTTGGGGATCTTCAAGGGCATTTTTGACTCAATGCAATATTTCACTTGCCTACTAGCTTTAGAATCTATTCTCCTCTTAAGGTGTGACTGCTACTGTGCTTTCTCACAGAGCTAGATAAAAGCAGAGCAGAGTCTAGAACTCAGATCTTGGGACTCCTAGATCACTGATTTTATAAAGTGTCACCTTGTGTATTCAAGAAATACAAACTAAGTTAAATAGTCCTTTTAACAAAATATAATCACAAAGATGTATTTACCAGGGCATATTTCAAAATCCTCCACACAGAGTATTCTAAGCTTGTAAGTATTTCTTCTCTTTTTATTTTTTGTATATTAGCTGATGTCTTGATTTATCTAGCCCACATTTCCCCTTCATTACTATAGCTAATCAAATTTGATTTTGTGTTTTTTCCCCTTATTTTATGTTTCAACTCTGTGGCTCTTAATACGGAACTTATGCTACCACAGGAGCATCAGTGACAGCTGTTGGGCTTCTTATAGCCAAAAGCAGTCATGAATGTTGTTTAGTTTAGGATGTTAGATTTCTGTGTGTAACATTCAGGAGTCCAACCTGAAATGAATGAATTTAAGTGTCCTTTTTGTATTCCCATGAGAAGCAATCACACACACACACACACACTTAAAGCTGGAGAAAAGATAAAATAAAATCACAACACCGGAGGGAAAGAAAAGTCTGTCCCTGCTTGTCTGTCCCTGCTTGCCTGTCAGCAGACATTATTTTTCCCTCTCCCACAAATACCCACCACCACAACAAAGCTATTGTACTGGGCTATTGCACTCAGCACTTACTATTGACAATAGCTGTAGGCAAAATAGAAGCCATGGCAGCTTGCTGAGGAAGCAGCTGAATTGAGTCCAGCAGGCGCGCGGGGTACATCCCTTCTGTAAGAGTCATCTGACTGGCAGCTTGTAGCCTTGAGTCAAAATCCACCACAAAGGCAATTAGCTCTTCACCCTCAGCGATAGCCTTCGTAGTTGTGCACCAAAGCTGACCCCCTATTAAGAAGAAAAAAGAAAGAGAAAGATAGAATTGACATAGAATGCTCCAGCCTGCTGTTTGTTGGATTGATGTCAATAGCACCTTCTTGTGTTTTTCACATCAGTTTCTACTGGGGTGGAGTATTTGGTCAAGACAACAGCCGTCCTTCCTCCTCTTCCCTTTGTTAACCTAAGACAGTACCACAGCCAGTTATTTTACCAGCAACATGGGTTAATATGGGAATAGCACAGAACTGCAACCAGAGACATACAACTATGGCCAACCACAGGAAAGTCTGGTAAAACAAAAGAGAGGAAACTCTTTTATAGAGAAGGGGAAATTGGGAGGGGCTCCTAGAAACAAAAAGTCCATTGGAGGAAACCGGAAGGTTGAAATGTAGTGGTTTTTCATTGGTTGAATTGTTACAGTCTCTCATTGGCTAAGCTGCTGTCAGGCGAGGAGGAATGCTTTCTTCCTCCAGGTGAGAGGTATTAAGTAGTGGCGATGCAAAGTCCCTCTCTTCCTGTTGGGATCTGTGCTGAAGTCCAGTGATACGTGTGTGAGAGCTCCCCCTGCTGACTTCCCCACTCAATTGTAGTGCAGTTTCCCTTTATTAATGTTCACAACCTCTTATGTGGAAAATTGTATTCCTTGCATGAAATGAGCTGTTCAGTGACAAACACTAAGAGAAGACTAAGAACCAAGTACAGACATAATCTGTAGAGGGTTCTGTCAACTGTTTGCGTTCGGGTGGCTGACTTCATCATCACCCATGCTATTACATGGTATACCGCCCAATAACAAGCATAGTAGGGCTCTAAGCGCAAAATTTGTTTCAGGTGAGCCTTTGAAATTACTCTTTCTGCACCTTACGAGTAAATATACACATATCAGATGCCATGTATATACACCAGATGATATATGTGTATATATATATACAAAATGCCTAAAACGCCAAAGCCAGTAAACAAAGTTCCTGAAATTTAGAAAGTCAGAGTGAAATTCCAGTTAGTTTTACTCTATGTTGACTGCCATTTTTTGGGGGGTTGAGAGAGGGCTGAGTGATCTTTACTTATATAATGTTCCTTATAAATGCAGCCTCTTTATCTCCATTTACCCTGATTGAACTTCCCGAAAAGATGATATGCCAAAGATCCTTTTCAAAAAGGCTTATTTAAATAAAGATTTGTTTAAATGAAAAGAACCTTTTCTTCAAACACTAAGATATACTCTGGCTCTGTACTTCAAATGGTCACGTGTGGTGCATTAAAAAGAAAATTAACTATGCAAGCACATCTTCTAATGTATTGGGATGTGATAGTGAACGCTCATTTATTTAACGTGTTTAGACAGGCAAAGCACTTATATTTTGTTATCTCCACTCTCAGGCCTAGATATGTATCCTATACAGTTATGCCTGAAATAATATGGCATACTTGATGTGTTATACAGCTTTTTTTTCCTCATTGTGTATATATTGCAAGGCTATATATTGTACTCATTAAGCAAGCAAAAACTGTACCCGTTCTGATAAGTAATATTGCTCTGTTTATCTTTCAGCATAACTGTCTTTTCAGCTGCACTTCATTTTTTCCACCCTCAAAGAGATCATAGTTTTTAAACAACTTGTGGTAAAAATCGGGTGGAAAAGATAACAACAGCATACGAGGGGGCAGAGCTGCCCAGAAGACTCAGGACATTGTTTTAGAGAAGCCAACCTTAGGCAGTTCACTCAACCAGCTGAGTAAGCGGACACAACAGCATCGGTGACAAGCAGATGTTTGTGAAAAAAATAAAGCCAAAATTACAGAACTCAAATTTCATGGGAAAGTTTCAAAGTAAAACACAAATATACCAAAGGACTGGAAAACTTTTTTCACTTTGGCTACAACATCTCTGAAAGCATACAAGTTGGCCAATGTTGAAAAACAGATTCACTGTGGCGTTGATTGATTGATTGATTGATTGATTTACAAAGACAGATGTTAAATGGCATCACTGGAATGGAACTGGAGGAGCTCTGAAAAGTGCTAAGTCCTGCTCTTTCTGCTGGCTATGCTTCTTCCCCCCCCCCCCGGGAAGGCTTCTGCGTTTGGCTGCTATGCCTTCTCGGATGTGCATACAGATCCAAACTACTTACAGCTATAGACAAGGTAATCATGGGCCCCTTATCTCTCCTCTGGGAAACAGTTTATTAAGTGAGCCTGTGTAATAGAGAGATGGGGAGGGTGGAGGCAGGCACTACAGTTTAGGTTTATTTCCCAGCCTGGTTTTTTTGGAGTCTGGATTTCAATGTTGAACTGAGTAATTTGTATTATTGGACACAGTTTATCATGTTTGATAAACTTACGTTATTGGGAAATCCAGCTATGACTATCTTTTATAGAAAGGAAGTTTTGAACTCGGGTCCCCAGGAGAAATCGTTTATTTTAGAGAAGGTAGCACTCAGCTAATCTTTATCACAGGAGTCAGCCCTGGAGCAGGATGACCCTGAAGAATTGTGCTCACACTCTGAACCAAAAAGATCCAGTAAATAAATTAAATAAAATTCACAAAATATTAAGTGCAAATAAAAATAAACAAAAAGTGATTTTTCTATATTAAGCAGCCTGGCAGTTGTAATATGCGTGTGTGTTTTCAGATGTGCTCAGTAATGTTTCATATTTTATTGTCTTTCTCATCTTATCTCATTTTATGGCTTATTCAGAGCATATCCTTTTGAAAGGCTGAATTAGACTGAAAATGTACTGTGCAGGTTCGTGAGGAAGTCAGTTGTCTTAGGATTGAGTCTTTCAAATCATTCGTACATCCATTGTTCATTGAACTCTCCACTGTGCGCCAGTTGGAGACTAAGGCTGGAGAGAAAAAAAAATATTTTGGAAGTCATCAGCATGTTCTAAATAACTGGGGATGCTCTTTGTGTTGATGTGGTAATACAGGAAGACTCCAGTATGAAAAGAGAACAAAGATTGAAACTTGGAGAATCTGAATGTTTAAGATGTGGGTAGAGGAGATGCGATCATTTAAAGACACAGAGAACATATTTTGGAAAGGTTAGAGAATGTCACTGAAAAAGTCAAGGCTTGGTTCTTGAAAACAGCTTGGCTGAGTTTTCCAGATCATGACTCTAGAGCATTCAACTTGAGGGAGTCTTTTATAGGGAGAGATATCCCAAGTATTATGACATAATTTCAATCACTGATTCAAATGAAATATGCTAAGGATAGTACTGCTAGTGAGGATGTAATACCATCTGGAGGACATACGGACGGCGGAGCCAGACTGGGGTGCAGATCTTGGCTCTGCCACTTGTTAGCTGTGTTAACTTTGAACTTGTCACCTACACATTCTATCAGTTTCCTCAACCTTGAAAATGGGGATGATGATAATGGCCCTGAATTCATGGTACTACACGAGGATGAAATAAGCTAACACATGTGAAAGCTTAAGAACAGCACCTGACATACAGTAAGTGCTATAACCTGTCAACCTTTGTCCCTGTGGTGTGGTCTGGTCGGGACTATTATTCTCGTTTCTCACTGCCCTGCAATGTCCAAGAAAAGAAATGTCACCAGAAAGAAAAGACAAACCTATGAATTCAGTGAGCAAATGTATCTGTGTTTCCCTCGAGAGAGCTAACTCCATTCAGGAAAAAAGACCGAGGCTGCATCATGTGTGGATCAGTAAGAAACTGAGATAGTTCTAGCAGTCTGCGTGGGGCTGAGGAGGCAGGAGAACCGGTTTCCCACCCTACGGTAAATACAGAGCCACAGTAAATACAGCCAACTCTAATTTACAATTCAATGGAAAGCAGTAGTATTCATCTTGATTAAGAAGCAATCTGAGTGCATGAAAATGATAAATCATGTTGATATTTAGCTTTTTCTGTGTCTTCACCGATTGACCTCATGTTCAATGGAGACAAATCATAGGGTATTACATTCAGCTTTAAAATGAGAGGACCACTATCAAACACACACACACACAAACAAAACAAACAAAAACTACCAGAAAACAAGGATTGGCAAGGATGTAGAAAAACTGGAACCCTTATGCACTGCTAGTGAGAGTGTAAAATGGTAGAGCCACTCTGGAAAACAGGACAGTTCCTTAAAAAATTAAAAATAGAATCACCTTTGATCCAGCAATTCCATTTCGGGGTATATACTGAAAAGAACTGAAAGCAGTGTCTCAAAGAGATATTTGCACACCTATGTTCAGAGTAACATTATTAACAGTACCCCAAACATGGAAGCAACTCAACTGTCTATTCACAGAAGAATGGATAAGCAAAATGTGGCATGTATATACAATGGAATATTATTCAGCCTTAAAAAGAAAGGAAATTCTGACAATGCTACAACATAGACGAATGGGAACATTATTATAAGTGAAACAAATCAGTTACAAAAAGACAAGTATGATTCCACTTATGGGAGGTACTCAGGGTATTCAAAGTCACAGAGATAGAAAGTAGGATGGTGGTTGTCAGGGGCTAAGGGAGGGGGCATGGGGAGTTACTGTTGAATGGGTGCAGAGTTTCATGCAAGATGAAAAGAGTTCTGGAGATGGATGTTGGTGATGGTTGTACAATAATGTTAATGTACTTAATGTCACTGAACTTAAAATTTAGTAAACTTAAAAATGGTTAAGATACTAAATTATATACACACACACACACACACATATGTATATTTACCACAATAAAAAAAGTTGGAAAAAATGAGAGCATTGTTTTTTTTTCACTAAAAATACATACACTTTGAACCTAGACTATATGCACAAGTTTTTAATCATAGCTAAGAATAGAATATAACTTTTATTAAGTGCTTTATTGTATGAGATGGATTGGAAAAAACAAAACAAAACAGAAAAGAACCAAGAGTAAGGTCTTCTTCCCTCTCAGTTTTCCTAATAAAGGTACTTTAACAAACTACTACTTGAAAGCTAAGACCTTCATGGAATGAAGTTGCTGCTGAGATGAAGTTTACTTTCTCTGAACACATTATTTTCACCTGAATGAATTTTGGATACTTGTGCAGATCTGAAAGTTGTGAGTGTTGTAGCTCCTGGTTACTCTGTTGCTTTGGGTTTCTGTCTGTGTTTTGAGTACCAGTATCAACTCTCCGTGGATATGAAATTGAAGGAATCTACACAGATGCTTTCCGTAGCTTTTCAAATGCAGTCATACGCTTGATTTCCACAGATTTAAATCAAGGGGATCTTCGCCTACTAATCTACTCACGGTATATTGATAGAAACGCAAATAGAATTATGTAAAGGTGCTGGGTGCGCATAGCATATGGAAATACCATATATGTTGGAGGAAACTCTTACAACTTTTTTTGCTCAGTAATTCAAGAGTAAATGATCATGGTTTAAGGGATTATATGCTAAAAATGAAGCATGGCTGGTACCCCAAATTGCTGAAAATGTATTTGTCCTCAGTGTGAAGATGAACTAGAAAGAGCGTTTGACTTGTGGGTAAGAAACTTTAGTCCTAGTCCTGACTTGATTGTTAGTTACAGTGTGATCTTGGCGAAATGGCTTTAACGACATCATATATAATGTCAGCCTTGGGTTAGGTATCCCTAGATTATTATCATCAAGTTGTGAGCAACTTTTTATGCTTCGATGACCAAAGTGCTAATAAGAGGAACAATCACACATTTAGTAAGTGGTTACTGTGTGCTATGCACTGACACTGTGCTAAGTGCTGTGCATGCATTGTATTTATTTGTCCCAAGGAAGCAGTGAGGTGGCTTTTATTTATTCCCGTTTTACTGGAAGATCATGAGGGTGAAAGCGTACTTCAGTTATTCAGGGTTACATAGCTAGAGGGGAGTTGGAGGAAGATGGGAAATGGGGTTTCTCTAGAGTCTGAATGAGAAACCAGATGTCCCAAGCCACACTGCCATCTGATGTTCATTAAGTAACTACACTGAACTTTACCTTGATGACTCAAGAGTCTGAGTAACTAGCATCACTATCTCTTTGAATCAGAAATAAGATGGTTCACTTTATGAATGTCAAGAAGATCACACAGTGGTGAGCTAGAGCTTTTAAATGCACAACTACTTTCTGGAGAATAATGTCCATATCTGTGATGTAGCAGTAATGCCAAGTTAACTGGTAACATGACTAGCAGCCAACACTTCGAAAGCACTTACTATGTGCCAAGTACTGTTCTAAACATTTCACATTTATTAAATATGGATGGAACATTGGCTTGACTCGACCCCCTAATTAAACTGCAAGTTGAGCTGGACACTAAGAGGGCATCACAGTTCTTCATAACCGGAGAGCACTGGTTGGCAACCTTCACTGCACAGTAGGTTCACCTGGGAGCTCTTCAGCAACACTGGGTTTCGGGTCCTACCCCAGCTCAATGAGATCAAGATTGTTGTAGAAAAATGTGTTACAGCTCAGTGTTACAGCTCGGTGTTACAGCTCAGTTGTGACAGCTACCTGGATCCAGGCGAGACACCAGGCAGCACTCACAGAGTTGGAGAATTCAGTTTTATTATGCCAGCGGGCCCAGAGGAATTAACATTTCAAGCTCTGGACCGCATCTGTAGGTTTAATAGGCTGCCAGTTTACACTTTGTAACATCATATGTAAATAAGGTATAACAAAAGTTGACTAATTAGGAACAAGCTTTGCAGAAATGGACCAATTAGGAGGGCAAGAAATAACCAATCAGGAGTGAGCTCCATGTAAATGAGTACTACAAATGGACCAATCAGAAGTTAGGGAAATGGACCAATTAGGAGTGAAGGAAATAACCAATCAGGAGTGAGTTCAGGGAACCAACAGAATTTTAGGTGTAAGTTTTACTTTCCTAGAAGTAAGCCGTATCAGAGGCAAAAAGTGAGATAGAGCCTCTGGGCCAGGGAATCGGACAGTGCTGGCAGGGGAGTAGTGGCCCTGCCTGGGGGTCCTGCCAGTCTTTTTTTATGGGGCTTCCCACTTCAAAATCACTGGGAGTGTAGTTTGGGCTTCATTATTTTTAGAAGCTGCCCGGAAGGCATCATGTATATCCAGAGTTCAGGATCACTGGCATAAGGGTCAACCATCTGCACTTTGCACAGGTAGAAAGAGTGAAACCATATGAACAAAAAAGTCTCTCCTGATAATCAAATATTACATAGACTTGTTCAAACAATTCAGTAGAGAGATGTCTACTTTGAAATCCAGAAAATGACAACTGAAAATAGCTTGGAATAATATTTGAAGAATGCGGGCATGGTGAGTGAAAAGGTATAGGGGAGGCAGACAAAGCGATGTAATGACTTAGCATCATCCTTCAGCTGAATAAACTGGTTAGGAATTGAGTACCTTTGTGAATTATATTTGGTTTTACAGTGTTTAATTCTTTATCATTTTGAAGATGTTAACTTATTAGTAGGAAGGATCAATACTATTGTAAAAAACTGTGCACGATCATACTGTGCAAACCAGAGCAAAAAAAAAAAAAAAAAAAGTCACATTCCTACTGCACGGGCATGAAGTCTTTATCCAATGACATCAGGCGCTACAGCAGCTATCTGGTACCTTCTTCGCTTCCACCAAATGGAAAGGGTACTTGAGGATTCTCTCTTTGTCTGCCTCTTACCCTGCAAACATAGTCACTCTCCCCAGTCTCCACACCCACACACCACTCCCTTCACAAATAAAGGGCAAATATAGTCAAGGTTCCGCAGAAAGTAATAACTTACTAAAACCTTGAAGCTCTTGAAAAACCATATACTTGCTGTTCTAAGTAATGTTTATGATCAAAGTTCTTGAACAAACAGATATGGTTCCTAACAGGAAGCTTATAAATTTTTCTCTCATAATTGCTGTCAAAGCTGCAGAGAAGTGTACTACAAGTTTTGATAATAAAGAATAAAGTCACAGTTCAAACTCGATTATATTTTGGAAATTCACGCTCCTCTTCCTAGAAGTGGTGGCCTTAAATATCTCCCCATCCTGCCAAATTTTTCACTTGCACTTTTTATTATTTATGAAATCGGTGTCTGCACAATGTCATGCAGACCTCTGCTGATAAACTCTAATTAAGATTAAGACAAGCCTTTTGGAAAGGAGCCCATCATTAGCAAACATGATAAACACAAAAATACTCCCCACTTGTCAACCAGGAGCAATTCAGTAACCTAACAGTATTATCTGTTGCTAGGTTACAGAGCTGACAAAGCTTCAATTATATTGTCCAACCATACCTATAGAGTTCGGTATGAGCAAAATGTATCCAGTATAAAGGCATTTAACTTCGTCCATTCTATCTGCAATTCATGGTTCCTTACAATGGTAAGAATCAGGTTAATAATTACATAGCGCGCTGAAAAATCTTTTCCGTGTGTTATGTCTATACATGTTTCTTTCTAATTTATCTGTGTGATTGATAGACGCTTGCTTTGTGAAAATAAGGAAATGTGAGCAACGTGAAGATGTAAACCTTGAGCATGGCTACGTCTGGGCTCATCAAGATACGGACCCAAACTTAGCTTAAAAATATACAGCAAATTGAACCAATTAAATCACATTTAGATTTTGTATTCCTCTGCCTCAGTATGTACAAGGATAAGGAGCCTCAAGCAAATAGATGGGGATACCAGTTTGAAACTTTAAGCTAAAAAAACCCGAACCCCCACACACTCACCTAACAAAACCAAAAGAAATAGGTGGTTTTCAATAATAATTTATCCTAATGGCTTTTCTAAGGATATTTAAAAGTTGAAGTTAGTAACTTTTACTACATAACATTAGGTCATTAAGTCTTACTTTCCTTTATTAGACTGGGAACCCTAAGAGGGAAAAATCAATGAAACCTCCCAAAATATAGACATTTGGCAGCAGAAAAACAAACAAAAAGCGATGTGTATAAAAAGGGAAAATCTATGTGAATCAGAACTTTGAGATCTTTTTTACTGTGGGTGATTTTTTGGTGTGATTTTTATGGATTTTGAACAAAAAGTAATTACAGCATTTTAAAATCACTCTGGCATAAAACATGTTATATTACATCCTAATTGCTACAGCATTTTGACTTCTTAAGGTGTACAGTGAAATTTCTGCATTAATCTAAAAGTCTTTCTCCTTCACACCTGATACACAAGAAGATGGTCAATTGATGGTCAGAGTTCAGTTAATAAGGACTACATATCGGTCTATAGAGTAAACTACGATACCTCTTAGGCACACTCAAGTCAATTAAAGCCAGGGGACTAAATAGGCTGTTTCTCTCATACACACACACACACACACACACACACACACACACACACACACTGTTTCTAGAGGTGGAGGAAACAGGGATACTTAACATGTTCGGTCATCAACTTCTTTTATTTTTACTAAATAATTTGGAAGTCCAACACGATGCCCACTTATGAAATTTAGTTTTTTTACACCTGGGAAGTGATTGGGCAGAATAATTCCCTAAAAGCTAAATAACTGCCCCATTTCAACATGGCAGGTGTTACTACCTAGATCTCAGGGTGGGGCCACTCACACAGGACATAGATCCATACGGAGCCACACTGTTTAATGCACATTTTATAATGAATTTGGATCCAATACTGTTGAAATTCTTGACAGTGGGGTAGTGCAAGGAATAGAACTTATAAATTATGTGTGCCCCTTCTTTGAAAACCGCGGTGGAGGTTTCTTTGTGCATTGGCAAATACAGTAGGAATATGAGGTATTGTGTGAATCCTCCTGCACGGCACCTGATAAAAGAATAAAGAGCTGTGACATATTCTTAAAACAATAGAGGAATTAAAGGGAAACAATGGGCCAGCTGCTTCATTAATACAATCAAAAGGGAGCCCAGCACAGAGGAGGCCAGATAATTAAGCACTACTCTTTTAGACCTCCTTCCCATAATAAAATTGCTTAAAAATGTATTAACTACTTCATAGTTGTTAGATAGATCTTTGCACTTGTTTATTTAGAGTTGATTAATGCCTTTTTTTCCGTATGCAGCGACGTGCCAACTCATAGTTTACAATAGTTTTTGAATAAAATAGAGTGAGGATAATTGATAAAGATCTGCACAATACACAGCAATAAATCAAACACATTTTGCAAAAGGTCCTTCCTGTTTTTAAAGAATCTTTAACATTTTTCATTTGTACTTATAGGTGACGCAGGGCACTTTGGGGCATTCAACTTGCCCATGCTGGCCCTCCTAACATCTTTTTATAGAACATCCCAGCAGTTCCTGGGAGAAAGAGGAAAAAAATCAGATTTGACCAGCCACTCTAGAGTGTGCCTTTGGTTTCTGGGCCAAAGAAGAGAATGAATTTTTCTTTTGGAATTCTTTTTGCCTTTTCCAATCAAGAGGGATGGACACACGGCAGAACTACTTGCCAAAATGCACTATTCATCCTTCATTAACTTGATTATAAAAAAACAAACAAAAGGACCCCAATGTTTTATGCTCTTTATGTTAAAACATAGTTTACAATTTAAGATAAACATGGCTTTCTGTCTTCACCTCTTCTATAGGCAGCTTCTCCTCTGATGTCAACAGAACATTTACAAATTGCTTAAGAACTGGAAAATTGGGAACTGAATACTGTGTCCTGAATGTTGAAGAAGGAATTAAAAAACTACACTCTGGTTTTCTCCCAAATATTTTTAAGTAAGCTTATGTCAACCCAACATTAAAATTACAAACTTTACTGAACCCTGTGGTCAGTCTAAATTGAGATTTATTCTATTCTGGTGATTTTAGGATCTTAAGTGAAAAACACAGACAGAATTAGAAAGAATAGGGGTCAGAGAGATAAATGAATTGATATCCTTAACCATATTTCTGAGATTAAGAGAAGAAAGACTTTGCTTTTATACATATGTTATATATGATTTATAATTTACCAGCTGGAGTCATATTTCCAAAGATCTTCCTGGATTGTGTCAATATTTTAGAGGATATAGAATATCTAATACCAGCTCTGAAATCTGGCTTCTGACTTCAGGAGTTAGTTCTCAGTTAGCTCGATAAGATTTGCTTGCATATCAGGAAAGAAAAATATATAAATTAACAGTCAGTAGGTGCAAACAAAAATGACTGTTTTAGGAGCTATTCTGTATGATTATTTCAATATTTTTGTTTTGATTGAGCCTCAAACTTACTTTGTTAGAGTGAAAGTAGAAGTAGATAGACATGAGTTGTTCACAGGCTTATGAGCAAGTGAATCTTTTCAAGTGTACATCTTTGAACATCTCAGGTTTATAAACTATGTCCTTACGACAAGGCAAAAAAAAAAAAAACCTAATAAATGTTGGTAATGCTTTATTGCAAAAGTGCTAAATTAAAGCATCCTCTTTTAGCAAGTGTTTTGGAAATAAGCTTAATGATATCCTCTCTAAGTCATTTGTCATTTTAAATATTATATGATGTATTATTTAGCATAAGTTCAACAGATAATATTGGTCTGAGCAGAAATCAGAATAAAGAAACACAAACACCCTTATTAAACTAAAGGAATTATCTGCGTGACAAATAGGAAATACTGTCATCCCATTTTATAGACAAGGAAATCAAAGCCAGCCTGGTTAAACTAGCATTTCCTAAACCCCCCTCCTATCACAGAGGGCATTCCCAGGTCCAAACTTGTAACAGATCCCCACCCACTCCTGACCCCAGATCTTTCGGCTCATGGTGTGTATTCCCTCCACAGAATTAATTTTTTTCCGGTAAGAAAATGTCTCCTACTGAGATAACTTCCTTTCTCTTTTAGGAAGCCTATGAAGCCCCTTTCAGAAAAGTAAACAGTGTCCTTGTGCTCAGTTCCAGATTTCTGCTGAAGGGTGGGTGCAGACAGTTTTGCCCTGTGAATAAGAAGGCACTCAGTACCACCTGGTAAAATCGTCTGAACGAATGCATGGAAGGTATGAAAGTCAGGTATCCTACCTAGGGTTTAGGCAAGTAGATAGGAAGTTTCTATAAGATCTCAACAGGAGAAGGCTTGCTCATGGAGTGGTCTCAGCATTCCTGGGGTTTGCGCTCCAGTCTACGATGGGCTATGCCATGTTTTGCAGAAGATTGCAATGGTGCCATGAGGTAGCCCAGCAGACTGTCTGGCTGCCTGACCATTACGATTTTAAATGACTAGCCCAGAGGTGACTTTACACCCCAAAGTCAATCTGTCAAGATTCTGCCTGCTGCTGATAAACTGATTACGAAGCTGCTGAAGACTCTGCTTGTAAACAAAAGCATTTATCAACTAATAATTTGCAATAAACTGATGTAACTCCCAGCTGAGCCCCTAACTGTAATTGTCTTTACCATCTGCCTATTAAAACTCCATTCTTCATCAGCCATCAGGAGCAGAAGGGAGGAATTCTCCACCAAAATACACAACTTGCAAGTTGATGAATAATCTGAGTGCGTCCCACGCTTTCATTACAACTCCTGTGTTGGGTATGTTTAATTTTCATTCTTGCCCAGCCTGGGAATGCTCTGAAATTAGGTGGAGGGGAAAGAAAATGAAACACTGTGCCTACTGCTTTGCAGAGGAATAAATTATACAAGTTCATCACAGGAGGCTGTTTTTAATTTCTTCCTTTCCTCCTTTGCCGGCTCTGTGTAACATCCACCGCGGTTTCCTGATGAAAGCCCCCCAAGCACCACGTTGGAAATTAACCTCTGGGCTCCTTGTTCAGCTTGTCCATTTCCATTACAAGTCTTTGTTTTGCTTTAAAAAAAAAAAAATTCCAGGAGGCTCATTAAACTTCTCCAGGGAGTCAGTTTAAAAGTGTAGACTCCAGCGAAGGGGTGTTGCAGGGCTGAGAGGCCCCTGCAGGGCAGGGTAGATGAAGGGGGCACAAGTGCCCCATAGCTGGCAGGACCCCGCGTTCGCTGTCCTCAGACGGAAGTCTCCCGTGTTCTAGTGCCCCAAGTATGTGGCAGGGTTCTGCCCAGAATCTCCTCCCAGAAGATGGATTTCAATAATAGTGGGTTTGAATGGTCAAAAATTCCCTGTTCTTCAAAGAAGTTATTCCCTTTAGGTGCTGACCAGATGTATCCATGGAAGGAAGAAACTAGGAAAAGGCGTTAAATTCCTTTGCATTGTGTTTTTCTGGAAACCTCTCTTCGAATAGCCAGTATCATTTCATGCTTTCTCAAAGTTTATCAATTTTTAAGTATGTTTAATTTTCTCATCAAAAATATATCATTTATTTTAAACCCTCCCAAACACATATTTTAAAACCACACACACATACCCTACAGTTTTTTCATAGTTTTTTGCTGCTCAGAGAATGTTCCTTTTTAAAAAGTTATTCCTTTATCCAGAGGACATGTTATCCCTCCATAAGAGCTCAGTAAACCTCCTGACAGGCTGACTATGTACGACCAATTCCTGTTTTTAAGGTTCAAATTCTGGGGATAACAATTCGTGTCAGGTTTTCCTATTATAACACAATTGAAAATAATGTTTATATTTTTATTTCATTTTTCTAAGAGCTTTTCTGTAGGTTATTATTTTTCATTATAGCCTACTGTTAAATATAACAGAACTAATAATTGCCTTCCTCAGGAACAACGGAAATGGGCACTTCTGGACCTGGCTCTTACTATGCCTGGTCTGGAGAAGAAGGGGAACAGGGGACAACTGGTCTAATTTTCTGCATGGGCTGTGGAGAACCTGAAATGCAAGCAAAATCGCATGTGACTATGTTCCCTGAATTTCAGAAACATCAACTATCAGAACAAAGACTTGACGTAGTTTTTAGATGACACAGAAATCTTCAAAGACCCTAACTATGCAAAGCAGAATTCTTCCTAGAAGTATTACCTTTCCTTCTTATCCTACCTTTGAGACTTTTATCAAGACATTGAGATTCTTTGGTCACAGATTTTTTAAATTAATAAATAAGATACAGAGTGAGAGTTAATGTGTTTAAGTATGTTGACACAATGTCTTACAAAGTTGACAAAAAACATTACAACATAATTTAACTTATAATTTAATGTTAAAGGTGATTAAGGTTAAACTTTGATGCTCATTAACTGCTTCCAAATATACACAAAGAAATGGTGCTATGGTGTTTTATGTGTTTGTTTTAAATTTTTAAATTTAAAATTTTTTTTTGCACCGGATGTATATGCTCATGTTATGACTTAAGTGAAACCAGAAAACTTTAATCGCTATTACTTCTGGATCTAAAACTTTCATGATAGTCTATTTTAAAATATGGAAACTCAGCTGATATCTCATTTGAGTGTTTCTGGATGTCTATCCTATAGTAAATTTTAGAATTACTACATAACAGATTCTAATAAAATGCTTTCATGTGAAATGAGGTGTTATGTATAGTACATGGATACCCTTTGATTTTCTTCAGGGATCTCCCTCTGTTTTGATGTGTCTCTAGTCTCCATTTGCACTGAGTAGTTTTGGTAAGAAAATAGTTTTGATAAATGAACTACCAGCAGATGGCGCTCAATGCATTCTATGAGCCCCGCCAGAAGAAAAGAAAGGATTTATTTATTTAATTCTATTTTATCCTCAATGTGAAGTTGCTACACCAAGCTTTATAATCCCCAGAGATTTCTGTTAATTGACTAAACAACCTCGTGGCCATTTATAGACTGTCTGATGCTCATCTAAATGGCACTGAATTCAACTCATATGCCTGTGCAAGATACCAGGGCATAAAGATGGAACCTTCCCTGCAACCTGGAAAAAGAACTTGTGTTCTTGAAGTATAATGTAAACTCACCAAATGAATTTTCTGCTTAAAATAAGACAATTGCCCTTACTGTGCTGTTGAGTACCTTTCTTTCTGTCTTTTTTTTTTTATTGAAGTATAATCGATTTACAATGTTGTATTAATTTCTGGTGTACAGCATAGTGATTCAGTTATACATATACACATATATATTCCTTTTCAGGCTCTTTTTCATTATAGGCCATTACAATGAATATAGTTCCCTGTGCTATACAGTAGGACCTTGTTGTTTATCTGTTTTATATATAGTAGTACCTTGCCTTCTTAAATGAAGTACATGAAAGACTTATTTTTGAATGGGTTTATAATCTGCATCACGAATGTTTTAAAGTCCTCCTATAATAAAACTCTTTGCATAGATAGACATTCGCTGATTACTGAGACACATGTAGTACCTCTGAATGTGACGGTGAATTATGTGTTTGTGCTAAGAAAGAAAAAAAAAAGCTTTGAATGGTAAAGATGATTACATGTGTAAAACTAAATAACCCTGTAGACAGTAAGTCTGAGATGATGCTGTTCTGTTTTTCTTCTCCTTTTCTCCTGCCTGCCTCCTCCTCCAATTAGGAGAAAACTTTGCTCTGAACTTTAAAACTTTAAGTCTTAGAACTATTTTCCAATCACCATTACTAGCAGTAAAAGGTGGCAGTATTTCGTTCCCTCTAGTGACAAAGAGTATAAGGAATTTTATCCAAGTGTCCTTCTAAGTCCTTCTGCACTCACTTCCTCCTGTCTTACTAGCATCCTGTCACTGGGTGCTTTTCTTTACCTGATTTGAACTTGGCCTTGCATATGGCAGAGGTACCCAAAGTCACACTACATTCTCAATCCTTTGTCATCCTCAAGCAGAAGTCCTGGATCAGAGTCCCAACTGTAGAGGCGCTTAACGTGAGTCTTCAATTCTAAAGGTTTCAATTGTTGAATTTCTAGGCAAGGTCCCACTAAACTGAGTGGAAAGTGGGTTTGAAATCCTCAGTGGAGCTATGTGTAATAAACATGTTGCATCCCACCATCATTTCTAAGACCTACTGAAAACATGTATTTTTAGAAGATGTACAGTAGAGCTACCATATAATCTTATTACCACTTAAGAACATTTAGCATTTCTTACAAATTATATTAGCAGTAAAAAAAAACAAAGAAATTAGAAACAAGTACTCAGTCAACATAATAGCACATCGTATAATTTCAAAGGAAGAAATGGGGCTATGCCCCATTGTTGACTCTACAAACAGAAAGGGTGTTGTGGTTCTGCCCAGTACTTTGAAAATCCATCTTTCAAGGTCGGCCCTTGACAGTCGAGTTAGGAAGGGTAGCGTGGAAGGCAGGGTGGCCTCCTGCCAAGGATGTTGCAGACGAGTGGGTGATCTTAGGGGAATGAACTGCAAAACCTTAAATTTTTGCTTGTGTGATGATAAAACCAGAGCCAAATGACTTTTCTAAGACTGTATGGCCTTCTGTTCCATTTTTATTGCGCAGTTTGGAGTGATAAATTTTACTGTGCGTTAATTTACCTAAAAGGGTCAATACTATATTCAAGAGCATATCAATTGTTTTCAGTAAGATTAATAATAAAATATGTTGTCTTTACGTCCAAATGGGTACAAATATCCTCAGACTGGTGTCATCTGGCTACAGGAAAATGTACTGCCTTTAAGAAGAAAGGGAAGAAGAGTCTTGATTCTCAGTGTTTCACTGGTCCTTCTTAGCTGGACTTTGTTGTCACAGGATTTGGTAAAATATATTCATGTTTTATATCACATTTCATTGGTCACTCTTCGGTATGTCTCTAGCGAAAGAAAAAGAGAACAAGGAGGAGCCAGTGAGGGTCCTCTTCATGGAGGCTGTCCTCAAGTCCCACACCACACGTTAGGCGTGTGGGTTAGTGCACGGAGGAGTGACAGTATATGACACTCAAGAGTGCCGTTCATCAAGAAGTTCATCAGAAAAACTGGACAACATCTCGACTGTTATAGTGACACATTTCTCTTCATTTACCAATGCCCAGGTGAAAAGTACACTTCACTCATGATCATTTGGTCATAGGGAGGCTGGGAGTACACAAAGGAAAGGAGTCCAAAGGTGATCTGGAAATGGGTTCCTAGAGGAAAGGCATGGGGATGGGTGTTGCTTTATGACTTTCTAAGCTGAGTGGTACTTGCTTAAATTCACCACAGCTACTTGTGTCTCTTGTCTGAGTCACACCTTCCTCACCATCTGGGTTTTTTTTTTTTTTTTTCAATTTTGCTCTCTTGATTGCTTTGCTTTACTATTGCATTTTGGTCTTGAATTTTTCAGTGGGGCTTTTTGTTTTAACGGTTTAGAGTAGCCAAGATATCATTCAGATATTAGGCAGGGGAACGGAAGAGTTAACTTACTTATCTTCTATGGTTTAGTTATGCTTTGAAAAGCCTAATTGAAGCTACAGTTTATCGTTTAACATTTCTTAAACATTTACTATGTGATCTCATTTTCACTCACAATAACAGGGAGATCCTTGAACATGAGCATCATTTTAATAGAAGTTCGACATACATTTTTGAGCAGAGTCACATGGCTCTAGTTTGTGTTCAACTACCTTCCTTGAGATCAATACCCTATTTCTTCTTCTTGATCGGGTTTTCTTCTTGCTTTTGCTCTTGGTAAGCATGTGTAAATCTGAAGACCTACTCTCTGGGTGGTACAGTAATGTATCACCTGCATGGTTCATTTCTTTGTCCTACAGAGTAACTGCACTGCATTGTCAATTCCACACCGTAAGGAATCCACCAGAGGGCACTTGGGAGGGAAGCACTGTCACTGGCACCTAGAAGATGATTAAAGGAAATCTTGGAATTCTGCAAAAAGCCCTGACATAATTCTTCCCAATATTTTTATGACTCACTCTTTCAGCTCTAAATTTACTAGATCAGGGATAGTTAAAAGATCAGTCTTCTACCTAATCTACTTCTAGCCTGATAAAAATTAAAATATAAAGAAAAAGGGAAGCAGAAAATGAAGGTGGAATTTTGTTGAAAAAAGGGAATTGACCCTTTTTGCACAAATTTTTCTTACTACAGATAAGGAAGGTACAGCCGATTAAGTTATCTTTCTTTATATCTCTATTAAAATGAAAGCAAAAGGAGATAAATTGTTGCAGTTATGACATTTTTAAAATCCTGCACACAAAGGGCCTACCAGAATGATCTAGTTGAAGTATTCAGTAGAGCCAACATTTTAGGGAGTGGAAGATTGCTAAAGAAGGAACTGAAAACGTCAAGACAGGATATAATTAAGGCTTAAAAAGGATTTCAACAGAGGTAGGGTCAGGCTAAGGACAAACTGTGGTAATGTTTTATAAGTCACAGATAAGAAGGAAAGACAGGCAAAGGAGATACAGTATAAAAATAAGAGCCCAAAATCAAGACCCATTTTAGGATTTTAATCTTTGAGAACCAACAAAGTTCTAACATAAGGAAAATGATAATAAGGTCAGAAACATGGATTTCCCCCTCCTCTGACCTCCCCCAAAAAAGAGGAGTGGAGAGGGAAGGCAAGGAGGGAAGAAAAAGACAGAATTCTTCCTCTAGAGAACGTTTATCTGAATCTTTGAACTATCCCATAGTGGAAGTTACACTCTGGCCAGGAAGTGGTCAGTGATGCCAAGAAGGGACCTGGGGGGATCAGAGAGTGAATCAAAGGAAAAGGGTGGCTGAAGTAAACTCATGGTGGGTCCTGATTTTTATCTTGAGTAGCATGAGTAGGTCAACCTAGCTCAGCAGGAGCACAAAGGGTCTCCTTTTTTTTTTTTCAAACAAAGTAATATGTGCTTCATAAATGACCATGTTTCTTTTGTGGCTCAGTCTGTTTTTCAGAGGCTGTAAAGTAAAACAATATAAAAATCCCCCAACAACATGAAAATCCCCGAAGATGACAATCTATCCTTGTAGAAAGAATCCTGGGTGTTTTTCCTCATCTTTCCAAATAAAAGATATTAAATAAATAAGACATTTCTAGGCATATATTAATCTTAACTACATTGAATGTTGCTCGTAAGATTGTAAATATTTATGGCTGGCAGGAACCACAGAGGGCTTCGGTGAAGAGAATCAAGCTCCAAGGAGTTAGATGGCATGTCAGAGGTCACACAGCCAGTGTGTGTGTGTGTGTGTGTGTGTGTGTGTGTGTGTGTGTGTGTGTGTTTTGTTTTTCACGTGAGAGTAAACTGTCTTCCGGTATAGAACTGTTGTAAGATTAATATGTAGTTCATGACTGTGCGTTAGTAGTTGTTAAACCCTGACCATGACATCTCCAAATAACTTTTTGAGGCTGGTGGTGTCATTATAATTCACTGAAATCAAGGTTTAAGGAGTTGAATAATCCACATTGATAGAGATTCTAAATTACAAGACTAGATGACCCCTCCCCTCACCAAGCTGGATCACTCCAAAGCTCTTTGTTATGCAGCTTCTCAATTAGTTAAAGAGAACACAATCAAGTCATCAGTTAAACAAACACAGAAAAACTCATAATTGTCAATTTTGACAGAAGATCTTTATCCCTTTGGGAGGGAGCCTTGATGATGGGTGTAATTCAAACGTGCAGCATGGATACAAGATACCTCTTTCAAACTCTACATCCTGTAGGTGACTAATGACACTGTAAGGGAGGGAAAGAGCTGCTGAATTACCTTGGTGAATTCATAAAGAGATGCTTCTGTGGCTCTAGAAATATTTATACATTTCCAGGTTTAAAACACTGAAGAAGTAACAGGAGTCTGTCCACTAATAAGGTATAAAAGGATTAGTAGGTGTTCATAGCATGCTGTTCCAGTACTTTAAAAAAATTAGTTAATTGTATGAAATTGGGGGGGAGTAATCTATGTAAAATGTGTTATTAAAATATGCTCTCTGGCTGTAGTAACTAAATAAACTCCCCCATGTAACTGCAAAAATATCGAGGAAAAACATTATGCCATGTTCTTTTGAGAAGCATCTCTTCATAAATAGTTAAAAATCTATTCTGCTTTGAATAGATCTTCCTATTTTCCCAGGTCCTGGTGGTATTGATGTTGTTAGATCTAGGAGATCATTTTATTTTTTTGGATAATCCACATAGAATTAACTGCACAGTTTCTACAAATAACAACAGAAGATGAATATACAAATCCTTGAATACAATGCAAATGGATGTCACCCTTAAGCAGAAAGAGGTCACAGATGTGTGTGTGTTCCTTCATTAAGGTAAGTTTTCCCTCAGTAAATGACATGCAATTGTGTATTTAACTGGAGATGCTTACTCTAAGGTAAATCAAAATGTTCATCCTTCCCTCAAAATAACATCCTATAAAAAATGATAAAGCAATCAATAACAGTCCTCCCCTCTCCCCAGGTCTGTGTACATTTTTGCAAGAAAAAACTATTTATATAAATATGTCCATATTTATATACATATAATATATAGAGGGGAGGAGAGAACTTCTGCAACACACGATTTGATTTTACATACCCTCCTGCATAGTGACTTTAAAATTACTAAATAAGAACTATAGCCAGAAATGCTTACAAAATATTTTCATTGTGGTAAACTACAAAAATACTGCTTTTATAAAAGGAAAGAGAAAGGAATTTTGGAAAGATTTTGGAAAGAAATTGGAAACTTTGGATGATTTGGGAAATTAAATCTTTTAATAAAATAGCAACAGAAGCTTAACCGCTTAACTGTTGCAAGTTTAAGGTATCAAAAAGCATTTGAACAGCTAGCCTCTCTTAGTCTCTCATCTGTCAGCCAAATTTTTTTTTTATATTCCCTGATTGTCTATTTTTCCCCAGTGAAAGTTATTACATTCCTTTACCCATTTTTTAATCAAAATCATTTCCAACTTATTTCAGTCTGTCACAATAATATTTTCATACGAGGAGTGTTGTAACCTAATTCCTTCATTTGAATAATACATTCGTTTTTAATTACTGCAACTTGATCTCAGATTATTCAAATAACTGTTTCATTTTTTATACTTACCCTGACCCCAGTGTATTTATAGGCTTTTATCCTTACCTGATACCAGTGTAATGTAATTATAGATTGTATTTTAATCATCTACTATATTCTAGTGAGTTTGTTTAAATCGCTCCAATCCTGAGCCTTTTATTTCTATGCCTTTTAAAATTCTACAGTGGCATTCTCTTTGCATAAAAGCAGTATTTTTGTAGTTTACCACAATGAATGAATATTTTGCATGTGTTGCTGGCTACGGTTCTCATTTAATAATTTTAAAGTCACTATAAGGAAGGTATGTAAAATCAAATCATGTTTTGTAAACAGAAGAGGCACATTGTACATCATTTGAAATCTTTACACCTGTTTGTTTTCCAGATTGCCCCGCTCCCGCCCATCCCTGCAGCTTTAAACCCACAAATATGCATTATGTTCAAGATCATTGTACCTGCCTCTGGTTATTCAAATCTCTGTAAATAGCTGCTCTGTTGTAACAACAGAGACCTCGTTTCATTCTCAGGAGAATAGGCTTCTATGATATGAATTACTTTTATTACTATTTTTACTATTGATCATTTCATAATTGCTTGATTATTTCCTAAACTATCACCCCATTAAGAAAATCCATTAGTTTTAAGCTCCTTTAGGCCAATATCTGAGCTCTTGGCACGATGGCTGATTTCAGCCACACATGAACAGTGAACCAGGAATTTGGTCTGAGAAAATGGGTGACATTACTGCCAATCTATAAAGATCTAATATTCATCTTCTGATCAGATTTATAGGCTTGAGAAATGGATCTTCCAGAATGAGTCTGATTATCTTCTCCAAATCCTGGAATCATTGGATTTCTCATTGTCCTCATTCTTCAGAGCCAATCAGTCATTCAATTCTGCCAATTCTGCATCCAAGGTATCTTTCAAATCTCTCTCCCCTTTTCCTCCTCCAGTGATGCTCACCCAGTTCAGATCCCATCAGATCTCTCTTGCAATGGATAATCCCTCCACCTCCTGTCTTATACTCTTCCTCCACACTGTCCTCCACACTTTTGCAAGAATGCATGGCTAATGCATAAACTTGATTCTGTTCCCACCCTCAATTAAAATCTCCGAATGGCTCTCCATTGCCTACAGGAGGGAACTCAAGGTATTTATTGTGGCGTCCTAGAAGTGAAGTGCCATCCTGGCTCTCACTTTTGATTATGAGGAATCAAGCTGATCTCAACAGATGACGTTTAATTGTACATCTGAGTAGAATTCAGGGAGGGAACACAGACAAGTGAGAGGTAATATAGCTTTGAGTTTCGACATTAATGGTTAACAAAACACAGGACTGTTCATAAATCAATGCTGGTTCTGACTACAGATCAAATCTTCCAAGTTTCGATCTATGGATTAGATTTCCTCTTTCCCCTTCCATGGCCTATGCATCGTCTTTAATACCTTCTTTTACGCAAACTAGATACAACTACAGTGACACATGCCTTAAGGATAAATACAACACACAGACTAGAATATAACTGTAAACCACTGACTGCATTCACATTCAGTTCAACCACTGAGATTTTGGCGAAGTTTTCACTCATTGTTGAATAAATTGCATGAGGCCCCTTGAAAACTGATTTCCAGAAATGTCAGTGACTAATTATTAAAGCGTAAAGAAGAGGACCAAAACGTGTGCTCAAAACATCAGAAACAAGAGGCCACCCTGCATGCTTTTTGCTCCCATTGTACATTCTGCCTGCTGAATAAAGGCCACAGGAACTTATTTAACTGGTTGTTAGGAACAACTCCAGGAACACTGAAAAAGGTTCAAAATACCTCAGAATGCAAAGTAAAATAATGGCATGAAATAGGGAACCGGGGACAAAGTAGCCTGCTAACTCTCAAAAAGGAATTATGCTGCTTTTTCCAACCTCCTCGGAGAGAAGCATGCTCCCCTTCGGGATTTCTCCTGCCATTTGATGTAACGTTCACTTGGCTATGATAACACAAGCTTCATTAGAGAAGTGAAATGCAATTGTCTCCATGAGATCAAAGGACAATCTATTAAGTAAAGCAACTGGAACTCTAGAATGAAATAATATCAAAAGTTAGAATTTTATGGTGAATCAAAATGTGAATCGTACTGGCATACTGGGGCTAAACGCAGAACTGGAGATTAGCTTTAAGGGGAAATCGACAGTGGCTTGAATGTTCTGAAAAAAAATATGAAAAGATACATGAGTTCTAAAATAACCTGTTTAATGTACTAGATTAAACTTAGCAATGGTGCTATTGTAATAAATTTGAAAGCACTGCTGGTTTACCATGAAAGTACTAAGAAATATAGACCCCCAAGTAACAGGTATTGTGATCTTTATAGCAAAGTCTGTATTCCATAATTCAAGACCTAGAAAGGATGATTTTTGTTAAAATAAAATAAAACAAAACAAAGCCTGTAACCATCACGTCGACTGTGTTCAGAAGAGACACAAGTGACACACTGTATACTGACCACTTGCTCCTGAAATCTGTTAGAATTCTGCTCTTAAATGAAACACAGAACTTAGTATTAACTGTTTAAAATGAATTCTGAAAGCTAGAGCCCCGTGTTTGCCTGAAGGAACCGGAGAGAGGTGGAGACAGGTAAATGAAACTTCTCTGCACACTAGGGGTTCTGAATTTGACTTCTTTTCAAATGCTTATTGAATATTTGGTGTTTTTTCTTCTAAATGGAAATGACAGATTTTAAAACACCTTACTGTGTATTTCCGTGCATTACATCACTTAAGTCATTTACAAAATTGTATAAAATTACCTTGAAATTGCATCAAGTACAGAAATGTACCATGAAGCTAAAAGAAAAAAAAAATCATAAAAAGCCACATTTCATTTTGCAAGGGAAATATAATAGAGTCAAAGGTCTAAGAACAAAACAGCTCCTCCCTTTCACGTTCCCAAGCACCGTCTAACTTCTTACAACACTCTTTGAATCCGTGGAGGAGCATGACACTTTTTCAAAAAGAAAACATTGAAACTGACTGTATTTCAATAAAAATATATTAAAAATTTTAAAAATTAAAAAAATGAGTTTTTAAAAAAACTTCTGGTTCAGTGAATTATTGAAAAAAATAATAAAAAGCAATAATTATGAATAATAGGAAAGGAATATCTATTAACCTTCTATTTGTAATATTAGAAAATTATCTAGAAATCCTGAGTAGATTTAGCAAATGTTTTTGAAAATGTTTTCGAAAATGTTTTCTATATATGTAGTATTTCCTAAATCTTCAAATATTTTCACAAAAGCCATACTTTCCTCAAGATAATGATTTGGAATGTGGTCTAGCTGTATCACCAAAAGCCTGCAATTTTAAAGTTTGGCTCCTGTAGCAGAAAGCAATGAACTGTACTTCTGTCTGTCCCCAGCGTCTCACACTTATAGTCCTAGAAGATCACAGGGAGTCCTGGATACTCACCAATTAATCTTAAAAGGATTCAAAAGAAGACAACAGGATGAAAATTTGGTTTATAAAACACCCTACTCAAGGAGTTGTTCCCTCCCATTTTCAGATCCTGACGGCAACTATCTTACCGCTCAGTTCCTGTTACGTTCGGTGTCGGTGTTACACAGAAGCCTCCCTTCAATGCTAACCAGTTGCTGGGCAAGGTGGCGGCACCTGTTCATAGGACCCCTTCTTTCAGGTGAGAACAAGAACCCTGGACCCTTAATAAACCAAGTTTGCTTATTGGTTTGGCTCCATTTGCTACGTCACAGAGGTGATCATCATGAGATAGTGCCAAGAACTGACATTTTTAAAATCAGAAAAATCTGGGTGAGGAACTCAGCTCTCGATATTTAGCATCCGTGTGACCTTGGGCAATTTCCTTAATCCTTGGTGACACAATTTCCTCATCTGGAAAATGGGGATTATCCTGCCTACTCTGATGATTGCTGTGATTGTTATGTGAGATCACTTTATATGGACACAGCACAGGGAAGAGCAGGGAATCGGTGCTTCAAAACTGTTTACTCTGCTCACTTCTCACAGTTATTTTACCTGGCGTGGCAAAGACTGACTATCCCCTGGAAGCTTCTACTCAGGCAGACTGTAAAATATCACCTGCTTGAGGTATTGTCCTAGAAGGCATTGGCCCTAGAAAGCACATTTCGTTTGTTCCTCTGTGGTTGGCCCCGGTTGCCTTTTGAGGAGTGATTTATATCATTGATTTCAGTCTGTTATTCCTGAAGAAGATTGGCCCTGTTTTAGCTTTCAGACCTCTACTGTCTGCTGCATTTTTGGAATAAATTTGCACTTGCTAATATTCTGTATGCTAGGAATCCAGAAAATAGTTATTGGCTGCAAAACACCAAATCTCTTGGGATTTACACACATTCGTAATTCCAAAGAATCCTAAATTGTTGGGATGTTGTTTTGTTTTGCCTTTTAGATCACAGATGGAGTTTGTTAAGCTGGATGGAGCAAGTGAAGCTATGAAAAATGAGAAATAAAGTCATTGTGATGGATGTGGTATTTTATTGTTTTCTCTAGTATATATTTTCCATAAATATGTATACTTATTACATAGAATTCATGTTTATTTGGAGAAATTTGAAAAGGAATTTTTAAAAATCTGGGTCAATAAATAAATGAACACGACACATACTATACATACAGATCTAAATTTTATCAATGTAGCTAGATTGGAAACACTGATCTCAGGTTAAAGATGATATCTTGTGTTATCAGCACGATACTATTAAATCTGGATTTGTTTTTGCTCAAAATCTAGTTAAGTGTTCAATTTTTAAAATTTTAAAGCAATTGTGAGAGATTGTGTGTGTATATGTGTGTGTGTAACATAGTTTGGGGAATTAATTTTAAAAATAAAAACTACAAATGTGCAGAAATATTTATATGAACAACACTCCTGGATAGAAACTCTACTTCTGATAGTCAGACTTGGTGCACATACTGGTCCCTTGGCATGCCCAGCTCAGAGCCATCTGTCATGTTGGCCTTGTGCCCACTCGCAAGGAGTTATGCCAGTTTAACATGATATAGGTGACACCAAAATGAAGGTTTGAGAGGATAGATAGTGGAGTGAGCTATGACCCCTCCTGTAATCAGCACCCTTGGTGGCTTTCTTTATTGGAGAGGAGGATTTGTGTTAACACTGTGGACCCTGTGTTACCAAAATCTCCATTATTAAAAAAAATTCAGTGTGCTATTACTCATCGGAGTATTAAAGATTTTACTAAAGTGTGCAAAATTAAATATCTCAGTCTGAGACCTTGCACCGCCTTGGAATTAATATTATCAGTACACATATTCTTAGTAGGTCAAGAACATGTATGGCAGTATAATTTATTTTCAAAGGGACTTTCAAAGGGCTATGCATTAATGTATATAATACATATGTTTTATGGGAAGAAGCAGCATTAAAAGAATCCATTGTATACATTTTTGTTCAAAAGGTTTTTAAAATGCTTTTCCTATACTAGACCTGTCAATTTCATTGAATTTATTTCCTTCAGTCCTTACACTAATGTTTGAATTTCCATTCTATTGTTAGGGACCAAATTTTTAAAAATTACAGTTTTGGTATGACTGTCATTCTATCAAACTCCCTGTAAGTTTTTACAAAATGTTCATACTGTTAAAATTTGTAGTTTCCTGTCTTCCACTGCCTTGCACTTTTCTGAGTTAGATATATTATTTAGAGAAGAAGTCATACTCCAAGGCTTGTAAGGGAATTCAGAGAAATAGATATTTTTATACAACCAGTGGGTCAAGTCATCTTGAGTCCAAACAGGCATGAGCTGTGCAGAGGTGAAAATGCCCACCCTGCATTCTTGAAGCATCATGGAATTTTCCTGAGCCTCTCTATAGCTCATAAAAAGAGCCATAATTTAGAAAGATGAAAGAAAACTTTCAGAGCACAATCTAACTCACTTCCTCTATTCCTGAATTTGTAATTTATAGGCCAGCAGTACCTGGTCAGATTAGGTAACACAAAATACAAGCTGGCAAAGAAGAGATAATTTTCATCCTTAATTTATTCAGCCACATACTCAACCTCCATTCAGGAAACACACACTCTGGTCAAGGCAATGCGGAGCCCAGGGGGTGAAAAAACACATGAACTGTTTTCTCAGAGTGCTCAGCCTGTATTCACAAGAGGGCTGGCAGGTTCCTCCTCTCCTGTCCTCATGACGGGGGGGGGGGGGGGGGGGGCTCTGTGACCTTAGATCCCACGGGATCTATATGCTGGCAGGCCAGTGAATACTTGCATAAAATATGTTCATGATGTGCATAGAAATATGTCCTCAAAGACACATCATCTTTGAAAGACCTCTGGAGGGAAGGGTATAGCTCAAGTGGTAGAGCTCATGCTTATCATGCACGAGGTCCTCGGTTCAATCCCCAGTACCTCCTCCACATATAAATAAATAAATTAAAAGACCTCTGATGTAGAGGCAGGTGAATCAGAGACAATGTGAAACAGTTTAGTACAATTTACAAGGCTGTCACGACGACAAACTCATGTTGTGTGTTCTGTTACAATTCGGTCATTTTTTTAGCTCTGTTACTTTGGGTAGTTGTTTATTCTGAGTCTCATTTTTCTGTCAAATGGGGTCACAGCTCCTACTCCCTAGGGTTGTTCTGAGGATTGTCCAGTACATGCAAAATGCTTAACCCAGAGAAGGGGCTCAAGCTTGTGTGACTTGAACATACACATTCCTCATTTTTGTTTTTAACTGGAGTCTATTGCCTATTTGGAAATATGATCTAAAATGTGCTAATTAAGGCCTTTCAAAAGTGGGTTTGTTGCTTTTTCAAATACATCGTCTTATAATCTTTACCCCTAAAGAAGTCCCAATTTCTTAAAAAAAAAAAAAAAAAGTCAAACTCAACCATGAAATAAAAGTCATATATCCTTGCCTTGCTACACATATTGGCCTTTTCCTCACTCAGCCAATTCAATGTCTTACCCTCCAGAGCTGCGGAAAGTAAGTCCTGTCAGTTTTGCTCACTATCATATCCTTAAAGCCTGTCAGAATGTCCAGCATGTGGAGGCAGACAATAAACACATGTGAAATGAAGGGGTGTCATCATCCCTGCCCATGGTCACTAAGGAGGCATCCTCCTTGCTTCCACCAACTAAGCAAGGTAAGAAAGCAGAGAGGGTCGTGATGAATGAAAAGAATTCATAGTTGAATTCATTCATGTGTCTACTATGGTTACAGTTCAAGATATTAATAATTAAAGTTGAATTCCTTGACTCTAGGAACTTAATAGCTAGTTGGGTAGTGAATGCAGCAGCCCCCCCTTATCCATGGTTTCAGTTATCTGTGGGCAACCGTGGTCCAAAAATGCTCAATGGAAAATTTCAAACGTAAACAATCCGTAAGGTTTAAGCTGTGCGCCTTCCTGAGTAGTGTGATGAAATCTTGCGCCGTCCCGCTCCCTCCCGCGCTGGACGTGAATCATCCCTTTGTCCGGTGCATCCTCACCGTATACCCTACCCGCCTGTTAGTCACTTAGTAGCTGTCTCGGTTATCAGACTGACTGTCGAGGTATCACAGTGCTTATGTTCAAGTAATCCTTGTTTTACTTAATAACAGCTCTAAAGTGCAAGGCTAGTGATGCTGCTAATTCAGAAATTCTCTTACTGAGACTAATTTATAAATTAAACTTTATCATAGATATGCACGTATAGAAAAAGACATAGTATAAAATGGGTCAGTACTACCCGGTTTCAGGCACAGGTCTTAGAAGGTACCCCCCTCAGATAAGAGGGGACTCCTGTACACACACACACAGAGGCAATCACGAGAGAATTCATATGTTAAGCTGATTTATACAAACATCACTTGTTACAGGAGTTTAGGGGAGTAGAAAATCATTATGCCCAACGTAGTTGGGGAAGCCTTAGGAAAAGAGGTGGGATCTCATTTCTCTGGAGGAGTGTATGAGGCTGATATTGTGGAGGGGGGTCTTGTCCTAGCAAAGGAACCCAGGCTGGCTAGCGTTCTGTTTACCTCTGACCATGACGACAAAGTCAAGAGAACTGGACTCTTATGCAGCTACTGTGAATGTGGGAAATCCACCTAATTGTTTTGAGTCTCACTTTCTTCATCTTTAAAATTAAAAGGCTGATACTTCGGTTCCTTTCGGCTAATTCAAAGAGCAAAATTAACAAATGGACTAAAGTGGTCTTGCCATGTCAATAAATACTGCCACCACGAGACAGCTCCAGGTGAGATGTCTCTGAAGATGGAGCCTGAAAATGGTTTTGTATGAGCTTAAGCTTACTCCTTCTTATGGGTGAAATGGAGCTACAAAAAGGTAAGAATCCAGTTAAATACCTCATAACCTTGCTAACTTGCGACCAGCTCCTATCAAATGGCATATTAAAAATATCTTTGGAAGGGAATGTCATGATCCAAACAGAGATAACTGTTAACATGGACCAGGAAGACTTTCACTGTCAAGCAAGACGTTTTCTCCAATGACTCTAGGCCCATCTGGGGACGCCTTCTGAAATGAATGATCCACTCATACGGTGACAGAGCAGCCATCTAAGGCACCATTTCTTTGTAAGCCTTCAGAGTTAAGAGCGCTTTCCATAACTGCTCTCGTAATTGATAAAACAGAGTAACTAAGGGATACACACTGAAACTAGTCTCCTTTACTAGACATCTGGTTAAGGGTTTTGATCAATGTTACTAAAATTACACAATGAGGCTCCTAAAAGAACAGAGCAAGAGTTTTGCTGTTGTTGTTAAAATTGAATGAGCTGAAATAGAAAACCCAAAAGTATAATGTCTGTTGAAATCTCTAGAATATTATTGCTATATTACTTTTAGTAATTATAAATTTCATTTTAGAGCCATGGTTCTCTATACCGAAGTTAGCATTGGCTTGAATTATGACACAACAATGGATAATAAGTATAATTTAGCCTCTATTGAGTTAAATAAAAATAACTACTATTGTATGTGGAGTGAATAAATTGAGTGTGTGTGTGTGTGAGTGTGTGTGTGATTTTTAGCTGCCAACCATTATCTTGGATAGGCAAGACTCCCCAAGTTTTCAGAACTGCAGTGGGTGCCATGATTTTGTCCCCCTTTGGTGTTGCCATGGCTTTTAAATGTTCCCACCTGAGCTAATGAAAGACGTTGGTGATTTTTGCTCCTGAAGGGTGTGCCTTTGGTCATCTTTCGTATTCACAAAGCAGGCTCTTAGGAAAGTTTGTTAAACACATAGATTATGTACTATTCATATTATAAGTACGCATCTGTCAGCGTTACAGGCAGGCATGGATCTTGCTGTCCATTACTGTACCTGTGCAGGTGTGAGGAAATTCCTGTACTCTCCAGTGTGCCTTCCATCTGATTATTCCTGACCATGGGTATTCCAACTTGACAGTTTCATTTGCATATGGTTATAAAAGCCCCGGGAAAGGGTACTAGGATTCTACTGCTCAGTGAATACTTGAATAATGGGGGAAGTGGGTGGGGAGAGAGGTCCCAGGCTGATAAGCAGTTCTCTGAAGTTATTTTTTGCAGACATGGCATTGCTTCAGAACGCATGAAGCCCAGAAGGAGGAGAAGAAACAGGAAGTAAGAGGAGAGTGAAAAGAAAAGAATCTACCACCTAGTTTTGCTTGGGGGTGGCTCTGTTCATCCACCACATACCATTCTCACACTGGAAGCAGGTCACTACAGAGTTGTGTGTGTGTGTGTGTGTGTGTGTGTTCAAAAACATGGGGGATTTGGCTAAGTCACAAAAGGATGTCAACAGACTTGCTAACCATCATGGCAAAAGTTGTCATTTCAGGGTACTTATCAATGTATTTTGAATTATAGAGTCATTAAACATATTCCAAATAGACTAACTATGGCTTTTGGTTTGGATGTGGAGGAAAAACTTTAATATGTGCTTAGATTTTCATTTTTAATTACACAGGTGACTGCTTAAACATTCACATTAATATAGGAAATTAAAATGTTTATTTAATAAGTTGAAATTGATAATTGTTTTTATAATTTTATAAACAGACCGAAAGAGCCTTTCCTAATAGATCTTCTAAAGCAAAGCATATGCATTTTGATCGCTACAGAGTTATCTGTCTTCAACTTATGAGTCTAATATGCAATGAGAGTTAAGTGACGGGGCTGCTATAAATTTGGAGATAAAATGCCTTTAGACGTCACTCTAACAAGACTTGCTGGCTATTAGTATTCTCTCAGGGATCAATTTTAAAAGTTGTAACATAATAAAAAATGGTTGGACTATATTTCCCCACAGCTTTCATTTTATTATGTTGCATGAAATATGCCTTTATTGGCTACAGCATTACTGGAAGTAAAATATACTGGATACTGAAAAATTCTGTCACTTTGTATTAGCTGTAAATTATCGACTAGTATAAACCCTAATTTCATTTGTCACATTCTGTTGCATTGCTGCTCTTCCTTGTTCCCATTCTGTCATTCTGGCAGGCCCGCGCTGCCCCAGGTATCACGGCATCGCCATCTGCACCCGACATCTGTCTCTCTATTGATCACACGGGTTTAGCACTTGATCAAACACAGCACAACAGAATACATCTCTTTTTGCAATACTGCCAATGCCAACTGCTGCATGAAATCTACTACAAAAGCCTCCTTTACCTAGTTGAAAAACCACGTTTGTGTGGCTTTTCTGTGCTATAGACCTCAGCATTTTCTCCCCCTCCACTCTTAGGTGGAGCAAGAGTTATATCCAAATAAATCGAGTTTTCGGATATTTGAGAATTAATCAGGTTAAATGTGATCAATGTGGCTGATGACAATGAGAGTTAAGGGGAGGGTTATGGAAGATGATGGATGCTTTCCAGGCAGACCTATAGGAACATCATTGTTCCTACTTTATTAGTCTGTTTGGGGGCATTTGTCAGGATGCACAAAGCCTTACTGGCCAACAGACTTTTTCACTTTTCATCCAGCTGCTTTGGTGTTGTGTAACAGGAGCCTTAATGCCATCCATGCCAGGAGACAAGTGTTCCACACTGGTGTATGGCGTTCACGCATTTCTGAGCCCCCTAGATTTCCCCTGGTGGAGGCAGCCCTTGTGAAGTCTGTGAAGCAATCACAGATTTTTGGTTAGCTACAGGGAAAAACAGCGTATTTTCCAAAGAGCGACAGGGTTTTTACCTATGTGACTCTCGCTTACCTTAAGGTAGGGCCACATGCACAGCCACGAAAACCAATGCCAAGATGCTGCAATAAACAGCTAGCACAATGGAAAGATAAGGCTACAGGAAGATATTCAAGGAGAGTAAAAGCCAGGACAGCAGCATTTTTAAGTTCCCAGAAACACAATAGTAGGATTAAGGTATGCAGTTATTTTTGTTCTCATCTTTTCACACTTTCCACAGTGAGACAAACTGTTTCCAGGGAGAATATCTTATACTCACCATGTAAACAAATAAATAAAAATGCTCTTAAAATTTTAAGACAGATAGCCATATCATGTTTAAAACCTATTCAATATCTTACTAGCCAGCAGTTGCATATTTTATTTATAGCCTTACAATTACTTTGGGGGAAGAGAGTATAGAAAAAGGCTTCAATATTAAAAATGATCAGGTTTTTAAAATGTAGTTTTTATTTTAACTGATTGATGGCAGTTATAAAAGTGGCAGTATTTGGTACATCATGAGACAAGTGGATTCTAGCAATGTATTATTCATGCTTTGTAGCCAAACAACATTATAGTTGTACCAACAAATTAATATTTTAGAGCTAATTGAAATTGTTCTTCCTATAAAGATTAAGCCTCTTCTACCCACACACTTCGGTCATTAAAATAACACTTTTAATGCCTTGTCTAAATGATGCCTGACATTAATGCAAAGCTATATTAAAGCACTCAAATGACCACTTCTTTTGTAATGTATTCTATATGATCAGACATTGGGTCAGAGTCACACAGGGTGTACGGAGTAGTATCAAGTGGAAGCTAATTAACCTATATTCTCCATAGAACTTTACAGAAAGAAAGAGGCCAATAATCATCAGAAGGTATTCTGAAAATGGCATTTCTAAAAGACTTGCAGCCTGCTTTAATCTCCTTGCATAAGGGTAATTTTTGACATAGAGGTTTTATCATAGGCTCAAAACTTCAGTTGGAAAATAATTTTTTACTATGCCAATAAAATCACTATGAAGTCTCCCAAATGCTTTCTTATATGATTTTTATTTCCTTGAAAATCAAGTTTCAAGACAATAATGGCTTCAGTATTTTGCCACATTTTCATTCAACTAAGTATCTTCCTGAAAACAGAGTTAGCCTTCCCTGTTTCTACTGAGACCACTGGTACAATCGCCACACACACACACACACACACACACACACACACACACACACACGGTAAATTTCCCCTGGCCATTACAAAATGCAGGAAAGCAGCCACACTGAAGGTCTGTATCTATGGCAGACTTGTTCGCCTACTACAAAAATCCTCCTAACAATAGCTACTTAAATCTTCGACAGCCAGGGCCAATTTTGCAACAGTCATGTTTGGGCTTACAAATCATGTCCTGGTTTTGTTCTTTGTTATCCCTCAGACACATCTGCGTTAAAAGGGAAAAAAAGAATCACAGGCTTTACCTCCATCAACAGAAAAAAAATTAGTCACTACCACTTTTCTCTCACAATTCAGATTTCTTACATTCTTTTTGAGAAATTAGATTCAGTTGAGAATAGCAGGTCATAGAAGAAAAAATTCAGGTACAATCCTCCTCTCTAGAGATCAGGGGTCATAGACAAAAGACTTCGCTCCTGATGTCTTTTATTCAGAGAATTTTCATTGATGTCACTTGATCTCAAACTTCTCATCCCTGCCTGGCATGACAGAGCTCCGAAGCCTGAACGTACTACTTCCTGCTGTCTAAAATCAAGCATGCGTTTATGAATGAATAATTGTCCTTCTGATGCTACATAGTTTCAAGACAGTGGATCTAAGCAATTCGTTATAAAGCCAGTTGTATACAGATTTGTAGTTGAATATTTCCTTTTAAATAATTTCAACTTATCTTTTAATTTAAGCCCTCATTGATAGAAATGAAGCAACATCTCTCATTGTTCATAATTGTAATTTGCCCTGATTCTCATTCTAGCTTTTGAACTCAAAGGATATTTTGCTGACTCTAAACTAACCATCCCCATCCACCTCAGTGGATAAAAAAATAGATTTCATTTGTACCTTATTCCTATAGTACTGATGGGAAATTCAACTTAACCATGATAACTATATTTATTATTGTAATTTGTTACAGAGAAAAATATTAGGTGGTGAATATTTCCATGTAATAGTTAATAAGCATGAATTAAAAATCTAAACATAAGTATGGTTAAAATAGCATACTAGAAATGCTAACACTGTTACAAGACCCATACATACTGAGTATAAACATTTGCTGAAAAATCAGTACAAAATCCAACCTTTACTTAAAGAATGACCTATTTAACTATAAGCAATTATTTGGTATAAATAGGAATTAAAGTATTATTTTATTTCCACATTTAATGATACTTTTGTCATCAGTTTTTGGTAGGAAGGATGTATTGTTACATTATTATATCATGTAGCAATAAACATACGATTCACAAAAAAGAAAAACACAAATTTGTTTTTTACCAAAGTGTTTTCAAATTTTAAGGCAGATTAATCAGATTTCCCAACATCACATTTTGGTTAAAGATACTTTCAAGTTACTGACTATTTAATGGATTTAGCCTCAATCATTGGCATTTTAGAAATTCAAGTGTCTTTTTCTTTAACACAAATTTGGTTTTCTCCCATGGCAGTTCTTTCCAACATGATTCTGACTTCCAGTAGTAATCCCTATTCCAAAAGGAATTAAGAGAGATTTATAGTAAAAATGAAGAATATCTCCAAGAACAGTTTCAATTAAAACATTTCTGGTTGAGAGAGGAGGTTCATGTGACCTGTCTGAGGGTTCAGAAGAGCTGTCCATGGGTGGGCTCTGAGTATAAAGTTTATGGTGTGGTTTCTATGGTTCCCCAACCTCCAAGTGTTAAAAGTCAGACTTCAATGCCACAAAACCCATCATTAGAATTTAAACCACTGATCTCTAGAACCTAGGATTTAAACTCCCAGCATATCATTATGTTGCACAAAAAGTCACTTGTCATGGTGGAAATTGCCGCTAATTCCAGGCATCCTACAGCACTTCGTTTGGTTTGCTAATGAGGAGAGCCCAGAGAGAGGAGCACGCCCCCTTTGGGTGACCCTCGCCTCCCAGGTTGGTCCTGCTCAGGTGTGTCGGAGAAAGTTCCAATACGCTCGGAAACCAGATGCCTACAGAAAGCCCTACCTGCTTGTTTTATGCTCTCAGGAAAGAATTCTGAGCTTTGCTCCCCGCCCCCCTTAACCTCCCAATTATATCATGAAAAAAATGCTACTCCAGGTGTTCTAACAAAATTCTAAAACTATCTACTATCTGTAATTTAGATTTCCCTATGTATTTGGTGAGAAAAAAAGATTTTCTACTTCCAAATGTCTATTAAGAGAGGCAGAAAAATATTTAGACAATTATATCGAGAGTTTATGACTGCAACCATGTGAGTTGCGAGGTAAGGGCTGCAAGCGCCTATAATGTGGCATGTTCCTGAAATCACTCCTGAAGTTCTTTTTCAAACAAGGTGGTTCATTATTAAAACGGAACAATTGTTGTTTGCCTATTCTATACAGTCACGTTAAATCATAAACTGAGCACTGTGTAAAATGTTCTATGCTGACAAGGAAGGAGAAAATATGTATGCGGGCTTTAAAATATGCGTGGAGTTCCCACAAACAACTGTTTCCTGTTTACGACAAAGGAGTAAATAATCCATTGATCTGGCAGCGGGCACCTGCTTTACAGCCACGTCCCTATCAGTAAGTAGTCCCTGAACCCTCATTATTTTTCCTCAATTAAAGTTCATAGTCTCAGAAAGTCTGTGCTGAGCAGATGTACAACTGTTCTTGACGACGGAACACAGAAGAATCACAAATTTAGAAAACTACTGCCATTTCATCAACCCCAGAATCCCACCATTTGTTGTGGGTAAGAAACATTACAAACAATATGTCTCTTTTACAGGCTGCTAAGCCGGCACGTTCCAGAAAAGAATATTAAAGTTCAAAACCTGTCACGTGAGCAGTACATTATGAATACAGGAATGCGTTTCTTTTTTTTATGATTCAAATAATGGCTACTGAAATGAAAAAAAAAAAGTCTTCAGTGGGTTATTATGTAGAAATTGTGACTGTGAATTAGACAAAATTGGAAATAGGAGAAACACCAAGCAACAAAGTAATGATCTGCAGAGAACTACAAAATATAATAACGAACGCGTTGCAGAAATCTGAATTCGACTAATGCTAGTTTTATTTTCATCTTTTGCATAATTCTGAAATCTATGCGCACTGATCATTAAGGCAAACTATTTAAATAAAAAGTGCACCAAGAATCCAGTTTCAAGGATAACTAAGAAAGATTTGGCTGAAGAATTTTTTAAAATAATCTACCTAAGGTCAAACACCACAGCATCATCCATTTAAAAAGCTAAACACACACAACTGCCACCGCTCATAAACCTCCCTTTGTGCTTAAGAAAATGAGGAAGAAACGTAAGCAGTCAGGGAGATGTTCATTTCCATTTTATTTTTAAAATGTTATCTCTGCAAGACGTTGAAATACATATTTTGCAGTAAATAAGATGAAGTTCCTGTGCGACATTTTCTCGTCCTCCTTTCCCTCCGCACAATTCTCACTCCACAGTATGTGCTCTGCAGACTGCAGCAGATTGTGAGTCCTGAGGTCAGGGTATATGCTTGAAGCATCAATGGCTACACCTGTCATTTTAGTTTTCCCGGGAAGAATGTGTTATTGTTTAATGCTGCAACATGCATTCATCACAATTCGACTTTCAATTTTGCCACTGCCATGGAGGTGACTTTAACTACCGATTAACAGAAATATTTCAACTTCTAGTGTCTCTTATTATTATTTTATTTAATTGTTTGAGACACACAATTTTTCCTGTCCATGTAGGCTCCTGCAATCCATTTTGGTTTTTCTGGGAAAAGAGACCACAGTTTGTAAAAGTGGAAATAAATCAGGTTTGTACTTTGGAGCATGAATAAAAATGCTGAATTCTGCACTATATGATTAATGGTAGGGAAACATTTTCCCTCTTCACTTTTCCCTACTATTTGCACCTGATTAACATAGAGAATACTTTGAAGAAATTACCAAATTTGTTTGGAAAAATCTACCTTGTATTCCCTTAAATGTCTGCATGCTTAAGTAATTCAGTTATTACAGGGCTTGATGAGAACGCGGTCTCCCTCAGACAAAGGGTAGAGTTAAAATATCCTGGGTGGTCGCAGCTCTCTTTAGTAGCTTTGTTCCAGGGTAAGCCTGTTTTTATGAAAGATCATTTTTGTGTATTTCCCCCTAAATGGATTTCTTACATTTACATGTAAAATGTCAGAGTTGCTTCTAAGATACACTTCACCAATTTCCCTCATGGCAAAATTGGTCGTGCTCTGCCAAGGTTGTTCTTCTGAATCAAGCAAACTACGAACATTACTCTTGCTCATTTCAGCCTTAAGAGAACAGCTCAAAGTAGTGACCAAAGACACATTGTCAAAATAAGACACACATGGTATACGGAGTGAACTCTCTAATTTCTCAAGCACCCCAATAAAATCGTGACCAAAATACCTTCCTGACACATAATACAGACATAAGCGTTATTTCTATAATTCCCTGAAAGATTTTACTATACTAATCTAATTTCATTTTCCTTGAATAATATTGATTTTAAAAATCACAATTTTACATATGCTTTATAAAGCTGGAAAACATTTTTCAAATAATTAATTTAATATGGTAATTTCATTTCAGATAAAATACACAATGAACTAAAACCCCAGCCTTGGAGGCAGCAGGATTTGTTGCAGAGACAAGCACAGAGACAAGTACAGATTGCTGGGGAGGCAGATCTCTGCTCGAGAACCATTCTGGTACCTATGCCTTCTTTGCCGGGAGGTAAGTTACTCCCACTCCCTGAGACTGTATCTGCATCTGTAAGATGTGGGTAATTCAGTTTACAGGGTTTTTTTTTTTTTTTTTTTTTTAAGAAAAAGATATCAATAAAAGAACATATAAAATCTCATCACACAGTAGGTATTCAATAAATATTAGCCCCATTCTTTTCTCTGGGTTTTGCCTTTGACAAAGCATTAAAGAGGACACATTTCTCATTCTTGTTTTTGGTCAATGACACTCACTAATGTGGCCCAGGAGAAATCTTACACACCCTTCCCTCCATATTTTTCTCCCTGAACTGTTCATTAAGCTCTAGTTTTCAATTCTTCTGAAACTGGCATCATTTCTAGCCAGATAAAGGACTAGAGATTACAGAAGAGCATCTTCCTGGTTAGATGAATTTCTCCCTTCCTCCATCTTTCCCGCATTTTTCCTTTCCTCTCTTTCTTTCTCTCTCCTCTGTCCTGTTCTCCCTCCTTCTCTCTCATTCTCTGTCATCTTAAAGAATAGTATTTGCTCATTGTGACCTAGCAGTCATTGGGCACAGTGCAGAGGTCTGCCCTGGCTGAGGTCACAGTCCTACGAAGGAGAAAACCACAAACATGGCCAGGATATACTTCTGAGGGTCCTGCAAGATATGCAGGATATAAAGCTTCTCAAGGAAGAGAATCTAAGATAGGCTGGAGCCCACGGGGGAAGTCATGCAAGTTTCACAGAAACATTTTTCTCTTTTTGCCTTTAAGTATCTGTTTGGTAAAAGGGGAGAATTTATTAGACTTAATGTTTAAAAACATTTTCTCTGCTCTCATGGCATGCCAGGGAGATGCATTTGTTTGTTTGCTTATTTGCTTCTATTATTTTCTCTGAGTGCCTTAGAGCCTAGTAATTTGACCTCCTATACATTACACAGATACATACAGATTACTTGGTCAGTTATCTTTTTATATTTTTATATTTAAGAAATTTTTAGCAAACAAAAGCATTTTTAATCCCCAAATATGTTTCTCCATTTTGCATTTCAGTTTCTCTTTCTGTAGTTTTATTTTGCTCCTTCTTAATCTTACCAGTGAAACTAACTCATGAAGAGGGCACCAAAGGAAAATGCCTTAACAGAGAATACAGCTAATGCGTCAGCAATGTCTCTGAAAGTCTGGATAAAGCCACTCTGTCCAGCTAGTTTCCACACATTAGCTCGTGTCCACACTGTGACTTCCATTTTTCCAAATGATTTAATAGCAAGAGAACATAGGTTTGCTCCATTAAACATTGTTTCCCTAGATGGTGAAATTGTTGGTATCTTGGAAAATTGAGTTAATCCTTTTGATTGATTCCTATTAGCAGAATCGGCAGCTATGTCAATGTATCATATTCTATCAATCTCAGTGCAAAGTGACCATAGGACAATTAACGCAGAGAAAGTGGTGCTACCCGTTTAAAACTTCAGACCACTGAAAACTTCAAAATTACATTAGAAGAGTAAAAACCTAAATAATTTTTTCAGAGAGCTTTTACTTGAAAAACGCTATTTATTCTGGTGAGCCAAACCAGCCACTGCCAAAGAAAAAAAGTAACGAATTATTTATCTTTCAAAAGATCAATATACTACAGCATTTTATGTCTGCTTAAAAAAAAGTATGTCACACTTCTTAGGGCTCTTCATTTTAGATTCAGAGAAATATAGAAATGATTCAGTTATGCTTTACTAGTGCTTAATAAATCAAGGTTGCACAATGAAGAATGCACTGACATTCTAAACCTTAGTCTAATATTTAATTAACAGATGCAATTTGTGTTCTCTTTTAGATTTTAAAATCACTGTATTTATTCTAGAGCCTTCCTCTACAATGACCAAGATTAAAAAAAATGCTCATTGACTGTTTCTGCAATAATTAGAAATAGTTGTTAGAAAAAATTAGATAAACTGATTAAGCATAAATAATACATACAAATTATCTTAATAACTAAAGCCTTCTAGCTCTTCTGAAATTTTGTGGCCTCTACCCTAACAATTCCAACAGATTCAGATTAAATAACAGGAGAAAATTTAGGGAGGTTGTGTATGTAAGATTAATGAGAGCAGCATTTAAGCACAAAGATACAAGGTTGTTCCACCATGGTCAACAGTGGGAAAAACACCATTCTCCTACAGAGATATAAATGTGTATGTACCAAACTACGTACGTTAAAGTAAACTAAGCAAGTTGACTGGCACTCAGACTTGCCAACTGCTAAAGGAGCTCAACTTCAAAATATTAAACCTACCGTATATGTGTGAAAACATGAATTGGTTCCACTTTGAAAATTCCATTTGCTACTATGCAGTACGAATGCACCTGGTGAAAGGTTTAAGGATTTTTTTTCCAAATCACTTCCTTTTCACCACTGTTACCACACTAGTATATTTAACAGAGACATTTACATGCTTTGCATTTTAAGTGCCTCGGAAATCCAAGCACAGAGCCTGCACATTTCCGCTGCACCATCAGATGTAATGAGTTATGGTACTATCGGCATGTTGATAAGCTATAGCCCAAAGAAGAACAAGAAGGAAGTATAAAAAATATGGCCAGAGGATGGGATAAAATTATCAGCTAGTGTGTTTTCCTGTTTGGTTTTAATCTACATTTAATTAAATTCTTATCTTCTGTGTACTTATGGTCGCATTTGAATGGCGAGACTGCATTCATTATGAATGGTAAAACTTAACTCAGAGAACACTACATGTGGCTTCTTTAAAAAAGAGACGAAGAAAAATGCTGTCTTTATTCTTTACACTCAGGTCTTATGAAAGGGGACCAAACTCTCTCTTAGGTCAAGTGCAGTAGCGCTTAACCTTCGGGTTAACTGATTTGGGAAAAGTTGGACTTAAATCAATTTTTCATGCTATTTTTTATTTTTACAATTCGGAAATGTTATCAAATTCTGAGCCTGAACAGAGCTGGCAAGGGAAGCAGTGAAGTGCATTAAAGAAATGCCTTCTTCATTCTTAAAAATAGAGACGATAACAGGAAGTTTTTATTAGTGCTGCAAAATGTGTGCATTAGTCTGCATCCTTAATTATTAAAACCATTACATTTCCTTGTCTTTATATGCTGAAATAAGAAAAAAATGCTTTAATTGCTATTGAAAGGTTTTTTTTCTGTGTCGCAAACCTTTTGAGTTCATTCAAGCATCCATATATTTCAGAGAAAAATAACAAAATGTTTTGAACACAGCATTATTTTACACACCTACTAGTTTCACACCGTTTTTAGTTCTATTCCAGGAATGGCAGGGCAAATTGAGAATATCCTTAAGGCAATATTTGGTTCCTGCAATAACACCTATGGTTTATTTGCTCAATTTAAAGATTGTGTCAGACTTAACAAAGGGAAACAGAGGCAATTATTTCTGATTTAGGTTTGAATGTTTATTGCTGAAGGCGTGTAGTTTGGGGTCACATTTGCTGTCTGCACTGAACAAAACTCACCAAAAACAAGAAGAATAAAAACCCCTCCATAGTTACTGTATATAACACATATATACGCGTGTGTGTGTGTGCGCTGGGAGAATACAGATTATTATGTCACATATTTTATAGCCTTTGTTAAAAATAATAATTTACTACTAGTACCTGTATGCCAGTAAAACAGGCACATTTCAAATGACCACTTGTTATTACTTTGCTATTTTATGCAGTGGGGAATACTAACCGTGACAGGTTTAACATTCCAACTGAATGCTCCAATTTAAACAATTATAATCAAATAAAGGTAGTTACCACTGACATATCCCTAGCATGCATACATTGGGAATGACTCAGCTTCGTTTTGAAAGAAGCTGGAGAAGTCCCAACAACTGGGCCAAAAAGGTTTTATCCGACACACTGGCGACTCCGTAACTTTGATGAGTGATGGGATGAAAAGACCTGCTGTTCTATCACTGACCAGTCACTTACCCAGAGACTCCCAAGGAGAGAAAAGATATTTTCAGTACACATCCCTTCACTTGAATGGTTTCTTCAAATGGCTTCTTCTTAAAATACGCATTTTTGTTTGGTTGGGCATTTATTTCAGCAGATGGACGTATCATTCTCTTATATATAAGTGAACGTTAAAATCACAACTGGGATGAATTAAAAAATGATGATAATTCCACAATGTTAAGCCTTTTGGTATTATTCTTAATGCTCAGAAGCTAAGCAAGCTAAAATATTTCTAACGAATGACAAATTTTGGGTCATAAAACATATCCTACCCTGAAAGCACAGCTCTCTGAAGCCATGCCTTGACAAGCATGTTTTATTGTAACACATAACATTACAAGCGGCCAATACTGCTCATTTGTAATACAACTTGTTAAAGGTTATACAGCATAAAGACACACTAAAAAACTAAGGGAGCTGAGATGCAGAAGTGTGATGTTCAAGCCACTGATGAAAAGAAGAGCTTAAGCTTGCAAGTGGACAGTCTGCGGATGCCTAAGAAGTAAATACAACTCTACTGTTTCCTCAAAATCATTGACAGGATTGGGATTGATCATGTCAAGAATTGCCAGAGAAGAGGAGCAAACAATTCCTCATGAAGTTGTAAGATAACCAGGATGCAATTGTTTGTATATGGCCCCAGCTGCCTACATGTCATTTCTTGGTCCTTATTCCAGCTACACTGGCCTTCTTCAAAAATTTCAGATGTACCATTCACCCATTGCCACAGGCCATTTGCACATTCTGTTCCCTTCTGGCTAGAAAACTTCACCCTCTTCCAATCTGATTAAGTTCACCCTTCAAATTCTACTCATGCAAGTATCACTTCAAGAAAGCTTTCTTTGTGCACCCATCTCCCGTCCCCGCCACATACACAGAGACTCACACACAGTTTGGATGTGTTTAGTTACATGCCATCAAAGAACTGTGTTCTTCTCTATGATGGACTCAGTCTGTGTTTATACATTTGTTAGTATTTATCTTTCTGATTAGAGAGTAACCTCCATGAGAATAGAGACTTTCCGATCTACTTTACATCCTCAGTGTAGTTCAAGTGCCCCATCAACGTGCTGAATGGATATATGACTATGGGTCAGAGACCTCCTGGCCACTCAAAGGTAGAGGTGGGACCATGGCTCCGAGTGCTGGGAACGTGGTGGACTGTGGGAAGGACTACTGTCTGTCCGGCATCTTTGGAGGTGCTCAAGCACACTTTCTGTACCACAACTAAACTGTTGAAGAAGAGACATTTCTGCCAGGAGCTATAAAAACAATGCTAAAGGGCTGAGAAAGGGAGGAAGTCAGTATTCCTCCATGAACTCAATCCTAGCTCTGTAGGCAGGACCAAAAGGAAAGTGAGGTAGATACCAGGATATTTTCATAGTTTTGTCTATTAGCATTTCTACAACACAATTTATGATGCTTTTAAGGTTTGGGGTTCACTGGATTTGATTTAAATATGATCTTCTATGTTGAAGGGTAAAAATGTCCACCTGCCCTTCCAGTAATAATTTCACATATTTATTATTGTTATTTTTCATAGCTGCCCTTCAGGGGAAAAAATGCACTTTGAACTAAATATGGAATGATAAAAAACATCTATGAACATAGGAAGTTTGGACTGATGGAAGAAAATGCATTCTTGTGGGTTGTGTGCATTAAATTGACAAGCTTGCAAGGAGGCAGCATAATATGTTCATTCTCATTTTACAGTAGATGCAAAAGTGGCTTAAAGGAAGAGCATTTGTTGTGAGCCTCTACTCCAGTACATGAGTTAATACGTAAAGCCCTGGAATTGAAGACTCACAGGCACACAGGGCCTGTTTCATGAAGGAGCAGTTCGCTGTTTGGGCAAAGGGTTTCAAGAGGACCCCAGAGATCTGAGTGCTTTAGATAAGGCTACCCGTCCCTGCTCCCATATCACCCTTAGGGGAGAGGAGGGACCAGGACCCTGCATGTTCTTGTCCAGCCACACACTCTTCTTCACTGACACTCATGGGCTTGCCATCATTCTCCACATTCTGATACAATCAGAACTGATCCTGTATTGTGATGGATGTTAACGAGACTTATTATGGCGATCATTTTACAATATATACAAATATCGAATCATTATGTTGTACACCTGAAACTAAAATAATGTTCTATGTCAATGATATCTCAATAAAAAATAATAGATAAAAAATGACTAATCTTATTATCACCTTTATCTCTGCTTTTATCAGTCATTCCTAGAAGCCCACGATATAATCCCCATGCAGCCTGACTGACTCTCCTCTCTCAGACTTTGCCAACTCTCAAAAACCCCTCCACTGGGACTCAGTGGAAGCCAACAGCAAAATCTTCCATAGCCTCAACCTCTCCAATCAACTTTCACTCCACCTCCTTGTTCTTTCCCTCTTGAGTGGTAGCTCGAGAACTGTCCATCACTTGACCTGAAGGGGGGATGGTTGTCCTGATTCCTCATGGCAGATTATTTTCCTTCCCTCCTCTAAAAACCTGTTTGGAATCTCGTATTATTGTCCTATCACTGCTTGCCATGAGCATGTAGAGACTTCCAGATCATTTGTCATCATTTCTTGAAAACTTAGCTCCTGGATCATCTCATGTACTGCTCCTGACTTAATCCTTGGTGAATGCAAAACCCACAATATCCAATCATATGAACCCTCAACTCTTTGACTTCCTCTCATCTGATGATCTTATTCTCTACCCTCCCTCTAACTACTCATTCTCTAGGACTTTCTATTGCCGATAATTTTGACTCTCCCCCGCATAATTTCACACCTGAGCATCCCATTCTCAAATCATGGTTCTTATCATTCTAATTCACTCTTTCTAGAACTTTCATGCCAACATTAACTTCACTGGGACCTAACACTGCCACTTTGTACTTTGTCCCCCCATGTCCTAACTCCCTTGCTTACTCAGCTTAGACACTGTGTCCTTCATCATAAGCCCTTCCTTGCAAATATCCCCTGCTCCATCACTCCGTCTTGCTTCATTAGCTTAGTCTGGCAAAACCCCAGCCTTGCTCAATCCCACTTTCTACCTACTCCACATTTATACCTAGCAGCAGACTAGCTGAAGAAAAACACACAACAATCCTGTCTCATTTTAAATTCACGACCAATAACATTAAGTGGGTGGGTAGTGCTTCCCAGCCATCGTACTACATTTCCCTAGTCTGTTCATTCTCAACACACATTCCCCCCACACATTCCCCCCCCCATTCTCTCTCAACTTTGTTTCCTTATTCACTAAGAGAATTGCAGTCGTCAGAAGAGAGCTTTGTTTCCACCTCCATGTACACTCAGCTATAAGCACCAGTGTCCACAGACTCTGCCCTCATGATTATTATTATGGATGTGCTGACCATGCCCTGATTTAAGGCCACCTCCCACTTTGGTGTTAGGTACCCCATTTTCCTGCAAGCATCAATTTTTCGATCTCAACTAGATCATTCCCATCAGGAAGGAACCTAACAATAACAAGACCACGATAAAACACTCCAGCTCTTGTTTATCTGCTCCCATTTAAAGCAAGACTCCCTGAAATAGTTACCTCTGCTTGTTATCTCCCAGTTGGACTTTCCAATAGGTGCTCACTTCCACATCCATAAGGAAACTGATCTTGTCAGTATCACTAAAGACATTGCTAAATCCCATTTCTTGGATCTTGGCTTACTTGAATATTGGAAAAATTGAACAGTTTCTCCTTGAAACCTTTTCTTCCCTTGGCTTCCACTCACTCTCCTGGTATTCTTCTGACCTCACGGGCTGCTCCTTCTCATTTGCTTTTGCTGGGTCCTCTGGCTTCCTTCCCCTGCTACATCCTCCATTTTGTCCAGGCACTGTGGGCCACCCCGCTGTTCATGCCTCCACCCAGGATGATCCTGCCTAAGGCAATTCAAGGTTAGTCCCTTCAACCCTCTTAGATGTGCTCAAATGTCCCCTTTTCAGTGAGGGCTTCCCTCACTCCCCAGATGTAAATTTCAAACCTCCTCTGTGTTGTATTTTTCTCTCTGCCTCATTGTCCTCCATAACACTTGTTACCATTTAACAAAGTACACATTTTGTGCTTTTATTAGTTTATCATCTGCTTCCCTTACTTGAATATAAGCTCCTAAAGGAAGACGTTCACTGCTGTATGTGATGCCTCGGACAACACCTGTCACACTAAGGCAGCATGCAGTAACTATTTACTGAGTAAAGAAATAAAATAGACCACTATTTCAACTTTTTACTGTATTTCTTATGTTCTATCATATAAGAAAACTGGTTTCTGTCCATTTTCCATGACTCTAAAATAATTACTTTTATACATGAGTGTGCTGGACTTCCCTGGCATTTTAATAATATAGAATTGCACACTCATAATTAAAGCTAATTTTATTATTTTTACAATGTTATTTGGCTTTAGGGTGTATTTCTATGCTATGAAAGTTATTTACCATCATCTTTTTATTGCGTTATTCTTCACATTGCATTAGAATAAACCACTACTATGTTGACATCTACCAGTATCGTATTTATACTGACCAATTCTTCTCATCCCTCTCTTTTCTCTCCCCCTGTGTTTTAATCTTCATAGGCGATGGGAGAGGATGATGAAAGTGTGTTTGTGAAATACTTCATTTCTGATAGAACAGACCTATATGAGGCAAATGGACTTAAAACACTATGTAAGAGTTGCCATTTCTGAATCCAGCTGACTGTCTGTGAAGTATGTAATGAAATTAAGAAGAGCATAAAGATAGGATTTGGGTGGATTTCCTTGTCTTCAGGATCAATTATTTCGACCTAAGTCCATTAGCCAGATGGCCCCAGTATTTAGGAGCATTTTTCAGTAATTTTAAGCCAAATACAATAATTTCTGGGGTTAGGTGAGAATACAGGGAAAAGAAAAGGGGGTTATAAGGAAGCAAACTTGTAGAGAGAAACATAAAAATCCAACCCTCCCTGAAACAGACCTGAAAGCATGACATCTGTTATTAGTATTGGCAGCGCTTTCCCTGTAATTGTTGACTTCTTTTTTGCATCAACCTCTACCCTTCCATTTCTGAAACATTCCTAAGAAGACTTGAAAGAAGCTGTTAAAAGCATATCTGCCCAGGAGTCCTGGAAAAACTATAGCTGCGAAGTGTCTTTGCTGTTTATAGAAGATCAGTCAAAGGTATCGACAAGCAAGGGAGAACAAACTGTTCTCTCGGGAATAGAAAGCAAAATTTTCCCAACCTGAAGAATTCTATGAGATGGGTTACAGGGAATTCTGGTTCTGCAGCCAAGTATGCACCCCTCCCATATGCTTGTGTATTCCTCCCTACAAACATGAATATTCATAAATACAATCTCAGTAGATGGGAACAACCTAAGTAAGTTACTGAACATTAGGAATAGCAGAAACATATTTAATGCAATTCAAGTACTCACACAGACCCAGACGGTTTGCTTCAGATAACTGGGCAAAAAGATGACAACGATATTTCCTTTACTTGTTATAACCTGTGACTGAGCTGTTGGATCTGTATTAGTTACCATGCTAAAGGTCAAAAGCTGTTCCTTGACCATTCTTTAATGCAACTCTTGCTAAGATCTGGAGTATTTCCCTTTTCCCCCCTTAAACTGAGGTCAGAGACTAGAGAATCATTTGAAGCAGGCATTGTTCTCAGGGGTTACTGACGAAGTCACTCTATTCCTTAAGGATTTGGCACTTAAGATAGTTCATTCCTTTCAAGAGATTTTCTTTTGCTGTTTATTTCTTAATTTTGCCAGTATTCCCGCTGTCAACAGACACTTCATTTTCTAATTCAGTGTAAGCTGGGAAACCAACTAACCAGTCTGTAGAGGTTGTATCTAAAATGAGAGTTTAAGTTCTCAGTGAAGATCTGAGGAACTCTTACAATGAAAAAGTGTCAGACTAAAATACAATACCTTTCGTGGTGTCTAACTAAAGTTTTGTTTAAATCAAAATCTGTATTTTCATGTACTGAAATGTACACCTAGATTTAAATTTAGGTGCTTTTTGTTCATTTTCTCATCTTTCTAGGTTGTTGGCTGTGTTCTGGAACATAGCAAAATTATACAGATGATATATGTGTATGTGAAATATTCTTGTAATATTTGCTTACAAGATAGCACCCTCTAGAAACAAAGATTAACATTTAAAAATTATGTGGGGAGCTTTCTGATCAGAGGATGCCAAGTTACAAGTTTCTTCAAGTTGGTCCCCATCTGGCTTATCCTATGGCAGCTGTCTCTGCCAGGCCACACAAGTTTGACCCTAACAAGATCAGTCACATACCTGAGGTGTTCCAGTAGGGAAATCGGTGTCACATGTACCCTGGCCCCCATGGTCATTCCTCTGGCTCTGTTTCCAAAAGAGATTGGTAATGACATCGCCGAGACAACCACTGATCGAAATGCCAGGATTACAGTGAAACTGCCCCCCCCCACCCCGGAACAGACAGGCTCCGATTGAGTAGTACCTTCTGCCTCTTTCTGAACATCAGAACCCTCAAGAACCACGTAGAGATGAAAAGAAGCAGAGCAACTTTAAGCACAATGGAAACAACACTTTCAATGCGATTGCCAATACTGCCTGATGGATGCAGCCCCCACCCTTGGCCAGAAGTCTCTCTGGAATCTTTAAAGAGATCTGGGAGGCTGCCTGGTTTGTGGGCTGCAGTGCTGATGGCTGCCACCCACATGACATCACTGATGACATCAACAGTGGGACAGCAGAACACCCAGCTATTAAAAACTACGAAGGAAAATATTTTGATAAGGGATCATTGGACAACCAAAGGGAAAAAATGTTTTATGGAAGTCACATCATCTCTTCATGAAACAAAGATAAGCTGGTAGAGAATCTTCTCAGACTTATGCTCAATGTAGTCACACATGCAAACCACCTCGCCTACCAAGTCTGACATTGTGAAGAAGGCCACAGCCTTCAACAGGTTTGAGCACCTTAAAATTATATGCAGTATCACATGTGCGTATGCATAACTTTTAGCTGAATGAATTAAAAATTTTGTGAGAACTTTGAAATACTTAACGACCAAATGCAGACTATTAGTAAATTGATGAAATAACAGTGGTTATGTTAATTTAATTCAACATGAAGAGTGACTGGTAGTTTACCTGGTGTTCACTAAAATAATTAGAGATGTTGCTTATAGAACAAATGCTTGTAAGGACTTCCCTTGTATTAGTAGAAGAAACAGTTCTTGTGTACAGAAGCAGACTTCAAATATTTAGCTAGTGAAGAAGTTATCTAATAAATTACAATATTCTTGTGGAATATGATGCTTCCATGTGTAGCCAATCACTGGCAAACCCAATAAATAACCCAAGCATCAATACATCCTTGAGTGTTTATTAATTTCTTACTCTGCTTCCAGGGGGTCTGTGCAGTGGTGATAATATGACTCATGGGTTTGTCTGAACAATTATCAATACGCTTGGCGTTTTATTCCACAGTGTGGGAGAAATGAAAGAAATTAATAAATGCCAACTGCTTGTCCTGTGTACTAAGTATTGAAAAAAAAATCTTTATTTTCATCTGGTTACTTTTCAAAGGATGCCAGACTGGTTCCTTATGAATGTGCTATCCACTGGGGCTAGTGTTAATACAATAAATTAAAGTATCTTGAAATGTACCAGAGGCTCAAGGTCAAAGCCATTCACACTGAGATGAATATTAACTTGGCAAATGTTTCCAAATGTCTAAACAGCAGAGGTACACTAGAAGTTTACAGAGGTGCCTTTTCTTTGAGTTCATGTTCCTTCTATGGTCCCTACACTTAGGGGATCCAATTTTAGCTCAGAGGTGAATTGGCATCTGCAAGGTGACTTGATTCCTACTTTAGTTCATTAAAATTTTAACCATCACGGCATATTAAAATTTCACTAGCTTAGAGAAAAATATTAATGCTTTTAAATAGGTAGGTGTTGAAACATTAATACTTAAATATCTCTTAATAAAAAAGTAAACTGAAGTGACATATCACCTTTACCAGTTTATCAATAATAATATTACTTTTCTGCGCAAGTTGGGATAACCATCTTTCTAACTGTTTACAGAGCTGTTTCATTTTTGAAAAGGAGATAAAGGAAGTATTAGCTTACTTTCCTTGAAGGTCCTCATGAGAAGACTGAACACAGCTTGCTGCGTGTTACTTACTGGTCCATCTACCCGGATCGACACATCCAAGGAAATACAAATTGGAGTCATGTAATATATAAAACAGCAAAAATGATTGCTTCCTTCTTGCCAACACAGCTTGAAACTCACAGTTCCACCCATAATGAAGTTCAAGTGACTTAAAAATGACTCAGATTGTATGTTTATAATGAAACGATTGCTGAGGTTTTGGTGGTATCTCCTTACATTTTATTTTTAAAGTTTTAAACTACTTTATTGAAGTATGACTGACATAGAAAAAACTACATATTTTATGTATACAGCTTGATGAATCTGAAGATAAGAAAATATCTTACATATTATTCTGAAATCTTGGCCATGTCTATTTTTAAAACCTCTTTCTACAATATTGTTCATTAAATAAAAACCTTCTTAAAAATAACAAATATTTCATAAACACATGGAGTCTCATGATCTGTCCTAAATCGAGGCTTTAAAAGTGTTATATATTGGGAAGGAAGCTGCTGTTACAATAAAATCATTAAAGCTGAGTTATTTTTGTAAATGGAGTAAATCAGGTTAATTTTAAGATAAAATATAAGATCAAAGAAATTCATCAATTTTAAAATTTGTAAAATACAGTATATCCAAGATTTTTTTCATCTATAGTGGATTAGTTGTCTCAAAGCAACAGTATCATTTCTTTCTTAAAGAGCATTTATTCATATTTTTATCATAAACTGCTAGCAAATCACAAATTCGCTATTCACTTTTGCAGCCAGCAACAAATTACAAATCCTGAAGGGATATTTTCTAAATATATCCATTTATAAGCCTCATGTTAAAGGGACATGCAAAATCATATTTATCGAATATGTAACAAAACAGTCACAGAAATCCCAAAAGACAGCTATGAAAGAGGATCCTTGCAGACCTCAACTGGAGTGAGGAGACTAGAATGAGCTCCAAAATTGAAATAGGAGGGAGGTTACATGTGTTGCCTGACTGAGTAGAGTTGCTGAATGAAACTCTTAAGCCACTACATCTTGCAAGTTCAAGGATACTGATGAGATTCTTAAGCAACAAACTCCTGTAACTTTTAAAGACTCTTTTTTTTTAT